>NC_050577.1:289482075-289782075 GCF_011100635.1 Trichosurus vulpecula
AGGTGACTTGCCCAGGGTCTCACAGCTCCCAAGAGTCTGAGGCAAGTTTGAACTCAGATCTGCTTTGAATTCACGCACCCTAACCATGGTACCACCTATATCCCCTTGACTCTCAGTCCTCAGCTAAGTAAAACTGATGCTCTCCCTAAAACTGCCCACCTTGCCTTGAGATAAGGGATGTAGTCAACAAGTCAAGCCAACAAGCACTTACTAAATGCCTACTACATATGTAATGCCTACTATACTAAATGCCTACTGTATACAGTAAATGCCTTCTATGTGTTGCGCACTCTGCTAAGCATTGGGGTATTCAATACATGTAGAAACAAAGATGATCCTTGCCTTCATTCTAATTTGAGAAGATTGATATTTCAAAGAGATCTAAAAAGGGGAAAGGGGTAACTATCACAGAGGAAGTTGAGAAAAGTTAAGGAATCCTGGAAAAGAATGAAGACATGATGCGCCTGGGCATTTTCCTTCAAATGGAGGTTCTGGTACCAACCCAGCAAATAGAGGAAGGAGATACAAGGGAGGAGGGCGCTTCCTGTGTGAGAAGTCTAGTGATGAAATGAACCTTCAAGGGAAGGAAGTTTCTATGGCATGGTAGAGAAAAATCTGGGGAGTCTGTAGCTTATAGAGGGAGGAAGGGAACAAGTGTCATTAAGCACCTACTATGTGCCAGGCGCTGTGCCAAGCTCTTTACAAATATTACCTCATGTGATCCTTCACAATAACCCTGGGAGGTAGGTGCTATTATCCCTGTTACACAGATGAGGAAACTGAAGTTAAGTGACTTGCCCAGAAGTCACACAGCTAGTGAGTGTCTGAGGCTGGATTTGAACTCAGATCTTCCAACAGGTAAGTGTCAGATGAGACTCAAACCTAAATCTCTCTGAATTCTGGACTATGGCTGCAGCTACTACATCGGGCTTGCTGCCTCTTGCTGAAGCCGCTCTAAAAGCTAGGTGTGGTTCTCGGGTGGGCTCCTTGCCAGGGAGACCCAGTGGGTTTGCAAGTTAAATGATTTAAATGGCCTTTTACCAAGAGACAGACTTTCTCCTCTGACTGCCTAATGTTCCAACTTGTCTGCCAGCCGGTTCAGGGACAGGGGAGCCCCACAAAGAGCTCATTCCATCATTGATGGACCTCATTATGCACGGCTTACCCAAGCCAGGGCTTTCTAGGAACTGGGAAATGTAGCCACAATAAATCAGGGCTTTTGAGAAACCTAGGACCACACAGGCTGAATTCAGTGGCAAGACGCCGGGCATTTATCTGAACAAGGGTCTGGCAGCTGTTAGCGATTGTGTGGGGAAGAAGCCCTTTCAGTGCCTCGGGGGCTGGGTGATGGCGGATGCCAAGGATCACACCCTGGAGACACTTCTTAGTCTAGAGCTGGTTTTCCTTTGCTCTAACTGCCTTCCACCTGCATGTCTAATGCTTCTGCCACAGCCCTCCTTCAGGAATTACGGAACTGGAGGTCAGCAGACCCTGAGAGAGGCACTATGGGCCATTGGACAGACTGGAGGCAGGGGACCTAGCGAGCTTCAGTGTTGCCTCTCGAGACCTGGGAAATCAGTTAATCAATCAACATTGATTAAGTGCCTACTATGTGCCAGGCACTATGCTTCTCCTTTCTGGGGCTCAGGTTTCCTCACCTTTAAAATGAAGGGCGTTGGATTAGGTCACCTGAGGTTCCTTCTAGCTCTGAATCTACACTCCTGTGATACTTGATAGACCTGTATGTCCATGACCAAGGTGGACCTGAGGTCAAGCACCTCTCTAGGACTTAGTTTCCTCAGGCCTGTAGATAAGGGGTTTGGATAAAATATCTTCCAAGTTTCCTTCTAGCTCCAGATTGTAGATTTCCAGATCGAAAGGAGCCTTTAACACCAAGGCCACCTGTTCATTTACAGATGAGAAAATGGTGCACAGAGAAATTAAGTGTTCTGCCCAGGGTCACATAGCTGGGAAGTGTCAGAGATGAGAATCAAATGCAAGTCTTTCTAAAATCTAGGTATGTGCTGTAGCAGCCATGCTGGGCTTGCTATTTCTTACTTATGCTGTTCTGTACAATAGGGATTTATTTTGCTGCCATCTATCTATCTATCTATCTATCTATCTATCTATCTATCTATCTATCTATCTATCCATCTGTCCGTCCATCCATCCATCTATCTACCCATCTATCTATCCATCTATCTATCTATCTATCTATCTATCTATCTATCTATCTATCTGTCTGTCTGTCCATCTGTCCATCCATCCATCTATCCATCTATCTATCTATCTATCTATCTATCTATCTATCTATCTATCTATCTGTTTTTCTGTCCATCTGTCCGTCCATCCGTCTGTCCATCCATCCATATCCATCTATCTATCTATCTATCTATCTCTTATCTATCTATCTATCTATCTATCTGTTTGTCTGTCCATCTGTCCGTCCTACGTCTGTCCATCCATCCATCTATCTATCCATCTATCTATCTACCTGTCTATCTATCTCTGTCTGCCTATATGTCTATTTCTTTCTATTTAGATAAATGTCTATGTATCTAAATAGAAAGATTGAGACAGATAGTTACTGGCAGATCTGCCAGAGATTGGTTTGAAGGTCAGAAGACCTTCCACCACAGGCTGGAAGCTACAATCAGTGTGGACAGCAACTTCCCCTGTTTTGTTCATCATCCTCCCCCTATTACCAGGCAGGCAAGCAAGAGAACAAGCATTTGCTAAGCCATTACTATGTTCCAGGAGCTGTGCTATGTTGGGGATATAGATATAAGCAAAAATACTGATAGTCCTTGCCCTCAAGGAGATTGCATTCTAATTGGGGAAGATATGGCAAAAAAGAGAACTGAAGTGTGTGGGGCAGGGAGGGAAGGAAGAGTCCACCTAGGGACATGGTACTGAAGTCAGGGAAAGTCAGATGCACAACCAAGAGGCAAATGACGTAGTTTGCTGACTTGCCTCCCTCCTCAAAGTGGAGGCCCAGGAGAAACCAGGACATGTAGACCTCCTCTGGACCTTCGTAGAAGCTGGGAGATAACAAGGAAAGCCCAATCAGATTCATGACTCATTCTGTTCTCCCTGTAGACCTTCCCCCAAATAAGAGGCAGAAATTTTGAGGGTGCCAACTGGTAGCAATAGAGGAAATGAGTCAAGACATCCCAAAGAGAACCAAATCTAATCCACCCCCTCCTGCCTCTGGATCTCTCTATCTGGGGAGGCTTCACAGTGAGCCAGAAACACGAGCTGACAGAGTGGGTTGATCTGTTTGCCATTTCAGTTAATCCACATCAAGATAGCATTCTACAGACACCACCTGGTTTGTGCGGCTCCAACATTCATCTGTCTAGTCACATCATAATCAGTTACAAAGACAGGACTGAATTCTTTTATCATGCATTTCTCAGCAGGGAGAAGGGAGTATCTATTGTTTATGGGAGTTTATGGGTAGAGTTGATAGTTGAACCTCAGAAGGAGCTATCTCACTCATTAAGAATCAGCTGCCTACTTCATTCCAAAGATAGCTACATCCATCTTTCTGTGGTTGTCCTTGCCATTTGGGTCAATCTTGTGAAAATTTGTGGAGCAGGTGAAGTGTGTCTTCACCACCCCTCCACCTCCTTTTTCCCTGCCTTTGCCAGGAACTCAATGCTTTGAACTCTCCACTGGATGCTCAGGACATCCCCTCACTGTTCCATCACACAAACACAATTGCAGCAACTTTTGTGTTAGAAGGAATGGAAAAGTCCTAGACTTGGAGTGAAGAGACATGAAATCTGAATCTTCGCTCTGATACTGTGTGACTTCATTTAACCACTTTGGGCATCAATTTCCTAAAATGAAGATAATGGGGCCTATATTACCTGCTTCAGAGTGTGTTTGTGAGGATCCAACAATACCCCACATTTACGTGGTGCTTTACAGAAGCGCTCTTGTTCGGTCCCCACTACCACCCTGTGAGGCAGCTAGTACAACTACTATGGGCATGCCTCATTTTGTAGAGGAGGAAGCTGAGAATCTGCGAGGTTAATTGTCGTACAGGTAATAAGCATTGGAGAAAAGAGTCAAACCCAGGTTCGCTAATTTCAACTCTAAAACCCTAGATGCTTTGAAAGCATTTATAAACCTTTAATATCAGCGATTAGAATTTCTATGATCCCTACTTCTCATCAAATAGTCCCCACCCCTTTTCAGCCTCTACTCTCTCAATAAGCCTCATCCATAAAATGAGGGGGTTGTGTACTAGATCATCACAAGTAGATGGCCTTCTGCCTTTACTACTTGCTTTTTTTTTTCCATTTAAGAGCAACTGCAATAAAATACTTGACACTAAGGGGAGCAACACTGCATTTAAATGGGGAAAGCTTGAACGATGTTCTTCACCAGTATTGTGAGTCATGTGGACTGTGTAGGACCTGAGAGTAAACCCTCTAGTGATTCTGTCTTCCCTTTTTCAAGGAACCACAACATTAGGATAGCATTATAAGTCTGGAAGACTTTATGGGTCCCTGGAGAACTGTGACTCACTTGAGGAAAGCTGTTGTTTGGTTTCTACAATCTAACATATTTTGCCTCATAGAAGGGCTTTAAATAAAGGGTGGTACTACATATCTGGAGCCCTTTATAGGCCCTGGGGAAAATGGGGGCCCATCTGAGGTAGAAGGAAAGTTATACTGTCCATGGATTAAGGTACAAGTCCATTTAAAAAACTAACTTATTATTTTTTTTGTTCCATTTTATGTTCTGAGTTGTCTTTCTTCCTCCTTCCCATCTTGGTATTAGAGAAGCCCAACATTACACACACACACACACACACACACACACACACACACACACACACCTGTGGAACTATACCATACAGACTTGCATATATCAGTTCTTTCTCTGGTGGTAGATAGCATCTTCCTTCACAGATCCTTTTGTAGTTGATACTCAGAATAACTTAGTTACTCACAGTTACTCTTTGAACAAGATTATTATTTTTGTAATTATTTTATTGTATATATTGTATATTGTACAATACATATTGTAATTATTAAGACTTCAGACAAGTCTTTCTGTGTTTTTCCAAAATCAACCTGCTCATCGAGTCCTTTCTGTTTTTGTGGTTTTTTAAAAAGTCGCTTTAAATAAAGCCTTACCTATTTTATTAAAATAACAATACATGACGACCTTCGGTGCCTTAGCCTTAAATCTTCAATGTGGTATCAAGACAAGGTCAATGTGGAGGTACTCTTAACAGAAGTGTTCCAAAAATTGTTCCAAGTGAACAAGACTTATCTGCAGGGATGTGCTGGAGCCAGCTTGAACCAGACAGCAGAACCAATTGTTAAATTTTCAACATGATCATTTTGCACTTCGGAAATCAGCAAATGTATAAACTAAGACTTGATTTAGTGTTTTGATGATTGTCTAGACTTAAGAACAGTGTTAATAATTCAGATTAACCTTAAGCGTGTCCTGGTTTTTGGAGAACCCAGTGTTAAACATTTACCAGCCCACCCTTGCTTAGGTATAAAACTACCTCTGTCTTATTAGGCAGGAAAAGCTTTGCCAGAAACCATGCACTGAAACATTTTTTTAAGTGTATGTTTTTGTGAGTACTTTGAGAAATGTGGCTGCATTTCAATTCAAGTCAACTTCACAAACATTGATGAAGGCCTGCTATGTGTACCGGGCTACACTAGGTCCTGGGGAGGCAGAGAACAACTAAGAATTGTTGTCACCAAGGAGTTTATATTCTCCTTGGGGGTACGTGTGGCTACAACATATGTACAGACAAGTAAATGAAAGGTAATTTGAGGAGGAGAAAACCCCAAACTGGAGCATCAAGAAAAGTTGCCTGGGCTGGGAGTAGGAAGATGGATTGGAGAGAGGAGAGGCTGAAAATGGGAGGAACTTTTTAAGAGGCCATTATAATGCACGTAAAGAAGGTCAGACATGGAGTGGTAGCTGCACTGGGGAAGAGAGGAAATGAATTTGAAAGGAGAGTGCACCGTACTGGACAACCACCTTGACTGGAGGTAGGGCAAGGGAGAGAGAAGAATCAGGGATGATTTTGAGTTTATGAACCTGGATGACTGACTAGGAGGGTGATGGTGTCCTCACTAGATATGGGCAAGTTCCTAGAAGGTGTGGATTGGGAAAGGGGGTCTGTGGAGACAATGAGTTCCATTTTAGGCATGTTGCATTTGAGGTCTTGGCAAGGCAGCCCAGGGAGGATGTCCAGTGTGCCACTGGCCAGGCAGAACAGGAGTTCAACAGAGAGATTAGGGCTAGAATATAAATTTGGGCATGACTGGCACAGAGATGGTAATTGAACCGATGAGAGCTGATGAGACCACCAAGGACAAAACGTAGAGAGAGATCAGAAAGTTCAGGAGAAGCCTTCAGGGACACCCATGTGAAGGAGTGAGAGAAGGAATCCTCCCACATGTGGACAAACAGGCTTCCTCTGTTCTTAGCAGCAGCTACAAAAGCCCATTGCAGGCTTTTCAATGTTCCTGCCTTGAGATTCAGTATCCTGCCTTCAATTCAAAAGCTCAATCTTCTTCCCTTGGCCCTTCCCCCACCCTAGCCTCACCCATCTCATTTTCTCTGTCACCTCTTCTGGAGCCTGCCCAGGTGCACCCCTCACTAACCCCTTTGTTCCCTATCACTGCCTCTATTGATGAGCACCACCCCCGCCCATGTACACCCTCTTCCTGAAAAAGGTCAGGAAGGCAGCCATCTCTGCCTTTTATTTCTCTTCTCAAAATGCATTTGTTCTGGGAAGCATCCATGACTATAATCTGGGGGTCAGAGAGATGAAAGGAAGCCAGATAAAGGCAGGTGCCAATTATCACCCACCAATTCACTTTTATGGATATCCTTTGTGGTCAGTCTTAAGGAGACAGTGTAGTGCAATGGATAGAACATATGACTCTGGAGTCAGAGATGTTGGCTTCAAAGAGGGGCAGGACCAGATGGCTTCTGGGGACCTTTTCAGCTCTAGATTTGGATCCTATAACCAGCACATTTAACTTCTCTGGACCTCAGTTTCCTCAGTTGTAAAATGAGAAAAGTTGGCCTAACTAGCCCTTGAGGTCCCTTCCAGCTTGATCATTCTGATCCCATGACCTTTGTACAAATCTCTCTCCTTCCCTGGGTCTCATTTTCTCTTAGGGAGTGGGACTCATTGATTTCTGAAGTCTCTTCTAGCACTAGGTATACAATACTTCTGAACTGTCAGTGGCTATTATCAGTTCCCCCTGCCCCTTTAGCGGTATATTTCATAAATATCATACTGTCTTGAGGGAAAGTTTTATTCATCTGCATTTAGGAGAATTTGGAAATAGAGACATATCAACTTCTTTGCTTAATAAGCAACTCTAGGGGCAGCTAAGTGACGCAGTGAGTAGAGCACCGGCCCTAGAGTCAGGAGGACCTGAGTTCAAATGTGGCCTCAGACCTTAACACACTTATTAGCTGTGTGACCCTTGGGCAAGTCACTTAACCCCAATTGCCCTGCTTTCCCCACTAAAAAAAATATAAGCAGCTCTAAAGTATTCCAGTGATAAATTAGACTGATCGGGGATGCACCACAGAACAGATATTCCCTATGATAATCATTCTGTTACTGTTGTTGTTAACCTTGTTTAGGTTGTATCTGATTCTTTGTGTCCTTCTCTGGGGTATTCTTGGCAAAGACACTTGAGTGGTTTGACATTTCCTTCTCCAGATCATTTTATAGATGAGGAAACTGAGGTAAACAGGGTTGAGTGACTTGCCCAGGGTCAGACAGTTAGTAAGTATCAGAAGCCAGATTAGAACTTAGGAAGATGAATCTTCCTAACTCCAGGCCTAACACTCTACTACACCATCTAGCTGCCAATGTTCTTTCTATAACAAAAGCAGCATCTTTTTTAAAAAATTAATTTTTAATGAACAGATATGCATTTTCTCTTCCTTCCCCTTATCCCCAAAACAAAACCCCTGTAATAAATATGGATAATCCGGCAAAATAAATTCCTATGGGGTCATATCCAAAATTATATGCCACATTCAGCATCTCTGTCAAGAGCTGAGTAGATTACTGCAACACTGGTCCTCTGGCATCATGGTTGGTCGTGGAAGCATCAGCCTTTCACTAAAGTCTAATGATTAGATTGGAGGCGATGCATGAAAGTTGCCTGGCTACTAGGGCTCCATCTGAGTTGATGTGCTTCCTAACTTTCAGGGGGATCAATCAACAGCATGTATTAAATACTTATTACACAGCAGGCACAATGTTAGAAGCTGGGGATACAAAAGCAAAAGGAATTGGATGCTGCCCCTACAGACAAACCCTGGAAAGGCCCAGACCCTTGTCTAGTAAAAAGCTTTATCTGACATAACATCAACCTATGCATAACATGGACCCATAGGGACGCTCCCTGCCACCATATCAAACCCAGGTCTAGGAGGGCCGGCACCTAGACAGGATGGGAAAAATGCAACAGTCGGCTCCAGCATTCCATCCCAGACAGAATGTTACAGCCGTAGTGCCCAGGGACAGCTGGTGGCATGGCAGGCTCTTTAAAGCTCCAGCATTCTGGGACCAGTGAGTTAGAGCAGCCCTGTGCCAATTCAAGAGCCTGATTGGAGGGAGTTGGGGGAGGGGAGAAGGGAGGCAGCAAAGGAAACAGATATCCTGTCAAGACAGCTAATCTGGGATCAACAAGTTCTCTCCATGGGTAGGAGCTGTTTCAAGGTCCTGGTGCATTTGTTTTGCTGTTCTTGATAGCAATGAAAGAAAGGTATGCTGATCAAGCTCAAAGGATCTGGATTCAAATCTGCTTCCGACCTTGGGCAAGTCATTTTAAATATCTGATGCTCAGTTTCCCCATCTGTAAAGTGAAGGGGTTAGACTAGATAGGGCCAGATGAACATTCCATGCTGAGTCAGACTCATTTTCTACTCCAGGGGTTCAAGGGATACATACAAAGTAAAGAGGAGTGTGTTTCATTCAGGGAGAGTTTGATGTCTGGAGGTTTGGGAGGAAGAGGGAGTAACATACAGTCCTACATAACTTAGTTATGTAACAGGTCAATGATCTGGGCTTGGGAGGAACCTCAGAGCTTATCTAGCCCAATCTCATCTTAGAGGTGAAATGAAGCCTGACCTCTAATCCTCACCCTTAAGTCCCACGAGTAGCAGATGACAGGGTCAGGATTCAAACCTAAGACCTTGGCCTCCAAATTCAGTTGGGGGGGTGGGGCGGTGTTGTACCAAGCTTCCTTGCTTGATAATACAGAGGACAGAGATTTTTAAAAAATAAATTTCCTCACTTCTTAAAGCCATAAAAATTGTTGCCTACAGTCATGTCTGACATAAATTCCATAACATAGCAGAGAAAGGGACCCCACGGATCTCAGGGCCATTGTATGTTCCCTAGTCATAAAGTGAACCCATTATTGTGGCAGGGTATAACTGATTAAATCTCCAGGACTCAATGTGTGAAAGGAAGAAGGGCAGAATGGAGAAAGACAAGGACTGGATAAGATTCAGCTCTATTCCCTTCTAAAAGGGAGGAGGGAATAGAAAGGATTGAGTATCTTTCACAGTGCCACCTACCTGTTTTCCAACATCATAGCATCTGAGAGCTGAAAGGAATCCCCAACATCATCTAGCCCAATGGGTACCTGATCAGGGCTCTCTTCTACAACACCCCTAGCAAGTGGTTTTCTGGCAAAGGGGAACTCACTACCTATCAAGGCAGCCTACTTGCATTTGGATTAGCTCTAATTATTAGGAAGCTCTCCTTTCTGCACAGCTGGAATCTGACCCTCTCTTACATGCACACTTTGTTCTTAGTTCTGCTCTTTGGATCTCGGGATACCGAGTTTAGCGTCTCCTTCAATATTGTCTTCTTTTATCCAAGCCAAACCTCTGATGGATCCCCATGTGGAAGGGCTTTGAGTCTGCTCACCCACCTAGCTGTCCTGTTTGGATGCTCTCCACTTGTCAATATCCTTCCTAAGGTGTGGGGAACACAACAGAACAAAGTGCTCTGGGTAGGGTGTGATAAGAGCAGAGTAAGATTATCATCTTCCTCCTGAGCCTGGGAATGTTGCTGACTGCATGGATTGTTTTCTGGCTGCCAAGCCTCACAATTGGCACATATTGAACCTTTGGTCTACTAAGTTCTTTAGATCTTCCTCCCTCCACACACACATATACATCATCTGTTATTTAGCCACACCTCCCCTAAACTGAATTTGGGCATGTGACTATTCTAAATCTAAGCAAAGAATTTTTAGTTTATCTTTATTAAATTAAATTTTATTTTGTTTGTACCATTGTTCTAGCCTGCACAGCTCTTCTTGCAGAATGATATTTATTTAAATATTTAAAACAATAAAATTTAAAATTATACTAATTAATATTTATAATACAATAGAGACATGATTATATTAATATTTATAATGGTATAATGATATAATTATAAAATAGTAATCATCAAATCATTTAATCATTAACCAATCATTTTATCAATAATCATTAAGTCATTTAATGTAATATTAATATTAGGAAGCAGCTAGATGGCTCAGTGGATAGTGCTGGATCTGAAGTCAGGAATTGTTGTTGTTGAGTCATGTCAGTGATGTCCAACTCTTTGTGGCCCCATAGATTTTACTGTCTATGGGGTTTTCTTGATAACTGAGGCAAACAGGGTTAAGTGACTTGCCCAGGGTCACACAGCTAGTGAGTGTCTGAGGCCAGATTTGAACTCAGAAGGATGTCTTCCTGATTCCAATCCTAGTGCTCTATGCTCCATGGTGCCACCTAGTGCCCAGACCTGGAGCTGGAAGGAATCGTGAAGCCTCTAGTCCAACACACTCATTTAACAGAGGAAGAAACCTCCCTATCATGTTATGGAGCCTGGGGATCAGAATGTTCATCCTCCTTCTTTATCGGAAGATGCTCAAACTTATTACATAACTCCAATGCTTCCCCACTCCTTCCTTTCATTGAGTGTGCTGCATTATTCTACGTTCAAGAATCCTGACACAGGTTTGAATTACCTTCTACCTCTTCAGATTAAAAAAAAAGTCCCCTTCCCTAGTAAAGCAAGGAGGAGGCATGTCTATTTGGAAAAGATGTGGAGGTTTCAATGGACTACAAAATTATAGCAGCCCCAAAAGCTGATGTGATCTTCGGCCGAGTTAGAAGTGGCATATTCCAGGACTACGATATTGGGAATATTCCCTCATTGGACTGTAAACACCTAGAGGGCAGGGACTGTCTTTTGCCTCTTTTTGTATCCCAGCATTTGGCATGATGCCTGGCACATAATTTGTGCTTAATTTCTTTTGATTGATTGATTAAAAAGACAGAAAAGAATGAGGAATAAAGGGGTCTGCCTGCTCAGGCCACATCTGGGCTGTTGTGTTCCATCCTGGCTGTTCCAATCTAAGAAGGGCATTGATGAACTAGAGAGCATCTGTAGGAGATTAACACGGAAAGAAGGCAGCTTAAAAGCTATGGATTCATCTGATTACATACTTTAAAAGAGAAGCAAACTGTATTCAATGGAGACTGAGGTTTGATGCCCAATACTCTTTTGTTCTCTTCTACATCTGTAAAAAAAAAGCCCATTCTGTTGGGTGATTGCTATGTTAAAAGCAAACAAACATGAAAAAGAGGGCATCCAGGACAGCAAAAGGTCTGGGGTCTAAGCCATATGAGGATCATTTGGAGGAACTGGGCATGAAGATGTTTATTCTGGAGAGTAGAATGGAAAAGCATGCTTAATCACCCTATGCCAAGCACTGTGCTAAGTCCTGGGGTTACAGACAGACTGGCAAGATGGGAAATGGGAGCCTTTTTGAAGTATTTGAAGGGCTGTCATGTGGGAAAAGGTTTAGCTTTATTCTGTTAGCCCTCAAAGGGATGACAAGAGGAGAGACTGTGGCTGATGAATTTGCACAGCTCCAGCACCTTAAATCCAGTTCACTTGCAAGTCAAGATATCACCCTTACGATGTCATTGGTCCTTTTTGACAATGAAGGACCTATAAAAATAGCCCTTGAAGGCAGAACTAGGATCCATAGGATAGATGTTACAAAAAGGTTGATCTGGGCCTAATGTCAGCTGTCCAATGGCAGGAGGGGCTGCCCAGAGAGGAGCTAAGCTCCCCCATCCCCCCAGCCAAAGAATCTTCAAGCAGAGGCTGGATGATTACTTCTTGGCTATGTTATAGTATGGTTTCTTTTCAGATATAAGTTAGACTACATTGTTACTGAAGTCCTGTCCATCTCTAGACTCATACTACTCTAGGAGGAATATGAAATAAGGGTTACAAAGACAAGCTAGAACCAGAACTGAAATGACTCTAATTATCAAGGATGAGTTTGAATATTTCCTCCAGGTAATAGGGAGCTACTGAAGATCTTTGAGCAGGAAAGTAGCCTGGTTATACCTATGTCTTAAGAAGATTTTGGCAGCTGTGTGGACATTAGATTAAAGAGCGGGGGAGACTAGAAATAGACAGCCCAGTTAGGAAGCCATTGAAACAGTCCAGGTAAGAGGTGATAGGGCCCTGAAGTAGGGTGGTCGCTATGGAAGTGAAGAAAGGGGAGGGCATATAGAAGGGACAGAGAAGTAGAATTGTCTTCTGATAGTCTGGGTTAAGAGGAAGGAGGGAGGGAGGGAGAATGATTTTGTTTTCTCTTTAAAATTGCTGTTCTGGAAAAGAGCAGGATTCCCACTGCCTAGAATTCTAGCCATTGTATTCATTCATTTTTACACATTTTATACTAAGTACTTTTAATTGTGACTTTACAAATCATTAATTCTTTGATAAAGAGGCTGGAAAAAAACATGAAGGCAAAGTTCTGGCAGAAATATTAGGCGCCAGGAAGACTGAAAGAAAATCTTCCTGCTATATCTCAGACCCTCAATAATCATTTGGTCCAAATCAGGAAATTCCTTCATAGCATCATGCTACCTCTGCTTGGATACCCCCCAGTGATGGAGAACTCGTTACCTCGCAAGTTAGCCCACTGAACTGTTGGCAAGTATTGTGATCATAGATCCAAGGTTCTAAAGACCTTTAAACTTCATAGGATAGTAGATTTAAAGTTGGAAGGAACTTTAGTGAGTTCTAGTCCAACTAGAAGGGAAGTATCTTACCCAAGGTCACAGAAGCTGTAATCGACAGAGAGAATCGCTATAATTTCTAGGAAGCTCAAGTAATACTGAGTCAAAACCTTGCAAATTCTGTAAATTGTTCTCTGTTCTGCCTTGTGGAGCAATGCAAAGTAATTCTCATTCTCTATCTTCCTTCTAGCATAACAGTATTCTATAAAATTGGGAAATGATGTCATCTACCTCACAGAGATTTCAGAAGGATCAAATGCAGTAACATTTACGAAGTGCTTTGTGAACTTAAAGCACCATATAAATGTCAGCTGTTATTATTAATAATTGTTTGAATACTTTCGGAGACAAGAAACTCATTGCCTTATGAGGCAGTCCATTCTCTCTCTAGATAGGACTTCTCAGAAAGTACGTCACGGGTTCATCGAATGATAGATCCAGAGCCGGAAGGGACCGTAGAGATGGTGTGGTCTAACCCTGTCATTTTTAGGAACAAGAAGCTCAGAAAGTCAGGGTCACATTCAGTTTCTGAGGCAGGATTCAAACCCTGGTCTTCTTGACTGCAACGTCAGGACTCTGAGTCTTTCTTCTACTGAAGTCAAGGCTGCTCTCCCCTCTGTCCCAGAATGTCCCCCACTGGTCTTGCTTCTGCTGCCTGGGACCAAGCGGCATGTCTCTTCTCTCTTTCAGCCTCAAAAACCTTGGAGCGACATCTCTAATCTAAGTACCCCGAAGAAGTGCTTTGAATCCAATTCTAACTGCTTAACCTACATTTTTTTAATTTTCACATTACTCCTTTGAACTTGGTTTTAAAGGATTAAAGACAAATGAGCATGTCTTTGAGAAATTGGTTCCAGTTTGGGGCTCGCATCTGTCTCAGGGATGGGGAATAATCTCCCCCAACACACACGGATTTTCTGGATAATATCCTGCATTTTTTCAGGCATCCTCAAAAACCCTAGTCAGGCTTTATACATTTATCAACGAGGGAACAAAAACAAGGCCAAGTTCATTACCTCTCTTTGGTACCCCGAAATTGATTATTTCTCTCCAGAAAAAGCCATCGTGCACAATGGAACACCTCACCCATCCCTGACAAATGCTGCTGGGGTTATTTGTGGGCAGCAGAACACAAAAGATCGCGGTGGCCCAAGATTCCAAAGATGCTTGCTGAATGACCACTTACCGAAAATTCTACAGATAATTAACAAGAAGGATTCTTCTCTCTGGCATCCCCCCTCCAATGTTCCCCAGCTCACAACTTATTCCCAACATAGCAGAAACCTCAGACCACTGCACCTGGCAATAATCTCTTCTAACTGAGCTAATCGCTATTTGTAGTGGTATGGTTGGGGGCAGGGGAGGGGGAAGTCGGGGAAAGGCTCCTCTGGCTAATAATGCCGGGTCCAGCCACAGGTGATTTTAGACAGTTGGTTATTTTATTCCAGGACAAGGCCACATCTTACATTAATTTTCAGCTACAGGTACAAGTGTTTCAAAAAAAGAATGTGATTCAGTAATTCTGAGAAAATAGATTCTAAACGAGGTATAGGAGCAGGATTCCAGAATTCTCTGGGTGTAAAAGCAGTTCAAAGATGGTGAGTCAATTTCCCAATTTTGGGCATGGACCTCTGAGGATACCTGGAAGTCATCCCCGCGTTGGCGTTGTGTTATCATGGTAACAGTTCATATTGATAAGCATTTGAGTTTTTATAGAATGTTTTCTTCTCAATATCTCGATATGTTCTCTGCCTCCAGAGGAGAGAAGGAAGGAAGGAAGGAAGGAAGGAAGGAAGGAAGGAAGGAAGAAAGGAAGGAAGGAAGGAAGGAAGGAAGGAAGGAAGGAAGGAAGGAAGGAAGGAAGGAAGGAAGGAAGGAAGGAAGGAAGGAAAGGAGAGAGGGAGGGAAGTTAGGAGAGGGAAGGAGGGAGGAAAGGAGAAAAGGGAGGAAGGGAGGAAGAAAGGAAGGAAAAGAAAGGAAATAAGAAAGGGAGGGATAAAGAGAGAGAACTATCATTTATTAAGGACCTACTATGTGACTTGCAGGCACTGTGCTAAGTGCTTTACAAATATTATCCCATTTGATCCTCACAACAATCCTGGATCAGGGGTGCTATTTTCATCTCCATTTTAATGTTGAGGAAAATGAGGATCTACAGACTGAGGTTAAGTGACTTGCCCAGGGTCTCATAGCTCTAAGTGTCTGAGGTCAGATTTGAACTCAAGTCTTCCTGACTCGAGAGCTGGGGTTCTTTCCATTGTCGTCCACTGTTGCCCTACCACAAAGCGATTGAAGTATGAGTGCCATCTAATATGTAATAGTTTTATTTTGTTTTACTGTCAATCATTTGCTGTTCTCATTGTTAACTGACTCCTTTTAATGTGTGTTTTCTCTTCAGCTGGTTTTGAAGAGCCTCCATGTTAGGTCATATTGGATGGTGTTTTGAAGACTGAATTAGGAGTCAGTCCTGCTCTGCCATTTACTACCTATGTGAGCTGGCACAACTTCACCCCTCTGTGCCTCAATTTCTTCCCCTATAAAATTAAGAGGTTGGAGTAGAGGGCCTCAGAGGTCCCTTCAGCTTTAACTAGTCCTTCATAGATAGGGCTCACTCTTAACATATTCCCATGTTTCAACATATGGCTGTAATAGACATTGGTCTCACACATAGTTTTCCAAAAATGACTCCACTTTCAAAACTTTATTTTGACTACAAGATTTTCATGGACCCCACACATATTCTGGGGGTACCTTCTTCCTCTCCTGGCCACAGTTGATCAATTCCTTCTATTGTTTCCCTTACCAAGAGGTCAAGGATTATAGGACCTTAGAGGAGACCTTAGAAACGGCAAATCTCAGCCAATTACTTGAAATATTATGGACCCATAGCCTTAGAGCTGAAAGAGGCCCCTTCATTTTACAAATGAAGAAACTGAGTCTCAGAGGACTTAAATGACTAGTACCCAAGTGACACAGGTGGTAAGACACAGATGTGGAATCCAAACCCTCTGAATCCAAAACTAATGACCTTTCAACTGCACCAGATGAGGAAACTGAGGTGCAGGCTGGTTGGATGACTTGTCCAAGTACACACAACCAGAAATTGTCATAAGCTGGAACAGAAACAAATCCTGTTATGAAGGCCCTGAATATCTAATTTCCCTACCAGATTTTTGTTAGAGGCAATCAGTGTTAAATGACTTACCCAGGGTCACATAGCTGGTAAGTGTCTGAGGCCATATTTGAACTCTGGTCCTCCTGACTCTAGGGCCAGTCCTTGCCCTTCCTCTTCCAGATTTTCAGGAACACTAGAGCAAGAATTTTATAAAGGAGAAGCAGAATATAGTCAGTGTCAACTTTCTTTTAAACCCTGGATTCATGATAAGTATGTATATTTGTGTTTGGATGGATACACTATGGCAATATACACAGCCATTCATTTTCCAATGAGACCTCCTATGTGTGTCATTGAAGGAGTTGCTCTCACCATCCATGCCTAGGCTACATATGTTGCCTATAAAGTTTACTTATCCTCTCATAACTTCTATCCATTTCCTCTACTGATACTGAGTATATTTATGAAAGAATACACCCAGGTTTATGGGGGGGGATGTTTTGTTGATACTATTGTTAATATATCATTTTAGTAAGTGGTTTTGCTTCGAGTTATTTGTGTCCTCTGGCTGACTGTTGAAATGGACACACGTCGATAGGGGCTCATGAGCTATAGTTTCAGAATTACATACCCACCAAGTACCATGAAATTAGAATAGCCATCCTCCAGAGGTTTCTGTCTCATGAGTTGCAGGGAGTGCCCCTAGGCATTCATCTAATGGCCCAGTTATGGGAGGCAGAGTAATACCATGGAAAGTGTACTATTGCTGAAGTCAACACACCAAGTTCCCAACACACTTGGGCAACTTAACATCTCTGGGCCTCAGTTTCCTTACCTGTAAAATTAGGAGCTTCAACTTAGATGGCCTTTGAGGTCTTCTCTAGCTTTAAATCTATAATCATATATCTACAACATATGATTATATGTCTATAACTTGTATAATAAGAAAGGTTTTACATACTCACCATTTTCATCTATGAAAGTTCTTGTAGGATAGTGGATTGCCACTTTTCTTCTATGACTCATCTCACCCTGTATATTGGGAGGACCCTGATCACAGCTGTATGGGAAGTTCCAGAAGGAAACCATAATAGATGTTTTCACAAATTACCTTTTCTGGGTTTGGAATTTCCTAGCCAATGGGAATGTTGGACAAGCTTCCTCGAGGCTTGGCTCTAAGAACACCCAGTTGTGCTTTGCCCAAACCTAGGTCTGATCTATCGTTTCAGGTGGAAAGAATGCTCTCACCCCAGCAGTGGTTGGAGTGCATGTGTATGTCTGTATGTGGGTGCGTGTGGCCATTTTCCACAAGAAACCAAGGGATAAATGTTGGCAGATCAATAATATTCCTAGCTGGGGAGAGTGTTTCAAAGAGGTATCCATGGTATGAAGCCATTTGAACCAAACAGAAAGATAATGCTTTTATCCTGATTCTAGGGCATCCACCCTAAACCTACTCAAGAGAAATTTTCCTTTGGGGCAACTTTGCTCAGATAACGGAAACTGAGCATGTAGTACAGGTTACTGAATTGTGTATCAATGTTTTGTAGGAAAATTAGATGTCAAAGTAACCTTCCAAAGTCATAAATATGTTGTTGTTATTGTCTGTCCTTCGTTCTTGAAGAGGACCATGACATGGGAGTGAATTGGATTTAAGTGAGGGAGGGCTGTGCAAAGTCACCAGCCTCACTATCTCCTCTAGAACCATCTGGGATCGAGATGACTAGAGGTGACCATAAATATTTTTTTCTATTCAATCCATGACATTTATATTTTCACTCCTTTGCTCCCCATGTCAAGTTAATCTACAACATGCATTTCTTCCCTACCTCCTAAAAGTGTGGCTTCCCTAGGGAAGTAGAGGAGGCCCATTCCATGGAGATTACCCTGAAAAGAATAGGTCTTATTACTCCTCTGCTCAAAGCTCTTCAGCACCTTCTGTTGCTCCTCTTACCAGGAGGCATCGATCTCTAGAGTCTTAAGAGCCCTCTAGGACCTAGGGATCAGTGAGACCATTTAGTCCCAGGGTTTCATTTTATAAATGAGGAAACTTCTCAGGTTGACATCCAAGGTCTCCACAAGCAGCTGTGTCTCATACTACTTCCCTCCGTGTTTGGTATGTTCCAACCAAACTGGATGATTCATTGTAATTGAAATACTTTCCATGTTGTCCTTTCTTCATCCCTTTGATCATGCTATTCCCTATACCTGGGATGCCTTTTCTCCATCTTGGACTGTTAGAATCTCACTTGTCCTTTAAAGCTTAGCTCAAATGCTTATTCTTCCAGGAAGCTCTCCATGATTCCTCCCCCACCCCAGTTATTACCAATACTTCCCCCTCCAAACCTTGTAGACCAGTTATTTTTGTATCCCCTCTACTAAAGTGTGTTCTATATGCAGTAGGTCTGCCTTGGATGTTTGATAAAGTTGGCGAGCCCCTAACTTCACAGGTAAGGTATCTCTATGTCCTAGAGACATCAAATTCTTGCTGAAAGTCACACAGCAAATTAGTGGCAAAGTAGAATTTCTAAGTCAGGTTTGGGTGCTCTCACTTCTTCCCTGCACCCTCCTTCATCTCTCATTGCCACTCACAAAGTTACCCCTATATACATAGAAGCCCTACAAAGGGAGAGAGGTCACCTCCACAACCAAATGAGGCTTAGGAGAGGTTTCTCTCTACTTTATTAGAGAGAACAATTGATAAAAACTTCTAAAAAAAAGTGTCATGAATTGGGAAGGTAGAGAAAAAGAGAAGAGCTCAAGTGTTTTTAAAGCTCCTACTATGTGCCAGGAACTATGCTAAGCACTTAACATATTTACAAAAGCAGATCCTCACAACAACCCTGAGAAGTGGGTACTGTTATTATCACTGTTTTACATTTGAGGAAACTGAGACAGACAGATGTTAAGTGACTTGTCCAGGGTCATACAACTAGTAAGCAAGTGCCTGAGGTTGGATTTGAACACAGGTCTTCGTGGCTTCAATCCCAGAGTTCTAACCATTGCAACACCTTGCTACCCAGAGGCCACATAGCATCAGAGGGTTTTGGAATCTAGTAGGAGTCAGGAAACATTTGAGTTTAAAACCCACCCCTGGAAATTCCCTAAGAACTTCCTTTCCCTAATGTCTTGCTAGCTCTGTGACCTTGAGTAAGTGACTATTTTCCTGACCTTCAGTTTCCTCCTCTGTAAAATCAATCAATTAATTAAGAATTATTTTTTTCTTGAGTTGCCTGCAATGTGTCAGGCACTGGGGATGCAAATACAATGAACAGGAAGACCAGGATTTAAATTCTGCCTCTTGTTACTCATTAGCTAGTTCTCATTGTAGAACTGGAGATAGAAAAGACCCCTGAGGCCACCTAGTCCATACTCCCTCCTCATTTTACATTTGAGGAAACTGAGACCCAAGATGTTAAATGACTTACCCAAGGTCACACAGATGGTAGGTGTCAGAGGTAAGATTTTAGCCCGTGGACCAGTCATTGCACCCCTAGGACATCAGTAACTTCCTCTGTAATGTAGTAGTAGCAGCAGCAGCTGCAACAGGAGTAATAGAGTAACGCCTTAGCATTTCTATTGTGCTTTAAGATTTCCAGTGCACTTTCCACATTAACTGCCAAAGCACTTTCCATGTTAATTCATTTAGCTGACCAGGTTACTGCAAGGCTTCACTGACATAACGTATTAAAGGCTTTGCAAACTTTCAGAGCTAAAGAAGTACGTGTGTGCTATTATCACTTTGTGCCAGCACCTTCCTGCAGATCCTCTATAGAACAGAACAAATTGTGTATCCTAGAATCTTCCAGGCCCATCAGCATGCAGTCTCTTCAGTCCTAGGACCCCCAAGAAGCACAGTACCTTCCACTGCCATGAACTCTGGGCCCGTTTCTGACCCCTGCTGACTTCCTTTCTGAAAGCCAGGGTTAAGTAAACAGGCAGTGAGCATATAAAGTTGAGAGCAGAAGATGGCTTCCCCAGGCCTCTTGTTACAAGAATGAGTGATGCCTAAGCAATTGTACCTGCATTGTATCCACTGGATCCCCAGGGCCTTTTTCACAAGAACATTTTTATATTGGATAGAGACCAAAGACTAGCATTCTCATTAAGACTCTTGGAAAGACAGTCTAGGACTGAAGTCTGGGGCCATTCCTTTCTAGCCCATAGGGGCTCTGAGGATAATAGTCAGATAGATATCTTTCAAGGACACTGGAGAGTTTTTTATTTCTTGGGCTTGAAACCATGCAATCCTAAGTAACCTGCTGTCATTATTCTTCATGAGGCCAAGGAATGAGCAACAACCAGGTCTTTTCTGTTGTATGAGTAGATGGGGTGGTCAGGCAATAAAAAACAAATATAATAATTATAATAGCTACCATTACAGCTATTATAATTAAGTAGAGGATGTATGTGCTGCCCCAGGCTACATATATCCACATAGGTCTGTTTAAATATAGCTTGTAAAGGAAGCATTAATAGATACCTCTAGTCTGTTCCACCTACCCTTCTCCAAGGAAGACCTTGATTCCTGCAAGGAGAGGAAGCAAGAGATTAGCTCCAGAAGCTGATCACTCTGCTCTCCTCCAAAAGAGGGTATCAGCCTAGAATTATATCTGTCTGCCCCCTTCAAAACTGTCAGTCTAGGGGAAATAATTTTTTAGTTCAGGATGTACTCCTAATTGCTGTCGTTTTACAGGAAAGGAGTGCCCCGAGATACAAGTAAGCTTTGTTTCCCCTTCCTACCAAATGCTAGCTCCACAAAGACCACTTCAAGGAGCAAATGAACCCATTTATCCAAGGCGGGGGAAGAGCTCAACCCAGCTCATCACCTTGCAGCTCTCTTAACTAATTATTCATGTCAAATAGGTGCTAAACTGTGTGGTTTCTATGATCCTGAAGAAACACAAATGCTCAGGCCATTCTAAATCTAGCACTCATGCAGCAAAATCATTCAGCCCACCTCAGTTAAGATTCTAGCATTATCTCCAAGACACAATCTTTCCCCCACCCCATTTGTTTATCTCTCTGTGGATCTATTTATTTAGCAATTTCTCTGTATCTATTTCTTTGTGGTTGTATTTCTATTTCTGTGTTTATTTCTTTGTGTATATTTCTCTCTTTGTCTGTTTCTGTGTATTTCTCTCTATTTCTTTGCCTGTATTTCTATCTATTTCTATATCTATTTGTGGGTGTATTTCTCTCTATTTCTGTGTTTATTTCTTTATGTGTATTTCTCTCTTTGTCTATTTCTTTGTTCCTCTTTCTGTATCTATTCTTGTGTCTATTTCTTTGTTCCTCTTTCTGTATCTATTCCTGTGTCTATTTCTTTGTATATCTTTCTGTATCTATTTCTGTGTCTATTTCCTTGTATTTCTCTCTATTTCTTCGCATGTGCCTTTCTATATCTATTTGTCTATTTCTTTGCATTTGTCATTCTGTATTTATTTCTCTATTTCATGTGTCTTTGTATCTATTTATCTATCTACTTCAGTGTCTATTTCTTTGTGTGTGTTTTCCTCTCTGTATCTACTTATCTAGTAATTGTTCTGTGGGTCTAGTTCTTTGTGTCGATTTTTTGTGTCTATTTCATTGCACAAGCTTTTTTGTTTCTCTGTATATCTGTTTCTCTGTACTGTCTACTTCTCTCTTGACAAGATTGAAGATTCTCTTTCTCTGTGTCTGTTTCTGTACATCAGTCTCCCAGACCACTGGCCCTGCTTCCAGCCCAGCCTTCACAGACATTATCTAGGGAAGCAACTCTTGTGGAAAAGGGGCCAGTGATCCCCACCACTTGCCAACCAACTGCCACCCACAGGAGCAGGCAAGCCAACTTAGCTGAGGCAACAAAGAACCTTCGGAGAGAGATAAGAGGCAGCATGTATCAGGGAAATCAAGCTACCATCACCACCTTGAAGCACAATCTCTCCTCAGAGCCTGATAGAGATAGCCTAGAATCCTGATCCCACAAACCTTGGAATAGTGATGCTTCTAGCTCAGTAACCTCAGCCATCATCCTGGTGTGCAACGCCTGTGGAGAAGAAGTCTGAGGACTGCTCCTCCTAAGGCTATACCACAACTACTGAAGACTGAGAAAAGAAACTTCTTTCTACCAAAGTCCTTGGTACTGGCAGACGATTCTTCATCAGAAATGGATATAATTTTATCAGGGAAATGACATCAAGGAAGAGGCAATCTCATCAGTTTTACTGATGCATCCTATTGGACTTGAGGCTGAAACCTTCCACCCATGTTGTCTCTCACATTAGAATTCGAGGGCTCTTTCAAAGCTATCTGTATCCCCAATGCTTAGCATGACGATTTGCACATAACAAGCACTAATAAATGCTTTATTCGTTCGTGCATTCTATTTATCTCTTTACTTTCTGTATCTATTGATTACAAATTTTTCTCCATTTGTGTTTACTTCCCTCTATACATCTGCTTCTATTTCTGTAACAATTTCTCTTTTCGCATCTATTCCTCTCCCTATATCTCTCTGTAATCTATTCTCTGTGTGTCTTTCTGGCTCTCTCTGTCTCTGTTTCTTGGTTTCTCTCTGTCATTCGCTTTCTGTGTGTATGCATTTTGGACAGCCGTAATTGTTAGGAATTTTTTCCTTCCATTAAGCCTAAATTTTCTTCTTCTGTGACTTCCACAAATCTCTCCTGATTCTGCTTTCTATGGCCAAGTTGAATAAAGCTCATCCTTCTTCTCCTTTACAGCTCTTCAAAGATTATAAGGCAACCTCTTCTGGGTTCCCCACTCTCAGCCTTCTCTTGTCCTTGCTAAATATCCCCAGTTTCCACAACTGATATTCCTAAGGCATGATCTCAAGCTCCTTCACCATCCTGGTCACTCTCCTCTCTATATGCTCCCAAGTTAGGGTCCCCTTTTTAAACTGAGGCACCCTAAACTGAACCTCAAATTCCAGATGTGGCCTGACCAGGGCAGAGGACAACAAAGCCAATTATTCATCCTGAAACCATTTCTTTTCTGTCTCATTTGTGAATGAAGAGTTCTTTTTTTCCCTCCCCACCCCCTCTCAAATCTCACTTCCTTAGCAAAATATTAGAAATCCATCCCACAGTTGGTTAGTTTCACCTCAAGTAGCACTGAATGGAAATCTGAGACTGCCTTATAGCAGCACAGGGGACTCCTTTTCTCCTTTGGTCCATGATGGTGGAGGAGGGGAGCCAAGCTGTGCTTGGCCTAGGGAAATGAGGAGACCAGATGGTCAGAAAGAATGGAATGTCAGCCCGACTTTAGGAGGAGGGGAGCTGGGAGCCAAGCTCCTGCATACTTTTCTTCAAGGAGATCAAAACAAACAGCACCAGTGCATTGCTTGGTGCTGGCGTTCCCTAGGCATCAATTTCTAAGACATGAGTTCTATTTTGCATCCATTTTCCCAGGCTGGCGGTGAAATTCCCAAACCCTCTTGTTGGGCTAGATTTTCAGCTATCAGTGGGTGTCAGTTTCTGGGGAGAGGAGAGATCCTTTTGCTTTTAAACAAATAGAACGGGGTAGACTTCTCTTGGGGGGGACGGGCACAAAGAGAATAAGGCGAGAAAGGGTGGTCATAAAGAGGAAGTATTAAAGGCATAGGATCATAGATAGAGAACTGAATGAGACCTTAGAGGACATCCAATCCAATGTCCTCTTTCACAAAGGAGGAAACTGAGGCCCGGAGTGGTTAATTGATTTTTTTTAGTCACGGAGCCCCTAAGTACTGTAGTATCTTAGATTAGGGCAGCTAGGTGGTGCAGTAGGCAGAGTGCCAGGCCTGGAGTCAGGAAGACTCATCTTTGTAAGTTCAAATCTGGCCTCAGATACTTACTAGCTGTGTGATCCTGGGCAAGTCACTTAACCCTGTTTGCCTCAGTTTCCTCATCTGTAAAATGAGCTGGAGAAGACAATGGCAAACCACTCCCTTATCTTTGCCAAGAAAAACCCCAACGGGGTTGGAGGGAGTCAGACACAACTGAAACAACTGAACAACGAAATCTTAGATTCAGATCTAAAAGGTACCCAGATTGCCAGCTAGTCCAGGGACAGAAAGGTCAAGTAACATGCCCCAAGGTCATACAAGTAGTAGGTGGAACACCCAGGATTCAAACTCGGGTCCTCAGAGTCCAAATTCAGCTCTCTGTGTAGTACACGCCATGATTTATGACAGTAGCACTAAGTGTCAAGTAGTGCCCATTTGTACAATGCTGTAAGGTTGGCATATCACACAGACGACCTCACTTGGTCCTCTCAACAACCTTATGAGGCAGGTGTATCAGTATAAGCCTTATTGTACAGATGAAAAAACTGAGACTGAAAGATGCCCAGAGAGAGTCTAGTGGGGCTCTGAGGCAGGATTTGAACCCAGGCCTTCCTGATGTCATTCTTAGCACCCTGCTCAACATTATCACATTGTGTTTTATGTGGATTTAAGGAAAATCCAACCTGGGATTTTCCTACCTAGAAAAGCCAAAATGATGTAGAGATGGAGGAAGGGGGCTTATGGGATCCAAAGGTAGGGAGGATATCAGATCAGCTGGGCCAGAGTTGAAGCAGGGGAAGCAGGAGAAGAGAGGGCATCCAGACAGTAGGAGGTGGCAGTCATCCAGGCAGAAAATAAAGAGAGTGTGAACAAGTGCCTTAGAGGTGGGGACAGATGGGAAAAAAAACTGAGACTGCTGAGAAAGATGCTGTCGGACTTGGGGTCATCATCAGATAAAGCCTTGTCTGCTGCTCGGCATTCAGTGGGAGGGATCTAGGCCACACTCACTGCTAAGCCCAAAACAAACTGATGCACGATGTCTGCTGCAGAAGCTTGCATGAGTCAGATAAAGAGGAGGGTCCACATCGTGCAAATGTCACAGGATGGTAGACTGAGAGCTGGGAGGGATCCCACAGGCCATCCAGTCCAACTCCCTCATTTTACAGGAATGGAAACTGAGGTCCAGGGAAATGAAGTGACCTCATAGAATCATAAGATCATAGATCTGGAGGTAGAATCTAGTCCATTTTTATAGAAGACCAAACAGGTCCAAGAACTGAAGTGATGTGTCCAGACAAATGATAGGATTTGAACCCAGATGTAGCCCTCGATTCACTCTAAGGACACAGGAAAGCTCACACTGATCGGCTTAACTACTATGAGACCCAAACACACTCATCCAGCTGTACAGGCATACATCCCCAGGTCCTAATGGGCTAATTAGAAGCTCCTGAAAGTGAATCCTGAGAGATTAAAGGTGACTGAAGAAGCCAGAGGATTGTCCGGGCCACGGTGATGGCAAGCTGTTTCAGAGAGAAGGAGTAATATGAAGGAAGACAGGCAGGGGGAGGGGACCAGGAATTCCCCCTCTCCAGCCCCAGCCAAAAGAAGCATTTGAGTGGAAGGAAAGGGCTTGTGCTGGGCTGCTGGGGGAGTCCATTTGCATCTTTAAAATGGAACAGCTTAGAAAGATCCCTCTGGGAGACTTTTATGATCAACTCGAGTATTAGGATGTAACAAACTCTGGAAAAATCCTTCCAAATAGCCGGGTCATTTCCTTTTTCAAATCTTTGTCCATATTGTATATGTATCATTTCAACTAGAGGATAAAATCAGTCATCCGAACATTCCTATAGCTAAAATCTATGCTGAGGGATATGCTTGGTGTCTTCTGAGGTACACGCCAACTCTGAGACTCACTGATTTGGTGATGATTCCTTTCTGAATTAGGAAATAGGACTGACTATATTACTCAATCAACCAATTAATAAACATTCATTCAGTGCTTACTATGTGCTAGTCACTATGCTAAGCAGTAAAGAAGCTTCAACGGCTCCTGATTGCCTCGAGGATAAATTGATTCATCAACATGTATCTATTTTGCACCTACTATGTGCCAAGCACTGTTAGGCGCTAGAGATATGAAGACAAACATGAGACGATGGCTGCCATCAAGGGACTTTGCATGACTGGCACATAGTAGGCACTTTATAAATGTTTATTGAGAACAAAGAGGTTTTCGTATGATTGTACTAAGTTTAATACCAACCTGTATGTAACAGATTCAGGTTTCCATATATAGTCCTTTTTCTGTTTTTCTTTGTATATCAGTTGTTGATTTTTTTAAGTTTGCAATAAAAAATATGATTTAAAATGTTTGTGGATTGATTGATTCTAAAACACAAAGTCCTTTGTTTGGAGTTTAAAGCCCTTCACACTCTGGCTGCAGTCTTCCCTTCCAGGCTTAATGCACAAAAAGAACTGCTATAAATATTTTTGTACATGTAGGTCCTTCTTGATCTCTTTGGAATACAGACCTAGTAGTGGTACTGCTGGGTCAATGGGCAGGCACATTCTTATAGCCCTTTGACATAGCTCCAAATTGCTCTTCAGAATGGTTGGACAGTTCACAACTCCACCAACAATACATTAGGCTCCAATTTTCCCACAATTTTCCTGTTTTGTCATGTTAGTCAATCTGATAGGTATGAGGTGGTACCTCAGAGTTATTTTGATTTGCATTTCTCCAATCAAAAGTGATTTAGAGCATTTTTTCATATGACTACAGATAGCTTTAATTTTTTTTCCTCTGGAAATTGCCTATTCATATCCTTTGAGCACTTATCAGTTGGGGAATGACTTGTATTCTTACAAATTTGACTCAGTTCTCTATATATTTTAGAAACAAGGCCTTTATCAGAGACACTGGTTGTAAAAATTATTTCCCAACTTTCTGCTTCCGTTCTAATCTTGGTTGCATTGGCTTTGTGCAAAACCTTTTCAATTTAATGTAAACAAAATTATCCATGTTGCATTTCATAATGTTCCCTATCTCTTGTTTGGTCATAAATTCTTCCATTCTCCATAAATCTGACAGGTAATCTATTACTTGCTCTCCCCGTTTACTTATACTGTCAACCTTTATATCTAAATCGTGTACCTATTTTGACTTTACCTTGGTATAGGGTGTAAGATGTTGGTCCGTGCCTAGCTTCTGCCATACTGTTTTCCAGTTTTCCCAGTAGTTTTTGTTAACCAGTGAGTTCTTATCCCAGAAGTAAGAGTCTTTGGGTTTATCAGACAGTAGATCACTGTGGTCATTGACTACTATGTCTTGTGTACCCAACCTATTCCGCTGATCCACCATTCTATTTCTTAGGCAGTACCAAGTGGTTTGGATGATTGCTGAACCTCCTTTTTAAATGGAGGTTTTAGAGCTAATGTCTTTGCTCCCCAATCTAAGGGGCAAAGGCTGGTGATGGGGTGTGAGTACCAAGACTGATTCAATCTTGCAGGAAGGTGAGATTCTGACCTCAGACACATTCTAGCTGTGTGACCCTGGATGAGTCACTGTTTGCCTCAATTTCCTTATCCATAAAATGGAGTTAATAATGGTACCTATTTCCCAGGGTTGTTGTGAGGATCAAATGGTACAAAGCACTTAGCACAGTGCCTAGCACATAGTCAGTACT
Source organism: Trichosurus vulpecula (assembly GCF_011100635.1). Taxonomy (NCBI): domain Eukaryota; kingdom Metazoa; phylum Chordata; class Mammalia; order Diprotodontia; family Phalangeridae; genus Trichosurus; species Trichosurus vulpecula. The sequence goes on from NC_050577.1 coordinate 289,509,782, forward strand.
TTAGAAATGTTAGCTATTATTATTAGCTACTGTTTCCCAGTGACGAGGTTCTTAGAAGCATGACGAAGTCTAAATGAGTACAGCTAGGTAGGGAATGAGAAAAAAACAGGACACGTGCTCATAGGAGTTAAAAAGTAAGGATATGTGCCATGGATAGACAGTTGTTGTTTGTCCTTCATTTTCAAAGAGGACCGGTGACATCATGGAGTTGTTGACTTGAGCATAAATTGGATTTAAGTGAGGCAGAGTTGCACAAAGTCATCAGTTTCACTCTCTCTTCCAGAGCCAGCAAAGCCCAGGGGCAAGACAGAAGTCAAGATGACTGACAATGGCCCATGGGGCAGTGGATGACCTTGGCATCTTTGGTGTTTGACCAAGCTCTAAGTTCTCCACAGAGACTGCTTGAGCTGCCTTCATGGCCATTGGAACAAATCGTTCTCATCTGCCCACCTAGTCTTTGGGGTAGGCATCGCCTAACTCAATGACAGGTTTGAGGCCTGTCACTTACCCTCAGCCTGGTTTAGCCCGTCTGCCAAGATGCTTTGCTGGGGCCTGCCCACTGAGGATGCTGCAGCTTCTTGGAGCTGCAGGTGAGAGTTGAATGAGAGATGGACAGCAGCGGTGGATGAGCAGCCCTGAAAAGGACTCGGTGCTAGTCCCCCTTGAACACCCCATACACCCCTAATATGTGGCTTAGTAATTTAAGAGTCAGGAGGGCTTCAAATTCTATGTTGAATACAATTTAGCAGCCCAAAGGGTGGATTCCCTTCATGCCACATCTCCATATGTCCTTGGCACCCTTCTCTAATTATGAGGCTTCTCAGGTCCCAAAAGTCCTGCCCAGCCATATTTCTCTGAGACATGAGGATGGGATTCCCTGTAGATGCTCCTTCTCATAATGAATCCCAGTTACAAAAACAGAAGGGGAAAAAAGCAAGATACCATTTCTCCAAGGAGGCGGCTTTTCCAGAGTTGATTATATCATTATGGCTTCCTCTCCTTGACCTCAAATTCACTACAGCATATGCTGTGTTGTGGGCTTAAGATTCTAGTTTGACCTCTCATGAAAAAATTAATACAAGAGATCTGTGTTTGTGAGTGATAAGATCATATCATAACTGGGAGACCTGCAGCTGTGTCTTCATGAAAACGTGAAATCTCTCCCTCCCAAAAAGAACTCACTGGCTCTGAATGGTCGTTATTTTCATCTCTTTTAAGAGGCTCAAAATCACATGCATACCAAAATTATAAAAATGGAGTTAGAGAAAATGAAAGAAGATGCCAGTCAAGATTGAAATTGGGACGAGAGAGAGAGAAAGAGAAAGAGAGAGAGAGACAGAGAGAGAGAGAGAGAGAGAGAGAGAGAGAGAGAGAGAGAGAGAGAGAGAGATTGCATTGGCAGAGTCCAAACCAATAAATCAGAATAAATCAAGGGAGAATTGAATCAAAATATGGGCTGTGCATAGTTTCCATTGGTTTTGTGTTCCTGAGGTTAGAATTAGGGCTGAGTTCAGTAGGGAGGAAGCATGAAATGCCCCTGACATCTCTCCTCTGACGGCTTTGGGTTTGTTGTTGTTTTCCCCAGAGTGGCTGTCTGGGGCTCAGCGGGCAGCAGCCTGAGTGAGCTTCAAGGAAAGATTAGGAAATATTGTTGGGAAGAAATAAGATTTAAAGGGCAAGGGGTGGGGAGAGAGGTGGGAAGCAGCCAGAACACCCGCCCTGCTCCCTGGACTGACTTAACCCCTTCTTTCCTTTTGTCCAGTATCATACTCAAACATGCCATGGCTGAAAGTCATTAATGGATAACAGTGACAACTTAGAGTTGGGGCAACTCAACCCTTTGCCCTTTGGAGGGAAGGAAGGCAGTTTGATAATACCCCTTCCCCCAAAGAACCCCAATGCAAGTCTAGGACCTAAGGAAATAAAAGGTACTGCCCAGTGTAGAATTATAGGATCATAGTTTAGAGGTGGAAGACATCTCCGTGGCCACCTAGTCCTTCCCATGACAGTAACAGGCTTTTTTTTTCCTCCAGCAGTAACAGTTTTTTCTTTTTTCAACAGCAACATCTTTATGAATTTTTTGGTGGTTGTTCAGTCATTTCAGTTATATCCAACCCTTTGTGACCCAATTTGGGGTTTTCATGGCAAAGATACTGCAGTGGTTTGCCGTTTCCTTCTCCAGCTTGTTTTACTGATGAGGAAACTGAGGCAAACAAGGTTAAGTGACTTGCCCAGGGTCACACAACTAGTTAGTATCTGAGGCTGAATTTGAACTCAGGTCTTCCTGACTCCAGGACAACTGCTCTATCCACCATGTCACCTTGCTACCTTTTTAATAATAATGAGTAATATTAAAATTACAAGAGCCTGATTTAGAAGCAGGATGGCATAATGGAAAAAAAACCTAACTTTGGAGTCAGGGAATCTGGGTTCAAATCCTGTGATACTCACTAACTGTGACCCAGGGCAAGTCACCTGACTGCTCTCAGCCTCAGTTTCTCCAGATTGTAATTTCTTTTTTTCCTTCCCAATTTATTAATTTATTTATTTTCATTTTTCAACATTCACTTCCATAAGTTTTAAATTTTCTCCCCTTTCTCCCTTCTCCCTCCCCAAGATGGCATACCATCTGATATAGGCTCTACATATACATTCCTATTAAACACATTTTCACATTAGTCATGTTGCATAGAAGAATGACAATGAATGAGAGAAACCATGAGAAAGAAAACAAAACAAAAGAGAAAATAGTCTGCTTTGCTCTGCATTCTGACTCTGTAGTTTTTTCTCTGGATGTGGATGGCATTTTCCATCATGTCCTTTGGAAATGTTTTAGGTCCTTGCATTGCTGAGAAAGGGCTAAGTCTATCAAAGTCAGTCCTTGCACGCCGTGGCTGTTACTATGTATAATATTCTGGTTCTGCTCACTTCACTCAGCATCAGTTCATGTAAGTCTTTCCAGGTTTTTCTGAAATCTGCCTATTCATCATTTCTTATAGCACAATAGTATTCCATTACATTCATATACCACAACTTGTTCAGCCATTCCCCAATTGATGGGCATCCCCTTGATTTCTAGTTCTTGGCTGCCACAAAGAGAGCTGCTCTAAATATTTTTGTATATGTGGGTCCTTTTCCCATTTGTATAATCGCTTTGGGATACAGCCCTAGAAGCAATATTGCTGGGTCAAAGGGTATGCATATTTTTATAGCCCTTTGGATACAGTTCCAAATTGTTCTCCAGAATGGTTGGATCAGTTCACAGCTCCACCAACAATGAATTAGTGTTCCAACTTTCCCACATCTTCTCCAACATTTATCATTTTCCTGTTTTGTCATGTTAGCCACAGATTATAATTTCTTAATTATTAGATCTGGTGGTCTTTTCTCATTCCTCTCCCTTCTTGACCTCTCTGTGGTATTTGTCACTGTTTATCACCTTCTACTGGTTATTCTCATTTCTCTGGGTTTTCATGACCCTGCTCTTCTACTCACCTCTCTTCAGTCACCTTTCTGCACTCATCATCTATAGGATGTGCACTAATTAGAGGCATTCCCCAAGGTTCTGTCCTAGGGCCTCTTCTCCAAGTACACTCTTTTGCTTAATGACCTCATTATTCCTTATGTTTTTTTTAAATTATCTCTAGGCAGATGGCTTCCTGATCAGCATATCCAACCCCAGTGTCTCTCCTGACCTCCAGCCCCATACAGACAATTGCGGTTTGGACATTTTGAACTGGATGCTCCATAGACACCTGAAACTCAACATATCTAAAGCAAAATGCATTGCCTTGCCCTCCCAAACCTACCTGTCTTCTGAGCCTCCCTTTTTCCTTTGAAGACACCACTGTCCTTCTAGTCACGTAGGTTGCAATCTCCATTCTTCACCCTGAGCCAGCCCATGTAGTCTAGGAGTTGACAAATCTTGTCATTTCTACCTCCACATTTCTCCTGTTCATCTTTACCTAGCTACCACCCTCATTCAGGTCCTCATCATTTCTCACCTTGGCAATGACCTTCTACCTGGTTTTCCTGTTTCAGCTTCTCCCTTCTTCCATCCCTTACCAAGCACTTTGCATCTCTGCAAGCCTGTCTATGCTAAAGCCAAAAATAAAAGGGTGTGTGTGTGTCTGTGTGTGTGTGTGTGTGTGTGTGTGTGTGTCTGTGTGTCTGTGTCTGTGTGTCTGTGTCTGTGTGTCTGTGTGTCTGTGTGCGCCCACGCTCGAAGGTTGGAAGGAGGGATGGTTGACTAAAAATGACATGGAAGCAATGTTGTACATAGCTAGAAGTGTCTTAAATTTGTAATCTAAAAATCAAACCCTGTTTTTGATATTTCATACCTGGCTGACCTTGGAGAAGTTGTTAAATCCAATCTTATGCAAAGTAACCAGAACTTATTAAAACATCTGTGGATGTGCCAATTCAGGCTATATGCTAGGAACCCCAAGACAACAGTGAGTTCCTGTCCCCAAGGGACTATAGTGTATTAGAGAAATACAGTTTGTAAACAAAAAGATAAGTATTGCATATCTATATCTATATACACACACATACATGTGTATATATATGTGTGCATATGTATGATATACATATACACATATATGTACATACACAGACACATATATACATATATATATATATGGAAGGAGAGAGTATTAACAACTGGGGATGGCTTGGCAGGGGTGAGGAGGAAACCTTAATTTCTTAAAGTTTCAGTTTCCTTGTCTATAAATATCAGGGTTGTGTTAGATGACCTCATAGGTCCCTTCTGATTATCAATTCAGTATTTCAAAAAGTCAAATACTATTTATCCACCATCTAAATCTAAAGGAACCCAATGATGGGTTCTTTGAACATACAGGTAACAGATTTCTAGTCAGAGGACCTGAGTCCAAATTAAGACTCTGCCACTTACTACTACTTGTGTGACCTTGGACAGGGCCTTTTGCCTCTTTCTGCCTCAGTTTCCCTATCTTTAAAATGAGAAGAGTAGACCAGCTGGTCTTTGGAGCCCCTCCCAGATAGGTGATCCAATGATCCCAACCCTATCACTTAATATCTGTGAGACCCTGGAGAAGATGTTTAATCTCCCTGTGCCTCCACTTCCACATCTTTAAAATGAGAGGTTGGGACTAAAGGACCTTTGGGGTCCCTTCCAGCTCTAAATCTAAATGTGATCCTAAATCAAGGCTGTCCAGACAGGTAGTTCAGGCAAAATCAGATTGGGGAACTGTGAGAGGGTGGAATTATTTGGACTGGCTTCTTCTAATCCTGGATCTGTTCCAGTATCCTCCAGGCCCCACATCCCGTTGGCCCTTGGAGCCTTGTTTCCTCCAGGGGGAGTGGTTCATGAGTTTCTGAAGTCAGACTCCCATAGGGTAGACTTTGCTTTCATCCCAGCCCCAGATTGCCTGGGGAGGCACAACCATCAGCTTCCCACCTACCCACAACCCCCTGCTCAGATGGAATCTGTTGCCCCAGTGGCATGAGTTAACCTACAACTGGAGACCACGTCTCTGGAATGCCTTCTATTTTCAAAGGCTAGACCTCAGAAAAGAAATGCCGGCATACATGGATATGAGGGAGCAGGTTGTCACCACCTCCAAAACCAAACAGTAAATCTACTCTCGGCCAATAATTCAATCCCAGCCCATGAGTTACTTGCTGGACTCAGTGTACTCCAGAGCCAGAGGGATCCATGCTCGAGCTGGTCATTAGCAGTGGTGAGAAATCTCCCGGGATGGCCAGAAAAGAGTGTTAAACCAATCGGAATATGGTGAAGCAAGTTTAATAACACCAATGTTATTCCTCCAGTCTAGACCCACTATAGATAGGAAGAAGGCAGAAGAGTGATGAAGTGAGGGGCTTTTAACATCTGACTTTCCCACTGTACTTTGTCAAGTGCCGATAGAAGCTGAATGACTAACAGAGAGATCTTACTTCATTGCCTAGACTCATGGTCTGGCCCAAACCTGCCTTCCCATCTGGTCTGGCCCAAATCTGCCTTCCTGCCTTTATCTTGCATGACTTCCCCTTGCCTCCTCCATGCTGCAACCAAACCTGGATACACACACACACACACACACACACACACACACACACATATGTGTGTGTGTATGTTTGTGTATATGATTATATATGTTATACATATACATATATATGCATATATATATATATGTCCTCCTTAGAAGACAGGTAGGATTTTCCTTTTTCTGTACCTTTGCTCAAACAGTTCTCTATACCTAGAATTCCTTTCCCAATATCATCCCCCTTCCATCCCCCTATCTCCACATTTTGACAATTCTACACCTTCTCCAAGGCCCAGAATCCTCTTCCATGAAAATTCCCTTGAACCCTCAATGGCAATTCAATCCTGTCCCCTGAACATTTCTGGGTTCCTCTTATTGACTTAGCGTCATCTCATTTGGACTTAGTTATCTGCATAAATAAACAGTATGGAGTAGGAGAGAGAGAGAGAGAGGAGAGAGAGAGAGAGAGAGAGGAGAGAGAGAGAGAGAGAGAGAGAGAGAGTTGCATTGGCAGAGGTATTTCTTAGAACCAGAAAAGACTAGGTTCAAGTTTCTCCTGCCACTGACACATTTGGCCTGACCAAGTCCTTCTTAGTGCCCCCCCCAACCCAATCAACTCTCGAGGTCTACAAGTCGAAGAGAGGGTGTTGACCTACATTGGTAGGGGAATTCCTTTACTCCATAGTTCCCAGTGAAGTCACAGGCCCTGTCCTTACCCCTACTGGCATATTGCATGAGGTGGGAAGAGCCCTGGGTTCAGAATCATTTGAGATGAATCCATGCCCTTCCTGGGATATTTATGACACTACCTATATTCCAGGTAAATGAATGTGGATTTGGGACCTGAAGTGTTCGGCAGCTGACTCACTTCAATTCAATAAAAAAAGTATTAAATTCCTACTATGTGCCAGACAATGAGAGACAAGGTGGATAAAGAGTTGGTCTTAGAATCAGGAACACCTGGGTTCAAGTTCCATTTCTGGCTATGTAATCCTGAGAAAATTATTTAGCCTCTCAGTGCTCTAGGCAATAAGATTATAACTTGCAAAGCTGGTGCCAGTCTGCATTGGTAGAGGGAATTTCCTCATCTGGGAGTTCCTAGTGCTAAAGAAATTAGAAATCTATTTAAAAAAAAAGCCCACTAGAGGAGGATGATCTCATTTTGCCTGTGTGCATCAAAATTTAAAGGATGCAAAAATATGATATACATTCCTTCCAAAGTATTGCATTAACTAATTCCTCAGCCTGCTCAATTGAATTTGTCTTTAGTATTTTATCAATTTCAGATCATCAATTACAAAATCAATTTGAGGGAGAATTCACAATGCTTACATCAGTAGACGAAATTGTCAGTAATGGCTCTGAAGGTGAAAAGAATTCTCTCTTAGGGTTGTGTTTAACATGGAATCTTGAGTGACCTTCATATGTAAATGAGAGACCCCTTGTTGAAAGAGAGTCTTCAACGTCATATTTTGTTGTACCAAGACAAATGCCATTTCTGTAATCAGCCAACAATAAACAGAGGAGTATGGTGTATCTCCTTCCTGCTCAATCAGTTGTGTTCCTATTGAGATGTTGCCTGCTGTAGGAAATCGTTTGAGAAAATGCTATCCCTTCCTTTCTCATACTTTCATCAAGGCCACCATCAAGATGTGGGTGTAGATCATTCTCATGAGGATTTTATTGTTGTTGAGTCATTTCAGGCATGTCCACTCTCCATGACCCCATTTGGGTTTTGTTTGTTTTTCTGTTTTTGTTTTTGTTTTGTTTTGTTTTTGGCAAACATACTAGAGTGGTTTGCCATTTCCTTCTCCAGCTCATTTTACAGATGAGGAACTGAGGTAAACAGGGTTAAGTGACTTGCCCAAGGTCACACAGCTAGTGAGTGCCTGAGGCCAGATTTGAGCTTGGGTCCTCCTGACTACAGGGCTGATGCTCTATCCACTGTGTCACCTAGTTGCTCTTAAAGATTTTATAAAGGCAAGAAAATTGGCTTGTATGTTGGTAGTTGTTCCTATCTTTAGGAAAGTCCTTGGTGAAAAGAAGTAGAAAAAGGAGAAGGAAGAAAAGAGGTAGAAAAAAAGGAGAGGAGAAGAGGAAAAAGGGGGAGTTCTCTGCAAATGAACTTTTTTGTTATAGTTTAATCAAAGATCAAAGAGAAGTTTTTAAGGCAAATTTACCCATTGTCTGATATGAGAAATAGTTGACCAAGATGTCATGGACTACATTTTAAAATGGTCTCATGGTTTCATGGTAGAAAATATATCTTTAAAAAATAAGGTAATCATTTGAGAAGCATATAAGGCAAAATGACATAGTAAATAGAGGTCTGACTTTAGAAACAGGAGGATCTGGGTTCAATTCCTTCCACACACGCCCATGGCCAAGTCACAAAACTAATTAAATCTCAACACAATTCTCTAAGACTCTAAGTTGTGAGAAGGTGTGGGCCTGCACTGCACCCCATCTGGGAGTTCTCCATACCAGTGAAATTGCAGGTTATCCTAATACCTTATACTATATACCCAGATACATCATTTAGACCAGGGATGTCCAACCTTAGGTTTTTATTGAAACAATAGACAATATATTTTGATTTGCCATTTTAGGGAGCGCTCTGCAGTAGTTCGGCTTCATTTACTAAAGCATTTATATAAATTTCTCTGCTTGTAGGCAGGCCACATAAATTACACTGCTGGCTGCATGCTACCAGCAGGATGATACCATAAGCAAATTAAGAGAGCAAGGAATAGTTTATTTGTCAGATCTATGGAGAAGGGAAGGATTTGTGACCAAACAAGAGATAGAGAACATTTTGAAATGCAAATAATTGTGTAAAATTTTGATTACATTAAATTTAAAAAGGTTTTGAACAAACAAAGCCAATGCAACCAAAATTAGAAGGGAAGAAGGAAGCTGAGGAAAAATTTTTACAGCCAGTGTCTCTGACAAAGGCCTCATTTCTAATATATATATAGAGAGAGAACTGAGTCAAATTGATAAGAATACAAGTCCTTCCCCAATTGATAAATGGTCAAGGGATATGAACAGGAAGTTTTTAGATGCAGAAATTAAAACTATCTATAGTTATATGAAAAAATGCTGTAAATCTCTATTGATTAGATAAATGCAAATTAAAACAACACTGACCTTTTAGATTGGCTAATGTGACAGAAAAAGGAAAATGGTGGATGTTGGAGAAGGTGTGGGAAAATTGGAATACTAATGCATTGTTGATGTTCCAACCATTTTGGAGAGCAATTTGGTACTATGCCCAAAGAGCTATAAAACTGTGCATACCCTTTGACCCAGCAACAGCTCTGCTAGGTCTAAATCCCAAAGAGATCATTAAAAAAAGGAGAAAGGACCCACGTGTACAGAAATATTTACAGCAACTCTTTTTGTGGTGGCAAAGAATTGGAGACTGAGGGGATGTCCATCAACTGGGGAATGGTTGAACAAATTGTGTTATGTGAATGTGGAATACTATTGTTCCATAAGAAATGATGAGCAGGCGGATTTGAGAAAAACCTGGAAAGACTTACACGAACTGATGTTGAGTGAAGAGGGCAGAACCAGGAGAACATTGTGCACGGGTAACAGTAATATTATTGTGCAATGATCAATTTTGATAGACTTGGCTCTTCTCAGCAATACAATGATCTAAGACAATTCCAAAAGACTCATAATGGAAAATATTATCCATATCCAGAGAAAGAACTATGGAATCTGAATGCAGATTGAAGCGTGCTATTTTCATCTTTTTTGTTTGTTTGGTTCTCTTGGTTTTTCTCTTTTATTCTGATTCTTCTTTTACAATATGACTATTGTGGAAATAAGTTTAATATGATCATACATGTATAGCCTATATCAGATTGCTTGCGGTCTGGGGAAAAGGAAAGGAAAAAATTTTGGAACTCAAAATCTTATAAAAGTGAATGTTGAAAACTTTCTTTACATGTAATTGGAAAAAAATACCATTAAGAAAAGAAATTATAGGTCATCTTTATCCCTATACCTTTGGGAAGTGTAGGGACCTCATGTTTCTTCCTACTCCTTTTGAACCCCCTGAATCTCAATGTCATTTATCCTGAATGAGACTTGAATAAGATGGCCAGAAGAGTGACCCGACTCCTAAAAAGCTGTCCTTGCCCAATGCTAAGGGTCCTGTGGGTGAATAATGAGTCCCCTGTAGGAAAATAAGCTTCCAGCCTCCTTTAAATTGAAAACCAGCGATGGCACATGTTTAACAGAGGGATTGTTTTCAGGGCTCCGAGATTTACTCTTCGGAATCTCCTTTCACTTAACACGTCCAGGGAATGAAGTGTCACACCCGCTTCAGTTGCCTGGACCCTGCTCTGATGACGTGTGGAACACAGGAAATTGAAAGTGACGTGGCCGACGAAGGTCTTACTGTGTCTATTTGCATAATCCGTATACTGTAGGCTTCCATTGAGTTTTATTGGGGTTTTTTGGTTTTTTGTTTTTAACAAGAATCATAGAGTCTCTATTTCCAGTTCCAAGGTCTTGGCTGCTTCTACACCTCAATTTCTTTCATTAAATTGTTACCCATTTAACATTGTGGCTATAGTAATAAAAATAATAATAAGAAGAAGAAGGATAACAAGAAGGTTAATGTTTATATCATGTTTTAGGTTTTCATGATGTAGTAAATAGAGAGCCAGCCCGAGAGACCTGGGTTCCAGTTCTACCCTTGGCGCATACTAGCTATGTGATCATGGGTATGTGAGGAGGCCCTTAGAACTCTAAATCAGAAGTGTCAAACATATGGCCAGCAACACTCCCAAATGCAGCCCAAAGCAGATTAAAAGGTAATTGGGAAATATTTTAACACAATAACTAAAAATACAATCAAACAAAGCTAATAATATACTTTAAAACTAAGTCAATACATGGCCCAAAGGGAAGCTTAAATAAGGTTTAATGGCCCTAATTCTATATGGGGTTGACACCGCTGCTTTCAATAATTCTCTAAAGTTACAGAGAAGGGGTTGACCTGCTTTGGTAGAGGGATTTTCCTCCCTGGGGGAAGGTTGAAGAGAGAGGGAGAGAGAGAGAGAGAGAGAGAGAGAGAGAGAGAGAGAGAGAGAGAGAGAGAGAGAGTGGGCAGTTTCCCTTAGACAACTGGGTGGCTTAGTGTATAGAGGCCCTGGGCTTAGAGCAAGGGTGGGGAGCCTATGGCCTCGAGGCCACATGTGGCCCTCTAGGTCCTCAAATGCAGCCCAGTGAATCCAAACTTCACAGAACAAATCCTCTTAATAGAAGGATTTGTTTGGTAAAACTTGGACTCCATCAAAAGGCCACACCCAAGGACCTAGAAGGCCATATGTGGCCTTGAGGCTGCAGGCTCTTCACTCTGGCTTAGGGCATTTTTCAGTCATTTTTCAGTATGACTCTTAGTGACTGCATTTGGAATTTACTTGGCAGAGATACTGGAGTACTTTGCCATTTCCTTCTCCAGCTCATTTTACAGATGGGGAAACTGAGGCAAGCAGGGTTAAATGACTTGCCCAGTGTCACACAGCTAGTAAGTGTCTGGGGCCAGATTCTTGAACTCAGATCTTCCGGTCTCCAATTCTTAATCTCTGTCCACTGTGCCACTTACTTGTCTCATCACTTAGGATGATGAAGCTTGAAATAGATGATAGACTTTAGCCTAAAAATACTACTAATAATAAATACTTTAAAGCTTTGCAAACCACCTTTACAAACATTATTTCATTTTATCTTCATAAAGGATCTAGACAGTGGGGAACTAAGTGGCATAGGGGATCAAGGATCAGCTCATTGTCCTGAGTTCAAATGTGACCTCAGATACTTACTACCTGTGTGACCCTGAACAAGTCACTTGACCCTGTTTGCCTCAGTTTCCTCATCAGTAAAATAATCTGGAGAAGGAAATGGCAAAACCACTCCAGTATCTCTCTGCCAGTAAAACCCCAAATGGGGTCCTGAAGAGTCAGACACAACTGAAAAACGACTCAATTAAACCTCCCAGGGTTGTCACAAAGATTAAATGAGACAATGTTTGTAAAGCACTTAGCACAGTGACTGGCACATGGTAGGTACTTCTAAAAATGCCCATTTCCTTCCTTCCTGATTATTTCCAGATAAACTCAAATTGCCCAATACCAGCTGATGAGTCTTTTGTCACACGCTCCCCTCTTTTTCTAGTTCTAAGTTGTAGGAGAAGAACTCTAAAGCTTCTTGAGGGATGACTTCAACAGCAGGTCAAGGTGGGGAAATAGCAAGCATGATTTCTGTAAGCTAACCTACCCATAACTACACATGTGGAGGAGCTGCAAGGGCTTTTTAGGTGAGCTGGTATGTTGGTAATCAAAATGGGCTCCTCAGCACTTAGTTCAACAAGTGCCCTTGAAGAGTTTGGCCTTTGTTTCCTTTGATTAATTCAGTGTCTTTGATTGAGTCTTACTAGGTGCTAAGCCCCAGGCCCAAACCCCTATTAGGTGTAAAACCTTAGTGGGTGTGGATTGGCAACTAAGGTGGGGCCCAAGGTGGGGCTAACTCCAAGGAGGGCCTAGTTTACACGTCTGGGAGAGCAGAGGCTTTTAGACCACGTGGGTTTAAGTCCACCTCTTTGTGACAATTCTAGGTCACGTGGGTGAGTCGAATGTGTGACTCACCCCTGACGCTGAAAAAGATATAAAAACCAGGGGTTGGCTGTCTGTTCTTTGGAGCTCCTCCTTACAACAGTGGTGGCTCGAATGACTCTGGGCTAGCCCTTGTTCTGAGCTCCTGGGCTGAACCTAGATGTTGGTAACTATGAATCTATTTTGGGTCTGTCTGGTGATGCTTGTAATTTGTTTGTATTTTGTTCTGAAGTTCAGGATGCTGGATTTTTCCCCTGAACTAAGTGAATGCTGTCTGTATGCTGGATTAAAGTAAACTTGTCAACCCCTTCACCTAGCTTTCCTTATTAAGGCAGATCAAAAGAACCTGTGCTGCTGTTGGCAGCTTTCTGAGTGCTGGCTGTGGGTAGATTTTACATCCCCACAGAAGCTGCTGGATTAAAGTAAACTTGTCAACCCCTTCACCTTGCTTTCCTTATTAAGGCAGATCAAAAGAACCTGTGCTGCTGTTGGCAGCTTCCTGGGTGCTGGCTGTGAGTGGATCTTACATCCCCACAGAAGCTGCTAGCCGGATTGTTGAAACAAATGGCCTGAAGCCTGATAGCTGTGTATGTTTCATGAATAGGACTTTTGACTCTAAGTTTAAAAAATTCATGCTGAGTTAGTTTTAATCAAGCTTGAGGATAAAAATCAAGACTAGACTTAAGAGTGATAAAGTTAAGGATTAATGAGAAAGGTACTAAATTATATATAATGTAAAATAAAGGTACTAAATTATAGTTCTATTTTTTAAATCTCTCCCCCTTTAGTTCTTGCATTTTAGGGCTGTTTGAGTCACCTTTTTATGTTTAGTTGCTATAATAAGAAGTTGCTTTTCTCTTATTATTTTTAAGATTAATTGAGTGGAAAAATAAGCCAGTGTCTACCAGTTAGCCATACCCACAGGAATCCTGGCTGATTGGACCATGAAGCTATAAAAACGAAGCCACCAAGAAAAAAGAAGCCCCTTCTCAAGTGCTGGACTTGCAAACCAAACCCGAGAAAATGACAGCAATGTCACCCACACCCACACATAGAAACACACCCACCCATAAAAAAGCTCCTTATTTGGAGAGAGGAATTGCCCAATTGTCTGTTTTTCCATATGGAGCAATCGGTTGGAAGGTTTATAAATAGTCTCTGTTATCAGAGTAACTAAGACCAGGGAAAGTAATTAATCAGAATGATTCTACTTCAATTCCAAAATTCAACAAAGGTTTAGTAGGCACTGGGGACGCAAAGGCTGAAGCAAAAGGAGATTACAATCTGCCCTCAGTGAATAGTTTATTACTGGTACCACTAGACAGCCTGAAGGAAGGCAAGAAGAAAGGTGAGAAGGGGGAAAGGGAAAGGAAGGGAAGGGAAGAGAAAGAGGGAAGGAAGGAAAGAGGAGGGAAGGAAGGAAGGAAAAGAGGGAGGGAGGAAAGGAGGGAAAGAAAGAAAGAGGGAAAGAAGAAGGAATGTATAAAGACAAAGAAAGCCAATCTGGATGAACCAAGGTTGCAAGCTATGGTACTTGAGTCAAAGAATTAGTGGAAACTATCTTCCAAACTAAAGAATCTGTTTATCTAGATTCCAGCAGAACGCAGGCCCCTGGAGGGCAGGGAATTTTTGTTGTTCTGTAAGTAAGCCTTTGAAAGTTCCCAACTTTCCCCACACTGGATATCTTTGATCGTAGGATTAATGTCTGAAATCCTCTTCCTTCTACTTTATTTTCTTATGGGCGTTTAGTGGTGATTTGTTACCATTTACCCAGGCTGATGAAATTGTTCTCTCAGCCTAAACAAAATCCTCCTGCTGTGATATACATCTCTATTCTGTCTCTGAGTCTCTGAATGGGGTACATTCTTTTCCCAACAGCTTTCTTCCTACTTGTTCTCCTCCTCCCTGATTACACTCCCAGTATCAACATGGCATCTCCTTAGTTCCTTTTCCTCATCCGTTCTTTGTTCCTCTCTCCTCCAGGTTTTTATTACAGAATTAGTCTCCTACCTGTTCTTTGGGCCTCTAACCTTTCTCTATATAACCCATCTTATGCCACAAAAGCTAGTGTATTTCCCCATCCCTTATGAGCTTATGGTACCAGGCCCTCAAGGATATGGGTTTATGTTGGGGGTGGGGGAGGGAATTTCTGCAATGTCTATCTCATATGTCCCATTCTAGGACAAATTTAAAGACTCAGGTCAGTTTGGATCTAGATAGTCACTATTACCATCCCGATAGAAACCTAGACAAGCAACAGCACAGAATCACCAAAAGCATTCAATTGGAGGAGGAAAAGAAAGGGGGAGGGGAGAGACTTGAAATATTTAAGAGAAAAAAAACACATTTGAAATATTTAAGATCCTTCATGATCTAGTCTCAATTTAGCCTCCTAGCCCCCTCTCGATTTGTTCCTGTGCTTAAACTTTTGTTTTCGTTCAGACCGCCCTAGTCACACTGTTCCTTGAACACACCTTCAACATGCCCATGCTTGCAGCTGCCTGGCTCCTCAGTCAAATGTTCTCCCTTCTGTCCCCTACCTTTGATCATTCTAAGTGTCCTTCAGGACTGAGCTCAAAGGTCACCTCTTCCATTCCAGTGGTCTTCTTCTATTCTATATCACAATAGTCTCTGCCTACCCTGCCTGTTTCTGTTTAATGCTGCTGTAGAACTTAACGACCACTTGGCTTGTATTGCCATTTAACCTTGCCTGTTTGTAGGTCTCATTTCCTGGCACTTCTGCTCTCCTTCCAAGCCCTCCTCTCTTCGAAACTCTGCTAGTATTATTGAGGGCACCATCATCCTCCCAGCCCTGCCCCCCTCCCCCCGCTCCCCCAACACCCTCTCCCCACTCCCAAAGTCAGTATCTTGTTCTGTTCCTTGTTCTCTCTCATCTTATATGTCCAATCAGTCACCAAATCTTTTTGGTTTCCACCTTCGGAGTTTCTTGTACATGTCTCCTTCTTCCACTCATACAGCCACCTCCATAGTTCAGGTCTGGTCAAGACAAAAGGCATTTATTAAATTCCTATTATGCTCCAGGCATTGTGCTAAGTGCTAGAGGTAAAAACAAAGGCAAAGGAAGGTCTGTACTCCTTGCTGTAATGGGGAGACAGCTTGTAAGCAACTACGTGTAAACAAGACATATTCAGGCTGAATCCAAGGTAATCTCAGAGGGCAGGACTGGGAAAATAGGATTGAGCTGATTATTAAAGGATTCCAGGGGGTTTAGGGAGCAGAGGTAAAGAAAGAAGGAATTCTAGGTGTGGGTGACAGCCACTGAAAATATCCAGAGTTGGGAGATGGAGTGTCTTGTATGAGGAACAGAGAAGAGTCCATGTTACTGGATGACACAGTGTGTGGGGGTCAGGGGGTTGGGAAAGTGGAGTAAGATCTAAGAAGGCTGAAAAGGTAGGAAGGGGATACTTTAAACTGGTTTTCTATGAGTAAGTATTCATCAAGATGGGGAAGGAGAAGGAGGAGGAGGAGGAAGAGGAGGAGGAGGAGGAAAAGGAGGAGGGAGGAGGAGGGAGAGGAGGAGGAGGAGAGAAGAAGAGGAGAAGAAGAAGAAGAAGAAGAAGAAGAAGAAGAAGAAGAAGAAGGAGGAGGAGGAGGAGGGAGGAGGAGGGAGGAGGAGGAGGAGGAGGAGGAGGAGGAGGAGAAGAAGAAGAGAAGAAGAAAAGAAGAAGGAAGAAGAAGAAGAAGAAGAAGAAGAAGAAGAAGAGAAGAAGGAAGAAGGAGGGAGGAGGAGGAGGAGGAGGAGGCGGAGGAGGAGGAGGAGGAGGAGGAGGAGGAGGAGGAGGAAAAAGAGAAGGAGGAGGAGGAGGAGGAGGAGGAGGAGAACAAGAAGAACAAGAAGAACAAGAACAAGAAGAACGAGAAGAAGAACAAGAAGGAGGAAGAGGAGGAGGAGGAGGAGGAGAAGAAGAAGAAGAATGATGAGGAGGAGAAAGATGTAGAGAAGTCAAATAGAAGATTTTATGTTTAATCCTACAGGTCCTGGGGAAGCAATGAAGATTATTGTATGGGGGGAGGGAGAGGGAAACATGGCCAGTCTTTTATTTTAGGAAGATCGATTTGCTAGCTGATTGGAGGATGGCCTGGAGTGAGGAGAGGCTTGAAGCAGGAAGGCCAATCAATAGGTTATTGCAATAGTTCAGGCATGAGGTTATAAGCACTCCACACCAGGGTGGTGGTGGTATTAGAAGAGACGGTGAGACATATCTGAGAGATGTTACCTCTACCCTGGGCAATTTAAATAGTCTCCTAATTGGTCTCCCTGACCCTTTCTTCCATCCTCCCATTCCAATCCATCCTCTCCTCAGTTCCAATGATTTTACTAAAGCACAACTGTGACCCCATCACCCCTTCCTAACTCCATATTCAGTAAGCTCCAGAATCAAACTGCTCTTCCTTTCCACTTTCTCCTTTTCCTCTTCTTCCTTCTTCTCTCCTCCCCTTTCTCTTCCTTTTCTTTTTTTCCTCCTCCTCCTCCTCCTTCTCCTTCTCCTCCTTCTCCTCCTTCATCATCTTTGTCTTCTTCTTCCTCATCTTAATGAGTACTTACTTGTAGAAAACCAGTTCCAGAAGTGATCTGAGCTTATTGGCCAAGTGCCCTCAGCTTCACTCCCTCCTACTTTCTCCAAGACTTCCCTCCTCAGACTGACAATAAAGAGGGTGAGAAGTCAAGTGGTCTTAGCATATGGGCCAAGTTCAAGGTGCCACACACCTGACTGCCATGACAATAATCTCTTATACTTATATAGAAATTTAAGGTTTTCTCAGAGCGTTTCCCTCCACAGTCCTGTGGAGCAGGTTCTCAGGCTGTGATGATCCTCATTTTGGAGATGAAGAAGTCCTGACTCAAAAGGTAAAATTACTTGCCTATAGTCAAACAGCCTGGAAGCATAGGAGTCAGACTTTGAACTCAAGTCTCATGACAATGTTTTTCCGCTCCAATTGCTATTATGGTTTGCAGAAAGCTATATGTATTTGCACTATTGTTCCCCACTCTGATGCCATATTACAGAGGTCCTTGGGGGCTCTCTCAGCTAAGCACTGCCTTAACAGATCTGGCCAAAGACTGCATGGCCCCTCCATCTCCTCCAAAGAGGAAATGATGGAGTTGACTTCCAGGAATGTTTCTATCTTCCCAGCACCTCGCTCAGACTTAGAGACTTATGGGTTGGTACATTTTTTCTGGGTGAAAGAAAAGCCCCACTCACTGCATGTACCCAAGTGAATGTCAACATCCCAGACCAACCATTCCTAATGCTGGGGGCATGTTAATCAAACCCAGCACATTTCATACAAAGGGTATGAGGTCCCTGCCAGCTCTCGATCTATAAGCCCATGAGCCTACCAAGTTGAGTCAAGTCGGCTAGCACACACTAATCACTGTGCTAGGCATTGTGCTAAGTTCTACAAAGATAGATGAGCTGCAAGGTATAGACACAGTGATGGATTTGCCAAGCTAGCTTACATGAGCTCACCACCAGGTTGCCCCCCTCTCAGAGCATGAGGATGACCTTTTTCTGACCACCACAATGCAGGGAACTGTTTACTGGGGAAGAAGGACTTATGAAACACTTCCAGTGGAGGGAATGCATATATTCAGGGGACAACAGAGCTTTTTTTTTTGACAGGAAGCTTGGAATAGTGGATAGAAGGCCAGCCTTGGAGTTAGGAAGACATGATTCAACTCCTGCTTTTGAATACTGACTAGCTGTAGGACAGCTGGGTGGTGTGGTGAATAACACACCGGACTTGCAGTCAAAAAAGACCTGAGCTTGAATATACTAGGTAGATGGCCATGGACAAACCATTAACCTCTCTGGAAATCGGTTTCCTCATCTGTCAAATCTACTAATCACAATGTGCCCAGGCACCTGCATGACCTCCATCACTGAGCTGGATTGAGAGAATAAGAGGAGGAAGAAGAGACAGAGAAAAAGGATGAAATCTATTAAGCTGGGAAAGCCTTGGGGGGAGTTAAAAGGGGTTTTGCAGATGTAAGAGATTATTGTTACAATGGAGATTTCTCTTGTGCCCTGGGATTTCTGGACCACATCCACCAATGCACAGGATACTGAGTTCAGCCATCTTTCATTCCTGGGGTGAGGAAGGGGCTGCTATGCTAAGGAGTTCCAGCTGTCCTTCACTGGGCTGAAGCCCAATGGAGAATTGGTGGTGCAGGCCACAGGGTTCCAGAGAAACTGAGCTCACGTTGCTTGTAAAGTGCAGACATTTCTCCAACAGAAAAGAGCTCCCCATTCCCCACTCCTCATTTTCTACTTCCCCATCCCAGGACACAATTTTTCCATCATGGTTTGAAACCACACGATCCTTTGCCAAACACTTTTCCCCGGGTTGTCAGACTTACACAACTCATTATCAGCTTTGGTTGGGGTAATAGGACATGGCCCTTGGTTGGTATGCGCTGGGTTTGATTAACATGCCTCCAGGATCAGGGAGAGGTTGGTCTGGGGTGTAGGCGTTCACTTGGGTACATGCACTTCGGCTTTTCTTTCATCCAGAAAAAAGTGCCAACCCTTCAGTCTCTGAGTCTGAGCAAGACTCTGGGAAGATAGAAATGAGTGTCGGCACCATCATTTCCTCTTTGGAGAAACAATGGGTAGATTTCCAACTTTTCAATTAGTAAGGCATTCTTTAGGGACAAATAAAAAGGGAGGGGGTAGAATCAGTTTGCTAGAGAGCCCTAGTGACTAGGGGACTATCAATTATGCCTTTGAAAAACCTTGAAAGTAAGAACTGTTTCTGTTCACTTCACATCCAATAAATGGACAAAGGTGACAAAAGACAGACTTTTTATTTTGGAGGGGTTACACTGATACGTTGTTGGTAGAGCTGTGATAGGATTTCACCATTCTGAAAATATCCATACACTTTAACACTCAGCTCCCCCCACCCAGGAATACTCCAAGGGGGTCACTGATAAAAAGACAGGACCCATACACATCAAAATAATCATAGCAGCCCATTTTGTGGCAGCAAAGCATTAGAAACAAAGTAATGTCCATTGATTATGGAATGGCCAACCTGTGGCACATGAATGTAATGGAATATTGCTTTCCTGTAAGAAATAACAAATATGGATGGAGAGTTTGAATAATTGGGTGGATCATGGGAAGACTTAAATGAAATGCAGAGTAAGTAAGAAAAGTAGGAAAACCAGAACACAAAAAATGGAAAATAGAAAGAGCAAAAAAAGAATGCTGTTTGATTACAGTGACCAAGCTGGGTCCAAGAGAGGAGTTGAGAAAATCCATCTATCTTCACTCTTTGCAGACTGGGAAACCGTGAGTACGGAATATTATTGCAGGCTTTGTCAGATGTGGTTACTAAGTTAGACTTTGCTGAATTGAGGGGATTGTCTTTCTTTTGTTATAGGAGATGATGCAATGAGTAGGCGAGAGGGAACGAGTGTGTTTGAAAGTGAAAGTGACAGAGAAGCAAAAGACATCAGTATTTTTCTTCAAAGAACCCAGGACTTACAATTGGTAAACTAGAGCCCAAGTCCTAACAGAATCAGGTCCCAATTGATGGATGTTGAGCAAGTCTTACTCAACTCAAACTAATTACCTGATAGGGCTTTTACCAGACTGAGATAATATGAGTAAAACAGTTTATAATAATAACATAATGTGCAAATGCTAGCTATTATCATCGTTATTAATGTTGATTATGTGGCTTTTGGGGTAACTTCTCTACTCTGCATGTGCTGCTCTGCTAGGTTTCAACTCCATAGAACACAATGATCTCCCAGGTTAGGCTCATCACCTCTAATATCATCACCTGCTGCAAAGTCAAGCCTTAATTGACACCACCTGCCTCAGCCTCCTCTCCCCTCTGATTGGAGGGTTAGAGGGTGGAGTACCAAACTCCTCCCAATGCCTTCCTTTGTAAAGGGTGGAATCAGGACTCCTTCCACTCCCTATCTGTTACTCTGCCTGGTTTCAGCTCCATGGAACAAGATGCCCCACCCCACCCCCCTTCTTCCAGGTACCCTTTGGTCTCTCTCCATCTTTCCTGCCTCCTTATGTGTGCCCTTGTTTCAACAATCCGGCTAGCAGCTGCTGTGGGGGTGTAAAACCAACAACAGCCAGCTCACAGAATGCTGCAAGCCCAAGTTCTTTACCAAGGAAAGCAATGTTAAGGGGTTAACAATCTTACTTTAATCCAGCATACAAATACCATTCACTTAGTTCAGGGGAAAAAGCCAGCACCCTGAACTTCAGAGCAAATACAAATAAATTACAAACACCGACAGACAGACCAAATAAAATTCATACTTACCGACATCTGAGTTCGGCCAGGGAGCTGAACAACGGCTGGCCCAGAGTCAGCGCACCACTACTGCTGTGGATCAGAGCTCCAAAAAAGGAAAGCCAACTCCTGGTTTTATATCTTTTTCAGGGTCAAGGGTGAGTCACACATGACTCACCCACGTGACCTAAAATCATCACAAAAATGCAACTTAAACCCACATGGTCTAAAAGCCTCTGATGTCACAAACATGTCACTCAAACCCATGTAAACTAGGCTTTCCCTGGAGGCAAGGAGGTCATCAAGGACTCCTAATTTAATCAAGGAAATAAAGGCCAAACTCTTCAAGGGCACTTGGTTGAATTAAGTACTAAGAGCCCATTTTGATTGCCAATACAGCCCTCTCCTCCAATTAGATTCTAAGCTCCTTGAGGGCAGGAACTGCCTTTCTTTTTATTAATTGTATCTCCAGTGGCTAGCATAGTGGCTAGCACAATGATGCTTTATAAATGTTACTTGGATTATTGGATACAACCAGAGGTGCTCCCAGAAAAGCTCAGTCACGATGGTCTTCTGTCCAAGGTAACACAAGAAGGAACTTGAAAGTTCTAAAACCAATGTTTGAACCCAGGTCCTGTGACTCCAAATTTACCGTTCTCTCCACTGTACCATGAAGCAGGGGAAAGAGGGCTGGGTTTGGAGACAGGAGCTGAAGGAAGTTCTGATGCAGTGGCAAGTGCTTAGACTCAAATCCACCACCCCCTCCAAAAAAGTTTGTGAGGGGACTTGACTAGATCAAGGCTTCTTCACCTTCTTGTCAGAGACTCCTTTGGCCGAGTGGTGAAGCCTGTGGATCCCTTCTCTGAATCATGTTGTTAAGTACATACAATCAAATACAGAGGATTAAAAAGACAACCAATTATATTGGAATATAATGACCAAAATTCTTAAAAAAACATAGTTCATAGACCCTAGATCAAGAACTCCTAGACTAGATCATCCCTAACATCCCATTTATAGTAGCAAGAATTCTAGACTTGAAGTCAGAAAGACCAGGATTCAAATCCTGCTTTTGACTGTGTGACTTTAGGCAAGTTGTTCTCTCTGTCTCTCTCTGTCTCTCTCTCACTCTCTCTTCCTCCCTCCTTCTTCTCCCCCCTCCCCCACCCCCAGTCTCTCCCTCCTCTCTCTCCCTTTTTCTCCTCTCTCTCTCATCTATAAAATAGTCAATAATCCCTGTAGAACCTACAGACCCCCACCCCCCTTTCCGAGAGCTGTCATGGGAATCAAATGAGATAATATATGTAAAATGTTATGTAAACCATAAAGTTCTACACAAGCATCAGCTACTGGTATGATAATGATCCATGAATCCCATTTGTCAGTTGCTTGTGTATTTTTTTAAAGCCTGGGTTTTTCCCCTTCCTACAAACAGTATTTATGTTTCCATCATGATACAAGCCAGGAAAGATACTCTGGCCTCAGGTTCAAAACTCCCATCCCCCTGGCACCACTGGTTTCAGATTAGCTCTGAAAATGGAATCAAAAAGAGAGGTCCATGGATGTGTGGATGACTGAGCAAGGGAAAATATGGCAAAGAAAGTAGCTGTTGTTCTACCAAATTCCAAATGATGGAGGTTGGATGGGAACATTGTCCAGAATGGGAATATTGCAAAAAATATGCCCTGTGTCTGCTGGAACAATGGGGATGGGGATTGGACATGTGATATTGCTGGTGGAGAAATCTCTTTAATGAGAAACACCCTCTTCCAGTGAAGGCTAACACAAGGGGTGTGCTGGCAAATGCCTAACAACCTTCTCTCCAAATATATATATACATATATATACATACACACATATGTATATGTATGCATATATGTATGTGTATATATCTATATGTAGTGTGTGTATATATATATGTACACACACACACACAAACATACTAGACACACTTTGAAGTTTAATTTGTACCATTAACACTTTCTTAAGTCTAGACAATCAACAAAACAATAAATAACTCCTCAATTTTAGTATTTGTTTGCTGAGGTATAAATGCTCACATTGAAAATTTCACAATTGGTATTGGAAATTGCTGCTGGAGAAAAAATTATTTTTATCCTCAAAGGGATTATTTTTAAGAAGGAAGGAAGAAAAAAGAAAGAAGAGGAGGGAAAGGGAAGAATGGGAATTGAAAGAAAGGAAGGAAAAAAGAAAGGAAGAGGAAAAGAAGGAAGGGATAAAAGAAGGAAGAAAGGGGGAAAAGGAAGGAAGGGAAAAAGAAAGGAAAGGAGGGAGGGAGGAAGGGGATATGAGTCCATGCAAAGACTTGCTTTTTTTTTTCCCTAGCCACTTAATTCTAGCTTCATCATTTCTGTCTCTAGGAACAATGGCTCTCCTTTGTTAATGTATCAATATCTTACATTTGGTGGCCATGCTTACTAATTTTTCTCTCCCTTGGTGGAAAAAAAAAAAGAAAATTTCACAATTGGTGTAGGTTTCAGCTGGCTCCAGGACACCTCTGCCAGGCACTTTCTTGGTGATTTAGAGAGTTGCCTGAGGACACTGAGAGGTTAAGTGACTTGCCCAGGGTCATTTAGCCAGTAGGTGTCAGAGACTGGGGTTCAACCGAGCTGGTACTAGTTTTCCAAGCCAGCTCTGTCAGGCTGTGTCTCTGCCAGAATAACACTCACGTGGGTGCAGATAACTTGGCATGAATTATCTCATTTGATCTTTACAAGGACCTATCATCAATCGATAATCAATGAAGCATTTATTAAGAGCCTCACTCCCCTGTGAGGTAGGTCCAAAATCATCTTATAGATGAGATTCATAAAACAAAGTTTCTTTCTGATTTAGAGGAAGGGGAAAAAATAACGATGGGGACAGCACTAGGTTAGAAGGCAAAAGAGCTGGGTTCTCATTCCAGCTATGCCCCAACTGGCTCTGAGATCTTGAGCAGGTGCTTTCCCCAGGCTGGAACTCAGTTTTCTCCTCTATAAAATAAAGGACTCAAATTGAGGCCCAGGGAATTGGACTGACTTGCCCAAGGTCACATGGGTAGAGATTTTTAAATTCTGAAAATATTAACATTATGGCCATCACTCATGCATTGTTAGAGTTCGGAAGGAAGGAAAGGGGAAAGACAAGAAGGGAAGGGAAAGGAGGAAAAAGCCCTCAGGGACATTCTACACATCAAAAGTAATGGAGTGGAATGAAAGTCACCAGGAGGAATCCGGTAATCACAGCATAATACATTAAAATGGTACCTGGAGCAGACTTATTGGAGGGGGAGAAGGAGCTGAGAGCAGGATCTGGGAGGGGGGGAAAGGGGTGGGGTGGGGAGGGAAACAAGAGAAGCACAGTCCCTCAAAAGGGGCACCCTGGCATCAGGACCCTGGAGCTACCAGCCCCTCCATAGGGCTGCCAGTTCAGGCAGTCCCGTGATAAGAAAGCAGTCCCTCATCTCCTCGGGCTTTGGCCCAAATTCTCCCACCCATAATCCCCATCGTGAATTCAAATTTCTGCACATAAAAGGACACATCAGACCATTTGCAAAACACTTGGTGTGCTCTGGAGGAAGGACTAGGTAGCAATATTAAGTAATGATAGTTTTGCCTTTCTTTATACTGTGGCCCTTAAAGGTACAGTGAAAAGAATGTTGGACTTGGGTTCAAATTCTGATTCTGCTACTTTCTCCCTTTCTGACCTTGAACAAATAACTTTACTATTCTGTGCCTCTGTTTCTTTAACTGTGAAATGATAGGGCTGGACGAGATAGCTTCTCTCCCTTCTAGATCTAAATCTGTGATTATCTGAAGTATATTCAGGTGTTGGCAGAACAAGTCAGCTATAGAGGTAGAAACTTTCCCTCCCATCAAGTAAAGGCGTACTTTATTTTAAAAATGCCAGGTCGCTGGAATTTCAGCAGTCCAGATGTTCAGTCACCTGGCCCCCTGCCCCTAGCTTTCAGCTGAGACCTGCAAATTCATTTCACGTAAGACCTTAAGCTAGTTTCAAGCTCCAGTCTCAGGGGCAGTATTGAGGACTATAAAAATATCCCCCCCACCCCACCCCCAGCCCTACTCTCCCCAGCTAGCAGACAGATGCTGGCTGTCTAACCTGCTTTCACAGTTGAAGCTTCTGGCGCCCTGAGGAGCGACTCAGAACTTTAAGCAAAGCCAGGAGGGGGAGGCTTCAAGACTGAGATCAGTTTATAAAATTCCCTTTCCCTCTAATTTAAGCTGACCAGTGAGGATATCCCCTTCGGGGACAGCTGTTCTCCTGATTGTAGATTTAGAACGTCCATTATAATGGACCCAGTGGCTCAGGATTATCATCTGACACGTCTGGTTCTGCCAGCAGACCAATCAGCCATTGGGGTAGGCTGGGACAACCAAGCCCTGGGACCCAGCAGGCACACATGTGCAGCTGAGGAAGGAAACAGACTTGGGTGTTTCCATGGAACTCAGAGTGACCGATTTGCATTTCCTGTGTGCAGCTGTAATTAGCAACTGCTTCAAGAGTTGGGGGATGGTGGGGGGGAGTTGGAGAAAACAAGATAGGTATGTTGGTCCAAGAACGTTTTGTCCTGTTACTTGCTCATCTTTGTTCCTGTGACTGAAACGGAATGCTTAGGACACCATCGCCTCCCCCAAGCCCACCTGATGATGAAATTCCCTGGGAAAGTACAAGGTTGGCTCCTAAAGGCAAAAGTTTGTTCTGAACTTGTTGTAGGCAGATGCCAGGCTTTGTCTCCCACCAATGACATCCTCTGCATGTATGAGTGTTCACAGCAATCTGAGTCTGTTTCCTCATCTATAAAAGAAGGAAAAGCATATCTCAGAGCCCCAGACAACTCTCTTAAGACTCTAAGGGACAGACTTATTTGAGATCTATGATAGTGACAATAGCAATCACATTTCTATAGCACTTTAAGGATTTCAAAGCATTTTACATAGGTTATTTCCTCCCAACACTACAAGTGCCAAACTTGTGGCAACAATCCCAAGTACAACCCAAACCAAAACCAAAATTTTTATTTGTTATGTGTTTCAACAATCCGGCTAGCAGCTTCTGTGGGAGTGTAAGATCCACCCACAGCCAGCACCCACAAAGCTGCCGGCATGCTGGGAAAGCACAGGTTCTTTTGATCTGCTTTAATAAGGAAAGCAAGGTTAAAGGGGTTGACAAGTTTACTTTAATCCAGCATACAGACAGCATTCACTTAGTTCAGGGGAAAAATCCAGCACCCTGAACTTCAGAACAAAATACAAACAAATTACAAGCATCAACAGACAGACCCAAAACAGATTCATAGTTACCAACATCTAGGTTCAGCCCAGGAGCTCAGAACAAGGGCTAACCCAGAGTCATTCGAGCCACCACTGTTGTAAGGAGGAGCTCCAAAGAACAGACAGCCAACCCCTGGTTTTTATATCTTTTTCAGCGTCAGGGGTGAGTCACACATTCGACTCACCCACGTGACCTAGAATTGTCACAAAGAGGTGGACTTAAACCCACGTGGTCTAAAAGCCTCTGCTCTCCCAGACGTGTAAACTAGGCCCTCCCTGGAGTTAGCCCCACCTTGGGCCCCACCTTAGTTGCCAATCCACACCCACTAAGGTTTTATACCTAATAGGGGTTTGGGCCTGGGGCTTAGCACCTAGTAAGGCTCAATGAATTACTCAAAGAGAACAAAAGCCAAACTCTTCAAGGGCACTTGTTGAACTAAGTGCTAAGGAGCCCATTTTTGGTTACCAACACATTATGTCAAATATTTGCAGCAAATATTTGACAAAATAAATAAAAATACAAGAGAACATAGATAATGTTAACACGTGGTTTTTAATGTGAATACACTGCCCACAGGGATCCTTATGAACAGTTAAATGGACCCCATTTTTATTTGTTTGATACCATTTCTCTAGGCAACAAAATCACCTGTCTTCTCAAATGATAGTAAGAATGACAATTAAAATACTCTGCAGGGTGCATACAAGAAAAACATTTTGTAAACTTTGAAGTGAGATGGATGGAGAGAGGGATGGATGGATGGAGAGATGGATAGAGGATTGGAGGGATAGATGGATGGATGGATGGATGGATGGATGGATGGAGAGATGGAGAGATGGATGAAGAGATGGATGGAGGGTTGGGGGGATGGATGGATGGGTGGATGGATGGATGGATGGATGGATGGATGGATGGATGGATGGATGGATGGATGGATGGAGAGATGAAGAGTTGGAGAGATGGATGAAGAGATGGATGGATGGATGGATGGATGGATGGATGGAAGAATAGAAAGATGGATGGATGGATGGATGGAGAGAGGGATGGATGGATGGATGGATAGAGGGCTGGGTAGAGAGAAAAATAGAGATGATGGGTAGATACAGAGAAAAGAGATGGATGGATAGATAGGGGAACAAATAGAGTTAGATGCGAAAGGACCTATGATTTCATTGGTGTGCAGAACTCTCTGTACCAATACAAGTCAGATCTTTCTATGATAATAATGCTAATACTGGCTTTTGGATAGCCCTTTGAGGTTTATAAAGTACTTTAATATGACTTTTGTATGTCATATATTTAGATCTGGAAAGGATTTAAGAGATTATCCCCTCATTCTCACCACCATGCTGCCTCACCTGTTACCTCCTTCACTAGAATGTAAGCTACTTAAAGGCAGCAATTGAACAAATCCTGCCTCAGTCTCCTACTAGCTTTGTGACCCTAGGTAAATCATTTCATCTCTCTTGGTCTCAGTTTCTTCATCGGTAAAATGGACTCAGTGACCTCTAAGATCCCTTCCAGCTATAAATCAATGTTCCTATGACCTTATTTTGCTAATATTAGATGTCCCCAAAGTCTCAGAACCACTTCTGCACTAAGACTTTGGGATACTGCATATTTCTCCATTCTCACTTTCCAGTACTGACCAGAATGAAAATATTTCCTGAAGGGAGGATAGTTGTTGTCAATCGTTCAGTGTTGCAGTCATGTCCAACTCACCATGACCCCATTTGGGGTTTTCCTGGCAAAGATACTGGAATAGTTTGTCATTTCCTTCTCCAGCTCATTTTACAGATGAGGAAACTGAGACAAAGAGGGTTAAGTGACGTGTCCTAACTCTAGATCCCTCCCACAATCTTTCTGTATATAAGTCTCATCTGGCTTCCATGAAGGTGCGGTGCTCAGATTCCTTGAGTCTAGCCTACAGTGTGATCTCTTAAGAGTCTGGCCAATATGGCAGATGTTTAATAAACTTTGTTTTTCTTTGGCTAAAAAAAGTAACTTGTCCAGGGTCACACAGCTAATCAGTGTCTGAGGCTGGATTTAAACTCAGGTCTTCCTGACTCCAGGCCCAGCACTCTATCCACTCCACCCCCTGGCTATAAGTTCATCTCAGTAGGAGTGCCCAAGTGATAAGCATCATGAGCAGACATTCAGAGTAGTGCATTTTCTGCCTCTGGGCCTACCTCCTCATCATCTGTATTGACAGGCCAGAATCACTTAGCAAATCTAGACCAAGGAGATTTAGAATCTCAGAGGTCTCTGAGCTTGAAAGGCACCTCCATCCCACCTTCCTTTCAAAATACAGGGTGTCCCTAAAGTCTGGACACATAGAAAAATTGACGGCAATGTGGAGTTATTGCATTGAGTTCACGTGAATCTTGCGAAGTGCATGAACCTTTGCATCACAAATGACAGAAATCATTTTGAAGATTTTATTTGTTAATATTCCAATTAAATAAAATGTGGTTGAAAATTTCATTCATTTCATTTCTTGAAAATATGTATTTTTGCCTATGTGTCCAGACTTTAGGAACACCCCATATAATCATGGAACCTCGGATTTGGAAGAGACCATCTAAGGATCCCTCTGCAGCACCCTCAGTGAGTGGATATCCAGCATCCTTTTGGAGACTTCCAACAAAGCGGCCCATTTCTGTTAGGCATGTAAAGCTCTTCCCAATGTGGCTGCTGCTCAGCTTTCTAGCCTTATTATAGACTTTACTCCCTATCCAGCATTGGACTGACCTTGCAGCCAGACAGGTCTTCTTTGTGTTCTTTAGCATACAAAGTTCCATCGTCTCTCGACAACTTTGTGCAAAATAGCTCCAATATATGGACTTGACTCGCTCTTCACCTCTACATCTTGGATAGCTCAGCTACACACATACACACACATACACACACACACACACACACACACACGCACATGTACACATACTACTTTCTACATATTCATATGTATATACAAGATCACATATGTAGTCATACATTTAGACAGAAGGGACTTTAGAGGCCATCAAAT
The DNA here is from genome assembly GCF_011100635.1 of Trichosurus vulpecula. Taxonomy (NCBI): domain Eukaryota; kingdom Metazoa; phylum Chordata; class Mammalia; order Diprotodontia; family Phalangeridae; genus Trichosurus; species Trichosurus vulpecula. The sequence continues at coordinate 289,539,049 of NC_050577.1, forward strand.
TCAATCCCTATATTTTTACAGATGGTGAAACTCAGGCTCAGAGTGACTTGCCCAAGGTTGCTTAGCTAGTAAGTAGCAAAGGATAGATTTGAACCCAGTTCTTCCTTGAGTCAAAGTGAAGTGTACTAAGCCCACCGTGACACTCTTTCATATGTCATCTCCCTTTCGCCCCCCCAAACCAGTAGGATGTCAACTCCTTGAAGGCAAGGATTGAACCATCTTCATCTTTTTATCCCTAGTGCCTAGCACAGTGCACAAAATGTAGTAAGCTCTTAATAAATGCCATTGATTGGTTGATTGACTTTCCGTTGACCAGCTCTAACAGCCCAGGGATTGGAGTAGCTGAGGTGGGGTGCTTTGTTTTGGCCCCTCAGAGGGTAGAGGCTACAACTCATTCCTGGAATGCTTTTCTGGTCTTCCTCCTCCTCTTAAACCCATTCTTGTGCTTAGTAAACCCATATACACAAAATTCCTGGTGTTTTGTTGATGGGTGAGTTGAATGGTAGAGAATTCACCATTCTGCTCAGCTTCCTCCTAGGGGGCACAGTGAATAGAACCCTGGGCTTCAATGACTAGGTGTATGGTCCTGAGGAAGCCACTTAACCTCTCTCTGCCTCCATCTCTTCATCTGTAAAATGGATATTTCAAGAGCGCCTACTTTCAAGGGTGTCCAGAGGGTCAAATGAGATAAGATACAAAAACACTACGTAGACCCCAAGCACTACATCAATGTGAGTTATTACTATTATGAATAGTCATTATTCCTACACTGAGGTTCAGCAACACCTCACTTACCTGTATGTAAGGGAAATATTGGAGTCTAATATTGGACCTGGAGACAAGAAAGACCTGAGTCCAAATCCTGCCTCCATCACCATGGGACAGTCACTTTACCTCCCTGGCCTCAGTTTCCTCATCTGTAAAATGAGCACTAGACCCACTAAGGTCTGTCTAGATCTAGAGCTATAGTCTTATGATCCCCTTGGGAGAGAGGTGGGGAGCTACAGGCGAGGAATGTTGTCTACACTGTCAGACCGAGTTACCGCAATACTTTGTTTTGCTTAATTGTGTTGCTTTCTTACCAGGGAAGGTTCTATGTTCTAGAACAGGGAGTAGGGATGGATTGTTAGGAAAAGACAGTGGTTTCACAAACGCAAACACAAAAAAGCATCTTTACAAGGATAGGGTGTGCACACCTTCCTCTGCTTCCTGCCCAGCCACTCTCTCACTATTGGGCAGCACTTCTGCCAAAAGGAAGGAAGCTGAAACTCCAAGCAGGACTTGTCCCAGAGAAGCCCAGTGGATCCTCCAGCCAGTTGTGAGCTTATGCAGCAGTAGGCAAAGAAAACCCCTGAAGAATAAACAGGAAAAGACTGGATGTTTCTTTCTGACCAAATCTCATTTCCTTCAGTGACAACCCTACATCGATGTCATAAGCACTTTCATAGGACTCAGAGCTGGGAGGACCTTCCTTTAGATTATCTAGGGGCTAGATAATAGATTTTAGTCCAACACCCCCATTCAACGGAGTAGAGAACTAAAGCTTAGACAGGCCCATGGGATCATTTGACAGTGACTATGCCCCTAATATTATTAACCAATTAATCTTAATTAGCTCTTACAAAAGGAGAAGGTGTTGCAAGGACTAAGGACAACAAAGTCCCAAACTGGGAGCACACTCTTTTCTACACCTCTGTCTCTATGAAAAGTGGATTCAAATGTACCAGACCAAACGGATCAAACATTCAGATGTATTCAAACCACCATTCAAATGGTGGTTACAAACTCCCCTTCCCCGTCCCTCCCCCAACCCTAATCCTAATACATGCCTACGTGTAGATCATCTCACTGTCCATTCTCCTCTGTCTCTGTCTCTGTCTCTCTCTCTCTCCCCACCTCCCTTTTCCCCTCCCTCTCTCTCTGAACATTGTGTCTTTGCTGTTGTATCAGTTAACTGCTGAGCTGGTTCCTCAGATCTAGCTCCCAAAGGATCCCAAGTCACTTAGCCTACCTGAACCTTAGTTTCCTCATTTAAATTTAGCTGCTATTGCTACCAGCAGACTCTTCTACAGACTCAAGTTACTCAACTTCTAATGACTCTTTGGACATTTTGAAGTTCACAGAGTCATAACCTAGTCTGTCCCCTCTCTGATACTCATTCATCCAAGATCAGGAAAGAACAAACACAAAGATACAAGAAAAGAAACAGCACCATGCATTCATAGCCACGTGGTGGCTGGGTGAGGAGATGAGGAAGCCAGCAGTAGGCTGCTACCTCTTCCCCTGCTGATACCTTATCTCCCACCGAGAGGCTTAGAGCAGTTCTTGCTTCACTCATACCAGGGAAGAGAGCAGGATATTTTGTCTGTTAAAGCCTTTTGTATTCACATTCAGTTCTTACTCAACAGTCAATTGAAAAACTTTTTGTCACCACATAGCAAGTGAACAAGAAAGTCAGCAAATACCTGCATCTGCTCCAAAGCAGAGAGGGAAACGGCCCTTCTATTGACCTCACAATTCTAGAAGCAGGCTCACCAAACTTCCATGTGGGTTGGTGTTGTGCCTATGACCTGAGGACCAGCTCTTCGTTGGCCAGCTGCCTTATTTAGGTGGGGAGCTAGATGGCACCTCAGAGACCATCTCTTCGAACTTTCTCATTTTATAGCTGAGAAAACTAAAACCTAGAGGAGTTATATGATTTTCACTGTTAGTGTTAGTGATGGGAATTTAACTAGTGGAACTATACCACACCATCTCCAACCAGGACATATGAAACCCTCTCATCTTCTAGTGGAAAGAATGGTGGATTCAGAGTCAGAGATCCTAAGGTCACAACCCAGTTTTGCTGCATACTACCTGGGTGACCTTGGGCAAGTCCCTTCCCTGTCTGGACCCGAGTTTCTTCCTTTGAAAAATAAAAGAAATGGGCAGTACTAGATGGCCCTAGAAGTTTCTTTCACCTTTAAATTGACAAGTCTATGAGCCTATGAACCTCCTTACTTCCACTGTCTCTCCACACTTCCCCAAATAAGTAATTTGAATCCAGAAACATTACCCCCTGAAATCAATTATTAGAATCCAGAAACCTATCCCCTCCCCTGTATAGAGTCTGAATCCAGAAATATAAACCAAGAATTGATATTCCTGAAAGGAGGTCCTGTCCTTATTTCATCTCCTTGCATTAGGACATCATGGGTAGGACAGGCACCATCAGGAGGTCTAAAGGTACTGGGGAGGTGAGGAATCTCATCTGACATCCAAGTTATAATGTCAGGAGTTTTAGCAGCTATGGAGCCTGCTGGTTTCTCCCTTGTCCAGTCCAGCCTGCTAAGGCCTTTGAAGTTCTATCTTGCTTTGTCCTCCCATCCCTTCCTATACTGGGCCCATTGATGTTGTCCATCACTTGAGGAAGGCAAGCCACGAATCACAATTCTGAAGCATGGTTAGAGCTGAGGTGAGGTCTAATCTCTTTTCACATGGGAAGCACAGGGGCAGAGAGTTCTCAAGTGGTCAGCACTGTGAACTTTTCACTGACCTGTTGCCCATTAGGATGCCCATCCTTTTAACCCTAAAAGCATTCAGGTCTTCAAAGGCTTGGGAACATCTGTGCCCAGTGACCTGTAGGCTCAGTCCAAAACCTCTGAGTCCCAGGAGTGGGGGAATGAACTCTTGAAATAAGGGGGCCCCCTCACAATGGAAACACGATGGATCAGCTCCATTTCCTGAGCTATAAGCCAGAACATGACTGTGGTGCTATCACTGAGAACCACAAATAATCCTCATTCCAATGGCCACTATCTGGGTCCCATTCATTCACTCATCTGTTTAACAAATATTTAGCTCCTTGGTAGAGTAAAACACCCATTTTTTAGGCAAACAACGAATAATGACCTGGGTGACAGAATCGTAGGATTGAGAGTTGGAGGGGGCATCAAACTGGCCTACTTTGCCATTCTCCACACACCACATTCAACTTCTCACATCCTTTCCTTTTCACTGGTGTCCCTACCCAAGACCTCCTCACATCTGTCTTTTAGAATTTCTGGCTTCCTTCAAAAACAGTGGCAGATGCTATCTCTTCCTTGAAGTCTTGCCCTCCCCCAAATTGTTGATGTTTTCTCTTGAAATTATTTTCTATAACTGTGTATATACTTGGAATTTTCTTATGTGGAACAGTGGAAAGAATGATGCATTTGAAGTCCTAAGTCCTGAGTTCCAGTCCCAGCTTTATCTGTATAACCATTGGCAAGTCCCTTAGACTCCCTGGGGTTTGGTCCTCTCTTCACCTTCCTGATGTCATGGTTCTCTTTGAGAACAAAGGACAAACAACACCACAACAACAGCCTGTAAGATAGGAGGTTGGACTAGATAACTTTAGGACTCTGTCCAGCTCTTAGTCTGTGACATTTATGTGTATATTATTGGGAGTGTGAGCTCCTAGAAGTAAGGATTCTTTCATATTTTTGTCTGTACATTTCTAGTGCTTGTCACATTGAAGGTAAAGAGCTATCGACATGAATGGAACCTGTGATTTCATTGAGATAGGAAACTCCCAGATGAAGAAATTCTCTACCAACATAGGTTGGCATCTTCTGCCTAATAAGTCTTAATTGCCTGAGACACTGACCAGTGACTTGTCCGGGATCAAACAGCCAGGGTCTGACTTGAACCTGGGTGTTCCTGATTTCAAGACCAACCCTTTTCTCTTTATTCCACAATGTCTTTTACTGCCTGCCTAGCACATGGTAGGTGCTTGCTAATATATCTTTATTGAATTGATTTTAAGTGATTCAGTTGCTGAATATTTCAGGTCCCAAACCCATATTAAATTATCTGGAGCATAACAGTTCATTTGGAAGTTGGATGATACAAAATTCAGTTTGGGCTTGGGGTTGAACGAGTGAGATGATTTCCCCAGTCTTCTGTTCCACTATCATTGTCATTGGCTGAGAATGCCAGTTGGATGTCAAAGAGGCGGCAGGCAGAATCACAGTGTTCCCCAGCCATTCATTCAGAGAATGACATCAGTCCTCAGCAGGTGTTTCCAGGCCCACAAAACTTGTCCTAAGGACTCTTGGGTCTTGCCAAGTGCCCTGCACCTCAGTCAAAACATGACCTCCAACGCAATGGGAGAAAGGGAAAGGGAAGGGTAGAATGGGGTAAATTATCTCATATAAAAGAAGCAAGAAAAGGCTTTTACAGGAAGAAAGGGGAGGTGGGGAGGAGTGAGTGAACCTTATTCTCATCACAACTGACTCAAAGAGAGAATAACATGAATTGAGTAAAGAAATCTATCTAAACCTACAGGAAAGTAGGAGGGGAAGGGGATAAGAGAGGGGGTGATAGAAGGGAGGGCAGATTGGGGGAGGGGGTAGTCAGAAGAAAAACACTTTTGAGGAGGGACAGGATGAAAGGAGAGAGAATAGAATAAATGGTGGGGATAGGATGGAGGGAAATACATTTAGTAATTGTAACTGCGAAAAAAAATTTTGAAGCAAGTTTCTCTGATAAAAGTTTCATTTCTCAAATATATAGAGAACTGAGTCAAATTTATTTAAAAAAATAGGAGCCATGCCCCAATTGATAAATGATCAAAAGATATGAATAGTTTTAGATGAAGTAATTATAATTATCTGTAGCCATATGAGAAGGTGTTGTAAATCGCTATTGATTGGAAGAAAGCAAATTAAAACAATTCCGAAGTACTACCTCATACCTACTGGATTAGCTAGTAGAACAGAAAAGGAAAATGACAAATGCTGGAGGAAATGTGGGAAAAATGAGACACTGATGCACTGTTGGTGGAGTTGTGAACTGATTCAACCATTCTGTAGAGAAATTTGGAACTGTGACCAAAGGGCTATAAAACTGTGCATACCCTTTGACTGGTCTGTATCCAAAAAGATTTTTTTAAATGAGGGAAAAGGACCTACATGTATAGAAATACTTGTAGTGTCTCTTTTTTGGTAGCAGGGAGTTGGAAATTGGGGGGATGCCCATCAATCAGGGAATGGCTGAACAAGTTGTGCTATGTGACTGTGATGGAATACTTGTGCTATATGGAATAATTGTGCTATAAAAAATTTTGAGCAGAATGTTCTCAGAAAAACTTGGAAAGACTTACAGAAACTGATGCAAAGTGAAATGTGCTTTATACAAAGTAACAGCAGTATTGTAAGATGACCAGCTGTGAATGACTTAGCTGTTCTCAGCAATACAATGATCCAAGACACTTTGAAGGACTTAGGCTGAAAAAGCTATCCATCCCCAAAGAACTGATGGTGTTTCAATACAGATTAAAGTGTACTTTTTTTTACTTTATTTTTTTTTTGAGTTTTGGCGGGGGGGGGGAGGGGTGGTTCTTTTGGTCTATGGTTTCTTTCACAATATGACTAATATGGAAATGTTTTGCATGTATAAAATATATTGAATAGCTGGCCTTCTCAATGATGGGAGTGGAGAGGGAGAGAAGGAGAGAATTTGGAACTCAAAGATGTAAAAATGAATGTTAAAAATTGTTTTATATGTAATCGGGGAAAAATAAAATACAAAATAAATTAAAAACAAAATAAAAAATAAAAACCTCCTTAAAAAAAAGAACATGACCATCTTGAGAGCAAGGACTGTCTTTTTCTATTTATATCCTCAGTACTCAGCACAGTGCTTGGCACACAGTAAGTACTTAATAAATGCTTTTGTATTCATTTATTAAATCAAGGTTTCTTACTTTTTTGAAACTTGCAAACTTGGGGGGAAATGACTCCTTCCTCCTTTTCGTCCTATTCTTGTTCATATTGTATTCATTTACTAAAATGTAATCTCCCTGAGGGCAGGGGCCATTTTATTTTCGTTCTTATGTCCCCTATACCCAGGACCCTACCTGGCACTTAGGAGGTACTTAATGAACAATTTTTAAATTGTGTTGAGTTTCCTCAACTATAGAAAGGGACTTCTAAATTCCCTTCCATATCTAAATCTATAATTATGTGAATTCTCCCTGTGATTAGACTCAGTTCTTCTCCACCACCATTGGCCACCTCCTTCTCTGTCACTCCTGGTCTCTGCCCCCAGGTTACCAATAGCAACATAAGGTGGAGAGCCTAGACACTTTACCTATCTGTAGGAGTTTGGGTTGGCAAGTACTGGTGTCTTGGAGGGAGCACTAGTAGGAATTAAGAGATTTGGGGATAGCCTCGGTTGAGTCACAAAACCTGCTGCTTGACCTTAGGGCAGGTCACTTGAAATCTCTAAGCCTCATTTCCCCCTCATAAAATAAGGGGACTGAATAAAATCATCCAATCCTAATCTTCTATGATTTTATAGCTCAGGCTATAGTCAGTGGAGCCATTAGCATTTTGGTTCTATGAAGGTCAGACCTTTTCACTGGCTTCTCCCAATGCTAGAATTACTTTCTCTCATCTCAGCCTCTTGGCTTCCTTGTTCTCATTCAGGATCATCTCAGCTTCTTGGCTTTCTAGGTCTTACTCAGGACTCAGCTCAAATCTTATATCCTACACGTCTTTCCAGATCCCCGAAGCTGCCTTCCCTTCCCTCTGAGACAACCTCCTAACTGTTGTATATGTATCTTGTATATAGCTTGATGAAACCTGGTCCTTCCTCTTTAAAAGACCTGTTAGACTTCATTTGTAAGAGAAAGGAGAGGTCAGGTGGGATTCTGCATCTCGAAATAACACTCCTACAGAACAAATTCAGAATTAGCCCTCACAATTCAAAACTTTTTCTGATAATTGGATTCTTTTTTCTGTACTCAATAGATTTAAGGAAAGGTGTATTTTTCCCCCTTTTAATTCTTCTGAGTTATTTAGATGTTGGCCTCAAATTCCCCACCTTCCTCTAGCTCTGTTTACTTGGCCATAGGATTTTTGTGAAAACCACAGGGAACTCGGCAACTTCCATTAACACAGAGGTGATAACAGTTTATGGGATAGAATGATGGGGAGGGAACAGGCCAGATCAGAGGGAACCAGTGGAGAGAGAGCTAGGTTCTTTCCTTTTAAGACTGGAATTTTAATAGATCCAGCAGTGCAGAACCGTCTTTCATCAGATCTAGATATCTGATCCAAGCCCTTTGCTTCTTTCTCAGATTGTGTCTTCTGGGCATGGCACTAACGTATCAGCTGATGACAACCAGCCTTCTTAGAAACCTGGCCAAGTACTTGAACTGCCTCTTCAGCGGGTCAGCAGAAGATAAAATTTATCAGCTACATGTACAAGACTTCAGGATAGGAAATGGCACCTTGCCTTGAAGAATGCAGAGGAGAAGGCAAATCTGTTCTTTGCCTCTTAAGTGTTTGGGGCTGGGCAAGTAGAAAAAGAAGTCTGTGTGGGCTGAGTGAGTGATTCTAGTATCAAGAGTTAGCTGATAGTTGGGTATGGAGGAGGGGTTAGAGTAGGATGGGTCCCGATATCAATCAATTAATACACATCTATCAAGTACCTACTATGTGCCAAGTTGTTTTTATTGTTGTTTAGTCATTTTCATTTGTGCCTGATTCTTCATGACCCTATTTGGAGTTTTCTTGGCAAAGATATTGGAGTGGTTTGCTGTTTCCTTCTCCAGATCATTTTACTGATGAGGAAACTGAGGCAAACAGGGTTAAGTGACTTGCCCAGGGGCACACAGCTAGTAAGTGTCTGGGGTCAGATTTGAACTCAAATAAATGAGTCTTCCTGACTCCAGGCCTGGCACTCTATCCACTGTACCATCTGACTGTCCCATGTGCCAGGTATGTGTCAGGTGCTGTAATATAAATAAAGAGTAAAAATAGTACCTCATCTCAGGGAGCTGACATTCTACTAGAAGAGATAACTCAAATACTCTCTGCTCAGCGACTCATCAATGCCTACCCATCTTTGCCATTGATTCCTGGCAAACTTGTAGAAAATATGATTAAAAGGATGGTTTATTAGCATTTAGAAAAGGAAGCAGTGATTATTAAAATTCAAGATGAACTTACCTTGCCAGACTAATTTTCTTTTCTTTTCCGACGGTTATTAGACTCTTTAAGAGACATTTTGTTTTTTGACAATAACTAGATATTTACTTTAGAAAGATAGATCAAGGGACCATAAATCTATATACTTGTTGCCTATTAGTCTTTCAACAAAGTATGTGAAGATGTCCAAGGTCCCTTCCAGCTATAAATGAGTAGTCTTATGATTCAGTTTGACTAAGTCTTTCATCCTATCCTTGTGGACAAGATAGAGAGATATAGACAGTGAAATACATACAGAATTGGTCAAATGTCCAAACTCAAAGAAAGAGTAATTACTAATGGGCTGATGTTAATTTTAATAGCATGCCCTAGGGAACTTTCCATGAACTTAGACTTGCTACTCAATATTTTTTATCAATGACTTGGCTGAAGACATAGATGGCTTATTCATCAAATTGGTGGAGGATACAAAGCTAGGAGAGAAAACTAAGACTAGATAAAAATGTCAGGATCCAAAAAGTTCTAAGAAATGGAGGAGAAAAGGTTGGGCTTAATGTGACAAAATGTAATGGGGATAAATGTAAAGGTCTATCCAGGTTCAGACAATTGACATCATAAGATGAGGTTTGATGAAACAATGGTTTGTATAAAATTGTATCCGTGGAGTTTAGTCGACAGCAAGCTTAAATGTCAATAGGACAGCACAACTGAAAGATAACAGGATCTGAGGCTTCATTAAGTGAGCCATAGTTTCAAGAATGAAGGGGGTAAGATTCTTACTATGTCCTAGCATCTTTACATTACAGCACCATGTGGCACCATGTTCAGTTGGAAAGGATATGGTCATACCAAAGCATGATGAGTATATCTACACTATAGGCATCTATTTATCAAGCCAAGCAGAACATTCATTTTGTCTAGTCAGAGGAGTTAAGTGAATTGCCCATGGTCTCATAGCTAGTAAATATAAGGGTGGTGTTTGAACCCAGGTCCCCCATATTCTAACGCCCTCCCCTGGAAAGCGTAGGAGAAACTCTGATTCATCTTAGTGTTTGGCTTTCTCTCTAGACTCTCTTATGATAAGGTTTCTTATCCTTGGTGACCACCAACTCTTTTTTTATTTGATAATTGCATTTCAATATAATTGGTTTCCATATAATGAGTATTCCTAACAAAGGAGCCCAAGACACTAAAAAAGTTAAGAACCTTTATCTCATGACATCACCTTGCAGAGACAATGGGCTATAGTAGAGAAAGTACATGGTCAGAAGTAAAGGGGACCTGGCTTTGAATCCTACATGTGTGACAATGTGCAAATTATTCCAACTCACTGATTCTCAGTTCCTCTGTGTGTTAAGTGGGGATAATTATATTTATATTACCTATTTATAGGGACTATTGTAAGGAGGGTGTGTGTGCGCACGCGAGTGTGTGTGTAACAGACTTGTGATTTTCTTGCCATGGGGAACTCCTGGAGCTAAGAAACTCCTTGTAATGAGTGTGTCCATGCGTGTGTGTGTGTGTGTGTGTGTGTGTGTGTGTGTGTGTGTGTGTGTGTGTGTGAGAGAGACAGAGAGAGAGAGAGAGAGAGAGAGAGACTTGTGATTTCCTTGGCATGGGGAGCTCCTGGAGGTGAGAAACTCCTTCTACAAAGCAGGTAGAACCTTCTCTGTAACTTAGAGTCTTACAAACTCGCCTAGGGTGCTGGGTAGTTAAGTGTATTATTCAAGGTCCCGCAGTTGGGGTGTGTCGTGCTCAGGACTGGCTCTCTAGAGGCAGCTGGCTGACACAGTAGACAGAAGGCTCGGTCTGGAGTTAGGAAGGCATGAGTTCAAACCAGCCTCGGATATTTTACTGGCTTTGGGACCCTGGGCAGCTCATTTAAATCTCTTTCTACCTCTGTTTCCACAACTGCAAAATGGGGACAATAATGGCATGTACTTCCTGGGCTTGTTGTGAGGACCAAATGAGATGATCTTAGTACAGTACCTAGCATGTAGTAGGTGCTTAATAAACGCTCGTTCCATTCATTCTATCCACAATACACCCTGCCTCTCTTGGTGTAGAAATGTGAGCTCTTATTGCTTTGATCTTTTAAGAATTAATTAGCTTACAATTTTTCTTACATTAGGTACATTTTTATACTGATGTGTTCTCAAGGGGACCTCCAGAGCCACCCTATCCCCTCGATGACTTGCGACAAAGCCCGGGGTCCTAATGATTTAAGAGACGCTTGAGCCTCCTTTGTTGGATGTAGGAGCTAGTGCAGTTTCATTGCCAACCCACTCGGATACCATCTGTTAGGACGGGTTAATTCTGCAGCTACAGATCCTCATCCATTCATTCAGCCTCGATTTCAGGGATGCCATTTTCTGACCTTGCCTCCTAATCCTGCGGGCATTCTCTGTTTGGCCCTGGCAGCCTTCCACAGACTGACTCCAGATAGCATAGAATCATAGCCTTAGATCTGGAAGGGACTTAAAAGTCTTTGAATCTAAAGATCATTGGCTCTAAGCCCCTCATTTGATATATGGGAAGAGGTGGGGAAGTGGGGAGTTGTTGGGTTTTTTAAGTGAACTTTAAAGGTAAGCTGCATGAGATGTCAGGCTGAATTATTTCTTTGTATCGGCTGAGGTAGGGGAAGGCGAAGGATAGTGTAATCAACAGTATATTGTGCTTGGAGTCCAAAGGACCTGGATTGAAGTCTCACTCATGATACTTACTGCTGTGTGACCATGGACAGCTAACTGGCTTAACCTCCTCATGTGCAACGTGGGGATAAGAATGGTAATGACATTGCATAGCCCACGAGGATGTTGGGAGGGTCAAACAAAATGGCATATGGAAAGCATGATGGCAATGCCAGTCTTCTTCGTGCTGTCACTGTTGATACAATCTATGACTTAATCAGTACTGCAGGGTCCAACAGAAGGAGGGAAGGGAAGGTGTTTGAATTAGATAACCTCTGATATCCCTTCCAACTCTAGATCCATGACCTTTCTCTGCCTCAGGTTCCTCATCTGTAAAATAAAGTGACCGGACCAGATGGTCTCTGAGGTTCCCTTCTGGCTCCAGATCTCTGACCTCTATTTCTGACCTCATCCTTGCTGGCCCTTTCATTTTAAAGATGAGGAATCTAAAGCCCAGAAATATTAAATGACTTCTCCAAACCACACAGCTAGTAAAGAGCAGAGACAGGGTTTGAACCCACTACCTCTGACACCAGTATTAATCTTGCTATTTCTCATCACTAAAGGAAGGAAGCCAAGTATGTGCCAAGTGACTAAGAAGTTAAGGGGACTTGGCATCCTGAGACGGAGGCTGAAGATCATTGAAGGCATTTGATTTTTGTCTTTTCTATCAGTGTTCTAAAAGAGCACAGAGTAGCCTAATGGATAGAGAGCTGGCCTTGGAACTAGGAAGGTCTGAGTTCAAGTCCTGGCCACTTCCCAGCATCCAGTGTAGCCCTCCAAAATGGTAAATTGCAGGTTCCAATCTCCATTGTTGCACAGACTTTCCACACCTGGGAGTCCCCTAAACAAATTAAATCACAGGTCCTGCCCTTATCATTATGACTGCCCAGCATGGGACCTGGCATACAATAGGCACCTAATAAATGCTTGTTGAATTTAATTAAATTAGCATAGAAAAAAAGCCTTTAGGTGAATGGAAAGGGTCTTTGGGATCAGTTAGGAAGGACCCTGTGCTTCTCCTTAGGAGAAGCTGCCATAAACCCCAAGACCCTCAGCCTAGAGGGGCATCCCTCAAAGGAACAACCTATCCCTCTACCTTCCTGCAGTGTCTCCCCACCTGAATTTGCCTCCATGTAGTCAAACCCAACCCCATCACTTTCCCCCCAAACCTGCCCCCACAGTTCCATTTCTGTTCTTGTCGGACCTTTAGTCCAGTCTCCCAGGTTTGTAGTCTCAACACCATCTTTGATTCTTCAGTCTCCCCAATGTCCTGCCCCACTCCTTGTGTGACCCATTAGTGAGATAGCTGGAGCACCAAGGAGACAGGGCTGAAATTGGAGTCAGGAAGACCTACACTCAAATACCACCTAAGGCACTGACTAGCTGTGTGACCTCGGCCAAGTCACTTGACCTCTGGCCTCCTCGGTTTCCTCGTCCGTAGAATGGGGATAATAATAGCACTGACCTCCCCAGGTTATTATGAAGAACAAATAAGGTAACATACACAAAACACTTTGCAAACCTTAAAGCTCTATATAAATGCTATCTTTTACTATCATTTAATTAATATTATTATCATCAACAGTTGCCAAATTCTATAATTCCTTCCTCTGCTATACCTCTTGCACCCCACCCCTCCTCTCCATTCCCCTTCAGGCTCTCATCTGCTCTCTCTGCCTCTAGTGCAATCCCTCTATAATTCATCCTTCCTGTCACTGCCTTAGAAATGTCCCTAGGCATTGCCCTCGTGATAATCCTTTCTTCAATCAAAAATTTTCTATGAAAGAATAATTCCTGGCATTCAAGACCCTCCAAAACCTGATGCCCATATTTACCAGTCCTATTGGATACCACTCCCCTTAAGGTATCCAGTCAAACTACACTGTTCTCCATCCTATATAACCATGCTGTCCTCTTTTCTCTTTGCTCATGTCTTTCCGTCTAACTAGATGGAAAGATTAGACTTGTCTATAGGTCGGTATCATTTTTTATCTTTATATCCCCAGGACTCAGTTTATGTTCTTGTATATAGGAGGTATCTAATTAATGTTTACTACATATATATATATATATATTTCTTCATACCAACATTATATGTGTACTTGTCACCTGTGATAAAATGGAAGCTTCCAGGCACGGGTCATTTTTGTCTCTGTATCCTCACACCTAGCACAGGGGTTAGCACGCAGTAGGCTTCTTAATTGATTGAAATTAAATTAAATTAAATTAAACTCAGAGAGACTAAGTGATTGGTCCAAAATCTCATAGCTAAGTAATAGTGGAACCGGGAATAGAACCTGCAAGCAGGGTGGAAAGATAGATAATAGCTGGCTTCCTCATGGATTTAAAAGACCTAGAACCTTAGCTCTTCTGCTGACAGCCTGTGTGACACCAGCCAGTCACTTAACCTTTTTGGGCTTCCTTCTCTGTTAGACTAGGTGACCTCTGAGTCTCCTTCCAAACAGAAGCTCTAGATCTATGATTTCATGACTCCCCTCATCATTCAGTTAATATGGGAAACATCCATCCCTCTTCTACATCCCAGCCAGTTAGCCTACACCAAAACATTCTAGTCTGAATGCTGGACCTTACCTGTTACTGTCGATCTCGAACCTCATTGGAAATTTCTGATTTCAACACTGTCTCTCATCTTTGGTCATTTGCCCACCTACTGACTTGTCAGGCTGGTTCTTGACACCGGCTGGGTAAGTCTAATCCCTGAAGGGACTTCTCTGCTATCCCTTTCCTGACTCCCCAAACAGGGGGAGGGCTCGATCAGCACCATGGTCTTTGCCCAGCCCTAGCCCAGACCAAACAGAACAGTATGGCACTAATGGAGTTTGGGTTTTATTTGCATAAATTATGGCTGGCATTTGACAGGAAAGCCATCTGAGGGAGCATCTGTGCCTTTTATTTCATAAGTGTTCATCGAAGGAGGAAAATATGCTTTCTTTGACTTCATTATGGGAGACTAACAGATGACTAGATACCACTGCCAGATTAATGTCCCTAATGTACAGTTCTGATAGAAAAGAAGTTCAAAAACTCTCTATAAAATATAGTACAAATGCATAAGCATGAGACAGAAGCTAGAAACCTGAGAGAAGTCCCTGGAGATGAAGCCAGTGTATCATCACAGCCAAAACAACAAACAAACAAACAAACATCTGTACTTCTTCAGCCTCAGAGAAGACAGCTTCAGGGAGGCAACACCAAAGCCTTTTGGGCCCAAGATGTGGCAGCAACCAGAGGGAGTCCGCTATGTCATTTTGCATTTTCTGTAATGTAAAATAAAGATTGTCCTTTATGAGATATACGTGGTTACCTTGAGTGCTTGCACAGGAGTGGCAAGAACTTCTGTTGTCAAGTTCTGCTTTGGGAGAGGCAGTGGGGAACTCCTCAGCAAGAGAGAGAGAGCGCGAGCCAGAGAGAGAGAGAGAGAGCGCTTTCTGGAGGAATATCGAGAGTTATTGGACCAAGGACTCTGTATGTCATCTCGGATTTCACAGGCTATTGTTGTTGGTTGTCCTTCATTGAGGGTTGTCTATAAGGTCAGGGACCAGTTTAGGTCCCTGGGATAGAGAGCAAATTCAGGAGAGCATGAATGGTTGTGTATCTATCTAGAAACCCAAAGTTCAACCCCCTTCTCGAGTATTCCAAAGCCTTAGACTAGTATTATAAGCCTGGAGGACAATATAGGTCCCTGAGGAAGTTGGTGGGACTCGTGAGAAAGGGCATAGAAATTCTGTCTTCTGTTTGTCAGCTGTTGTGAGTCCTTTAGTATACATTGGTTTGCATTTTCAAGGAGTGGAGGTGAAATAAAAGCTGTCCTGTGCCTGATGTACATTGTTCCCTTCAGGGTTTTCATGGAAACTGAAGCCTTTTTACCCACAGCTGGGGAAGATTAGACACCTGAGGTGCCCAGAAGAAACTCTGGATGGTGGGTGGAGGCAGTATGAGACAAAGATACAATAAGGAGTCCAGGCCTAAGCCTGATTGATGGTCGTGTAAATCCTAACCTTGGGGTCTTTGGCCATGGGCTACACATATAAAATGGAGATGATAATCTCTTAAACTTAGCACAATGCCTGACCCAAAGTAGGTACTTAATAAATGCTTGCTGACTGACTGACACTGCCCACCTCACAGAGTTATGAGGAAAATGCTTGGTAAACCTTCAAGCACTAGAGAAATGTGAACCTCCATCAGAGAGAGGATGGGATGGAGCAGCATTCTCCTGAGCCAAAAGTCAAAGCCCAAACCACCTGTGCCAACTTCTCCCTCCTCCATACCCCTTGTAAATTAAATCTTGAAGAAACAATTTCTCCTTCCCAACTGAAGGAGACAGTTGCCAAGGCTCAGGATTTCTGGCCAATTCCTTCCAGGAGCCCTTTTTTAAGGTCTGGATTTCAGGGAGTCTGGTTTCTGCCATCCCTAACATCTGATGGTCCACACTGAAGCTGGTGTTAGTTAGTCAGGAAGGGGCTGAATAACATGCAGAACTTGGACCCAGAGGCAGGCAGTGGCTGAAGCTGGAACCCGTCAATTTCCCCTTTGCCTGATACTCTTACACAAATCCTGGTCCAAAAGGGAAATAGACATTTTCAGATGTACTGTTGTTTTGAAGAAAAAAAGGAACATTTTGCTAATTTTAGGGAGATGGCTTCAGTTAAGGAACAGGAAGTCTGGAGAGAGGAGGGGGAAATTCTGAGTTGAATCTTTCAAAGTATGTTCTTTCTTTTTTCAGGAAAAGGAAAGGTAATATAATTAGCAAATCCTTGCTATCTTTGGGGATCTGAAAAACCCTGGATGAAAGGAGAGACAGAGATAGTCAGAGAGAGGGGAGAATGAGAGACAAAGACAGGGAAGGGGAGAGGGGAGGCAGAGAGACAGACAGAGACAGAGGAATAGAGACAGAATAAACAGAGACACAGAAATAGAAAAACAGAGTCAGAGAGAAACAGGGACACAGAGAGAAAAGACAGAGAGAGAGAGAGAGAGAGAGAGAGAGAGAGAGACAGACAGACAGACAGACAGACAGACAGACAGACACAGAAACAGAGAGACAGAGACAGAGAGGGAGGGAGACCGGGAGAGAGACAGGGGAGAGAGAGAGATAACGAGGAAGGGGGCAGACAAAGAGGGGAAAAACATAGATGGACAGAGACAGAGAAAGACAGAGAGAGATAGGAACAGAGAGAAACAGATAAAGAAAGAACAAAACAGAGAGAATGGAAAGAAAGTGAGAGAAAAAGTGTGTGTGTGTGTGTGTGTGTGAGAGAGAGAGAGAGAGAGAGAGAGACAGAGAGAGAGAGAGAGAGACAGAGACAGAGACAGAGAGAGACAGAGACAGAGAGAAGGGAGAGGGAGAAGTGGACATGGTATTTACAGGTACCAGGGTCTCCATTTGCCAAACAACCCCAGGGTTGCTATTTGACATAGAGAGAAGCTGTCCTACTAATGTATTTTTAATAATCCAGGGAGTGTGGCAAAGAACACAGTGAGAAGGAACAGAAAACTTGGCTCCTTCTAGAACCTGGACACGACCCCAGTGATCCTGGGGCAAGCCCCACATCCAAACCCATATCCTGCTGCTTGGGGTTTTACTCAGCAGATTGGCCTACTTAAAAGCTCACCCCATTTAAATCCACATGACATTAAGTGGGCTCCGTTTTAAGTAAGCCATCTGGTAGCTATTATGGTCTCCATCTCCACCTCCACCTCCCCAAACCTGAAAAACTGTAAAGGAGCAGATTGGCTGGAACCCAATTTAACTTAATCCTAGGGTCTGAGGAGGAGGCTGTGATTGTGCAGGATCTTAGATCCGGAAACCCCCAGCCCCATTTTTTTAAAGACTACCCAATCCAGCCAACCCTTTGGAATAAATATGTATGGTATTTAAAGCTCTTTGAGACCTGGCCCCCATCTGCCTTCTCATCCTTATCATATGTTGCAGGAACTGTCTCAGTTTTTTCTCTCCATCTCTAATGCCTAGCATAGCGCCTGATATACAGTAGACACTTAATATATGCTTAGTGGTTGATTGATTGATCGGTTGGTTGGTTGGTTGAAGGAATGGAGCTGAGGATGAAAATGGCAGCTGGGTTTCAGAGGGCCTATGGTAAGGTCTGAATTCCTCCTTTCTCTCTTAGTACAACTGGTTCATATGCCTAACTCAGGAAGAACTGCTTCTTAATTAGAACTGTCTGAGAATCGATGGAATGAAATACTTATACCTTTGTATAGCATAGGACAGGAAACAAAGGGATGCCCATTGATTGGGAAAGGCTATGCAAGTTGTGGAATTATTGATGGAATGGAATTGAATTGGAAATTGAAATGGAATTATCGTGCTTTAAGAAATGAATATCAGGGCAGCTAGGTGGTGCAGTGAGTAGAGCACCAGTCCTGGAGTCAGGAGGACCTGAGTTCAAATCCAGCCTCAGATACTTGACACACTTACTAGCTGTGTGACCTTGGGCGAGTCACTTAACCCCAATTGCCCTGCCTTCCCCCCTCCAAAAAAAAAAAGAGAAACATGAAGAAACTTATATGAACTCATGCAGAGTGAAATAAGCAGAACTGGGAAAAAATTAAGTTCAATTATTACAATGCTGTACCTGAGGAATGGAGTGAAGGGGCAGGGGGGTGGAAACTGAATCCCATAGAATAATAACCAACAAGCTTGGTCACTATGGAGGACATGAGGAAATGTGTCTCTTCCCTTTCTTTGCAGATGTGGGGGATTATGACAGGGGAAAATTGCATATACTGTTGATTCTGTTGAAATGTTTTTCTTAATTTTTAAATGAAATTCTTTCATACAAGGGATAGTTTGCTAATTAAAAAGAGGAGAGGCATGTATTTGGAAATGGAAGTGATGGGTTTTTTTGAAGGATACAAATAAAAACACATTTAAAAAAAGAATGAGTGGAATGCATTGTTTCAGTATATAGTAAGGTCCTTGAGAATGAAAATATTCCAGAAAAGGCTTTATGAGCATTTGTTGGAAATGCAACAGAGAGGAGAAGTCTTTCCACAGAAGCAGATTGGAATAGATGAACTCAAGATATCCCTTCCAACTTTAAGATTCCATGATGACAAGTTCTGCATGTGACTTTTCTCTGGCCCCTTTGAGCACCAAACTTAACATGTT
The DNA here is from genome assembly GCF_011100635.1 of Trichosurus vulpecula. Classification (NCBI taxonomy): domain Eukaryota; kingdom Metazoa; phylum Chordata; class Mammalia; order Diprotodontia; family Phalangeridae; genus Trichosurus; species Trichosurus vulpecula. The sequence goes on from NC_050577.1 coordinate 289,557,855, forward strand.
CAAAAACACAGCAATTAAAATTCTTCCTCTTCTTCTTGTTTAAAGAAATAATTCCAAGTGCCATAGGAGATACTCATTAGTGTTTGTTGAGTGGATTAAATGGAGGAATGAATGATACCCCAGTATTCATATATTTAGTGCCTACTGTATGCAGCATGTCATTAGACATGCAAAGAAGGGGTAATATAAAGAGGCTCCCTGCCCTCAAGGAGCTCACTCTTTAAAAGAGGAAATACAATTTAGACATGGAAAGACAGTTAAATACCAAGTGAGGGGAGATCTCAAAAGGATTTCTTGACATGATGGAATGGTGAGAGAGAAAGAGAGAGAAAGAGAGAGAGAGAGAGAGAGAGAGAGAGAGAGAGAGAGAGAGTATTTTCATTCACACCGCATAGAACAAAAAAGATTGTATATGAAATTGTGAATCTCCATTTAACACTGTTAACTTTTTAAAAAGTATATAATCAATTCTAAAAATCACTTTCAAAACTGTCCTACTTGTCTATACTTCCTTCTGAACTTTCTTCCATTCTCTACTGCACATTTAAAAGTTTTTTTCAATAGCTTCAATTGTGTTTGAGGCATCATTATTGCTAACCCTCTCCTTGCCCTTCTTTTCTCTCCACTGAAAATGGAAGAAGTTTACATTCTTTAAAAAAAAAAACAACCTTGTTATTTATTTTTAACATTCATTTTTAAATGAAAAAGTTTGAGTTCCAAATTTTCTCCCTACTCCCCTCCCTCACTCATAGGAGCTTACATTCTAATGAGGTAAAGGATAGATAGATAGATGGAGAGAGAGAGAGAGATGTATATGTATGTACATGTATATACGTGTTATATGTATGTGTGTATGTGTACATATGTATGTGTATATATACTATACTATACATACTATACATGTGTGTGTATTTAGCTTCTCTATTCAAATCATTCCTTCCTGACCAATCAGCCAAGAAGGAATGATTTCAATAAAGGAGTTAAATGATCAGCAAGTGGAAGGACAAGGCAAACAACAGGTTCATCCTATCCAAGGATGGCTTCTTCTTGTTGTTCAGTCATTACAGTCGTGCCCAACTCTTCATGACCCCATTTGGGGTTTTCTTGGCAGAGATACTGGAGTGGTTTTGCCACTTCCTTCTCTAGCTCATTTTACAGATGAGGAAACTGAGGCAAACAGGGTAAAGTCAAGTCCAGGGTCACACAGCTAGGAAGTGTCTGAGACCAGATTTCTACTAAGGTCTTTCTTTCTTTTTCAATGAGTTTGCTTATTTGTTCTTAGTTTTCAACATTCACTTCCCTCCCTCCCTTCCCCCTCTCCAAGACAGCATGCAATCCAATACAGGCACTACCTATACATTCCTATTAAATATATTTTCACATTAGTCGTGTTGTATAGAAGAATCAGAACAAATGGGGGTAACTATGAGAAAGAAAAACATAAGGCAAAACAAACAAAAAAAAGAAACTAGTCTGCTTCGATCTGCATTCAGACTCCATAGCTCTTTCTCTGGATGTGGATGGCATTTTCCATCATGAATTTGGAATTTGGAATTGTTTTAGATCCTTGCATTGCTGAGAAGGACTAAGTCTATCAAAATCAGTCATCACACACTGGCTGTTACTGTGTACAGTGTTCTTCTGGTTCTGCTCACTTCACTCAGCATCAGTTCATATATGTCTTTCCAGGTTTTTTCTGTAATCTGCCTGTTCATCATTTCTTATAGCACAATCATATTCCATTACATTCATATACCACAACTTATTCAGCCATTCCCCAATTGCTGGGCATCTCCTCAATTTCCAGTTCTTAGCCACCACAAAAAGAGCTGCTATAAATATTTTTGTACATGTGGGTCCTTTTCCCATTTGTGTCATCTCTTTAGGATACAACCCTAGAAGTGGTATCGCTGAGTCAAAGAGTATGCACATTTTTATAACCCTTTAGGCATAGTTCCAAACTGCTCTCCAGAATGGCTGGTTCAGTTCACAACTCCACCAACAATGTACTAATGTTCCAATTTTCACACATCTTCTCCACCATTTATCATTTTCCTGTTTTGTCATGTTAGCCAATCTGATAGGTGTGATATGGTATCTCAGAGTTATTTTGATTTGCCTTTCTCTAATCAATAGTGATTTGGAACACTTTTTTCATATGACCATGGATAACTTTAATTTCTTCCTCTGAAAACTGTTCATGTCCTTTGACCATTTATCAGTTGGGGAATGACTTGTATTCTTATCAATTTGACTTGGTTCTCTATTACTAAGGTCTTTCTGATTCCAGGCCCAGTTCTGTAACCACTGCACCACCTTGCCCCAAGAATGGCAGGACTTCTTTAATTACTGTTCTCAGAGCTAGAGATAGAAAATGGAGGACTACAAGGGGAAGAGAGTCTGAAGATGATCAAGAAGCAGTAAGTTGTAGGGTCTGAAACAGATAACAAGTGCGTGAGGAGTCTGAAAAAGTCAGCCATAGGATGTGAGAAGCTGAGATTCTTTCCTCTAAACATCTGCTCCCATCCCCATTCTCTTCCCTAAAGAACAGGATCACCCTTTAGGTCAAACTCTGAAAGGACTCCCAGGATTTTCTCTTATTCCTGCCCATATCAGAAAATCACATAGAATTAGGTTAAAGCTAGGGGCTAATCCAACCTCTTCATTTTACAGAGGAAGAAACTGAGGCCCAGAGAGTTGAAGAGACTTGTCCAAGGTCACACAGCTGCCTGAACGTCAGAGCCAGGACAAATATCCAGATCTACTGACTCCCAGCCCAGACTTCTTTTTTCCATGATACCATGTAGCCTCCCAAAGCCCACACCTTTGACAGGCCATATTGGGCCAACACAACCCATTGGGCCTCCCTACGGTGAAAATCTAACCCCTGTGGATTTACGTTTAGTTCTATTGACTTAGCTTCCTTTGGTTTCCTGTTGGGTCAGGCCTACTATTATTGGGGTTCTGAGTGGAGAATACAAATTTTAGGTTTACACACAAGAAGCTGATGTATTTGTCTCCACTGAGCATGGCTCAGTGCAAAGGCTGTTGGATGTGGGGTCAGAGGAACCAGGTTTAAATCCTGCCTTAAATACTTGCTCCCTGTGTGACTCTGGGTAAGTCAATTCCCTTCTCAAATATAAAAGGAAGCAGCTGGATTTAACACTGCTGAGATCTCTTTCAGCCTTAAATCTATGATGGTAAGTGACTTGACCTCTCTGTGCCTCAGTTTCCTGGTCTGGAAAAGGAAAGATTAGATTAGATGGACTCTGAGGTGCCTTTCAGCTCTAGAATTATCGTTCTTTGCGTCCCATGCTTATCCAGTCTCACACTCCCACAATAACAAGTGTGAATAATAATGAGAGGTCTAATGGTAAGGTAAACAGAGAGCTGACCCCAGAGTCAGGAAGATTTGGGTTCAGACTTGTCTGAGACACCTGGCTCTGTGACCCTGAGTGAGTTCCTTACCCTTCTAATGCCCCCAGGCAGCTCTTTCAGATTTAAAATTACAAAGAGGCATTGGTGGAAGGAGTTTCCACACTGGGAATCCCCATTCAGATGAACTCACAGGACTGAACCACAACAATAAATAGTGTTGATGAGGATGATGCCCCTAAGAAAAAGCTTGGAGTGGAAGCTGGGGACTTCCATGACAAGGTCCTCTTTACCTTGTGAACCGCGTCCTAAGAAAGCAAACCCCCAGTTTCCCAAGAACAACGTACTTTTCCATAGGGCCACTTTTCCAAAGGGCAAAGCACTTTCTAGACATCTGTGAGGTGGGTAGTCACAACCCCCATTTTACAGACGAGGAGACCGAGTCTCCAAGAAGGGCCTTCCTCAGGATTATTCACCTAGTTACATGTCAGAGCCAGGACTGGAATCCAAAATCAGGATGTGAACTGCTCCACCACATTGTCCTCAGGAAGAACTTCGATTACAGGCGGAGTCACAGGAGAGTAGGTGTAGGGTAGGGGAAAGGCGTCCTCTCTACCTGGACTCTGACTGCTCCCAAGCTGCCCCTGACCATGTGTTCTTTTGGTGTAAGGCAAGCTGGAGAAAAGAAAAGGATGATAAAGAAAGAAGGAGGGAAGGTGAGAGGGGGTGTTCCACAACCCTCCGCAATTCTGCCCCCCTGACCCCCTACCAAGCACTTAGCCAAGAATTGTGCTCTGAGTAACACCGAGCTACTGCTGCTGCTGTTGTTCAGTTGCTTCTCATTCTTCCTGACCCCCCATCTGGGGTTTTCTGGCAAAGATAGCAGAGTAGTTTGCCATTTCCTTCTGCTCATTTTTACAGATGAGGAAACCGAGGCAAACCGGGTGAAATGACTTGCCCAGGGTCACACAGCTAGTAAGTGTCTGAGGCCGTATTTGAACCCAGTTCTTCCTGATTCCAGGCCCAGTACTCTATCCACTGAATTAAGTCATTTCCCTGCTCAAGAAGCTTCCAGGACTTTCTCTTGCTACTATAATAAAATACAAATTCCTGTTTGTCGTTTAAAGCCCTGACCAGGCTTTCCAACCTGATTTTACATGACTCCCCACACACACTCTATATTACAGCCAAAACACCATATGTGCTGGTTCCCACACTTTATATCCCCCCTCCCACCTTTGCACATGCCTAGGATGCTCCACCCCCTCACCCCCACCCTCACCCCTTAGAGTCCTTCATTCTGTTCCACCATTACCTGGTCTTTAATCACTGAATGGGTGTTGCCTCAGACAAACTGAGACCTGAGAGAGACCTCAGCTCACAAAGGCCATGCTCTCCAATTGCATCCGGATTCGTCTGCAGCTGTCCTGATCTATATCTTGCCGCTGGACCCCAGTGACTCTCAAGGGGAAGGTGAGGCTGATGACTTTGCACAGCTCTGCCTCACTTAAATCGACTTTACTTACAAGTCAAGACATCGCCTTCCTAATGTCATTGGCCCTCTTTGAAAATGAAGGATGAACAACAATGCGCTACCTCCTATGAACATCCTTTCCTGATGCCAGTCGGTTAGTCGGTCAATAAACATTTACTAATGATATCCCTCATTGGTGCTATCTCCCTTCTCTCCAAATTACTAGGTAATTACAGGCTTACATGCTATGTCCCCTCTTCGCTTGTAAGATGACGGGGCCATTTTTTGGTTTGTCCGGTTCTGAGATTTACCACCTGTGTGACCTTGGGCAAACTACTTAATCTCTCTGGGTCTCAGTTTCCTCATTTGTAAAATGAAGACATTGGACGAGGTGAGCAACCTTTCACCTTTAGGTATTTAAGTGGGAGCCTCAGTTTCCTTGTCTTTAAAATAAAGGTATTGAACCAGGTCTATAATTCTGCGATCCCATGTAACCTGGGAAACACCAAACCATTACATACGGTAGTTAACCTCCCTGAGCCTTGGTTTCCTCATCTATAACATGAAGATATTGGGCCAGGGGAGGTCCCTCCAGCTCTAGACCTGGAATCCTGAAGTCTTGCTCGGCTTGGGTGGGGAACTGTGAGTGATCCAGAGACTCAAATACCAGCTGCAGAATCAAGGGCATAAAGGCCTCCGTGCCAAGGCTGGAGCCTTCCATCCCTGGTGCCTCTGAGCTCTCTGAGGCTGGCAAGCAGTGCCTGCCAAGTCTGGAAGGAGACTTAGAGCCTCCTCTGCTTAAATGCTTTTCCAGGGTGGCGTCCCTACGGCTGCCTGGGAGCCTAAAAAAAATCTGCTACTGATGACTTTCCACAAGCCTTCAGGATGACTTTACCCTGGTTAAAATTTGGCAGCCTCTCCCAGGGACAGCTAAGAAGCAGTAAAAATTGACATCAAGTGAAAGCACTCGGGCGGTGAGTGGAGAGCACAGAGTGATAGAAGTAATGGTGGGTAGGATGTCGCACTTGATCAAACAACTACTTTGTGCAGAACACTGAGGAGATACAAACTACAGTCTAGTTAAGGGCATAAGACACAAACCCAGATTCAATTCAATCCAAGAAACATTCATGAATCACCTACTGTGTGCCTGGTGCTGTGAGGAGGTATTGGGGATAAGAAAACAAATGTGAAATCGTGCCTGCCCTCAGAGAGCTTATGTTCTCTCAGGGTAATACAACATGTACACAGCTAAGTATATAGAACTGTATACCAAGGAAATATAATTGAAGGATGGGACACCAGCAACCTGGCAGGAGGAGGCTCCTAAGCTGGGCTTTGAAGGAAGTGAGGGCTTCTGTGAGGTGAAGAGGGGGAGAATTCTAGCCATGAGGATCAGCCTGTTCATGGACATAGTATAGGGCATGATGTCATGTACAGGTGATAGCAAATAAACCAATATTGAGTGTGTGAGGGGGAGTCACTCATCACCAGCCTACAAAGGTTGGGAAAGGCTTGAAATATCAAACAGAATTTGTATTCAATGATAGTGGCAAGAGGGAGCCACTGAAGGTTCCTGAGCTGGGGAGTGACTTGGTCTTTAGGAATGTCTACTTGGCAGCTGTGTGGAGGAAGAATTGTAAAAGAGAGAGACAGGAAGCTGGGAAGCTATGACAATGGTGGCAAATGGCTGCAGTAAATAACTCCCAAAGCTGCCTGTAAACCCAAAGCCAACACTTTTGACAGAGCCTTCAGCCACCAGGCACCAGGGCAGGACTCCAGTGGCAGGGGCTGGGCTGTGGGAGGATCTAGGCAGGAAGAGGGCAGCACGTGCCTGGACCAAGGTATTTGGGAGTTTCTGCTCCAGCATCCCCAAGACCCAGGGGAGGATGGGTATGCAGGCAGAGGAGGGTTTGGCATCTTAGGAGGTGGGAGATCTGCCACCAACACTCTGGGCGACCCTAGCTTTGCCACCTCAGTCCCCTGAGACTACTTTTTTATCTCTAAAAGACATGTCTTGGGATGGTTGAGTTCAAGCTTACAGGGACCACAGAGGCCCTCTGGTCCAACCCCCTCATTTTATAGATGGGGAAACTGAGTCCTAGGTAGGTTAAGTGACTTGTCCAATATCACACAGTTAATAAGTTGAAGAACTAAGATTTGAACCCAGGTCATAAGATCTAGAGCTGGAAGGGACCTTGGAGATCATCTGGTCCAATGTACTTCTTTCAGTGATGGGTAAACTGAGGCTCAGAGAAATGATGTGACGAACCCAAGGTCACAGACATAATAATTGACAGAGGTCAGATTTGATCCATTACCCTCTAATTCCAGACCCAATGCTCTTTCCACAGCACCAGCAGCCTCAGAACGATAATATATGTGCATGTGAATGTATGTATATGTATATATAAAATTTATATATAATTTAAAAATATATACACATACAAAAATATATATACATACATACACATATGTATATATGTGTGCGTATGTGTATGTATGTGTGTTTACGTATATGTATATATAGTTGTTGAGTCATTTCAGTAGTGTCTGACTCTTTGTGGCCCCATTTAGGGTTTTCTTGGCAAATATACTGGGGTGGTTCGTCATTTCCTTTTCCAGCTCATTTTACAGATGAGGAAACTAAGGCAGACAGGGTTAAGTGACTTGCTCAGAGTCACACAGCTAATAAGTATCTGAGGCTGGATTTGAACTCAGGTCTTCCTAACTCCAGGCCTAGCACTGTATCCACTGAGCCACCTAGCTGCCCATACACAGAGACACACCCATGCATGTATGTATATATAATAACATAGAAATTTATCTAATATATTTATTATTCTATAGTTATATAATACATACTATTATATTATATTTTTATAATTATATATTTATTATATTTTTATTTATATTATATATATTTTTTGTTATATAAATATTTATTTATATATTATGTTATAGTAGTTATCATGATATTTACTTATTCGTAATATTTATTTATTATAGATAATATTTATAATAGTATTTATTGTATTTATTTATATTATATATTTATCATTATATATACAGTTAATCCTCAGCTTTATCAGGGTAACATAACTAGAAAATAATGTGAAAGTCAAAAACATAAATGTTGACACATTGAACCTATGGGAAATAGGGGGTTAGATTCCCGCAACCACCAAAAACTGTAATCTTTTGCTAGGGTTTGCTGAAAATACACTCCTCTGCCTACAATTCTTTATAACAAAACATTAATTTGATAATATGGACTTTGTCTAACACAGTACCCATGAAATAACCCATAAAATGCAGTACATAAAATTGTCAACATGCAAAACATTTTTTTCTTGCTAATGATTCCCTAGAATTTGTGCTAACATCTCGATTAAAAAAACATTGATTTCAGACAATTTTTGCTTTTCATAATACATGAAATCTATAGCACCATAAATACTTCCCTCTTTTTTGTAGACATAACGAATTCATTCATACCAAACTCCCACCTGATGGCTGCAGACATTCGGGCCCAAAGTTTACCAAACACCTATATTTTCTCACTAAGCCTCATCATTGACTTTGCACACTTGAGCATAGAGCCCAAAGGCCTTGCACTATGCTTGAGGAGCATCATTGCAATACAAAACTTGAGTTTTAAAGGCAAACAATGAAAATATGCCCTTTAATTTACAGTGGTAGGTGAGGAAAACCAGAGAAGAGTCTTGTAAAAGACCACCTACTCCATCATGTCTTTCATTTTTTTCCCCTACTGCACATAGTCACAAATGTGAGCAGGTTGCCAAAAGTGAAAACGAGGTTACTAATAAAATTTCAGGAATGCTTAATGTCAAGAAATTTAAACTTAGGAATGTTATGGATCATACTATTTCTAGGTAGCCCCTTTGATCCCCACAAGCCTGTAGCATAGGGGTATCAAGCTCAAATAGAAAGAGACCACTAAACTATACATAAGGATCCCCAGCCGCATATTGACTTAGAAAACCACAAATGAACATTATCTACATCGTGTTGTATTTTTATTTTGTTAAATATTTCCCACTTATGTCTTAATCTGGTTTTGAGCACACCAAGGAGTGTTTGACACCTCTGGTGTAGAAGCTGATATTTGAGCTGAGGTTTTGAATGTAACTAAGGATTCTAAGAGGCAGAGGTAAAGAAGGAGGGCAGGTCAGGCACAGGGCACAGCTGGTACAAAGATATGGAAGTGGGAGATGAGTTGTGTAAAATGAGAAGGTTGGACTAGATGCCCTCTGCAGTTATCCCCTCCATCTCTAGATTAGTGAGGAACAGTAAATAGACCAGGAGATGAGGGAGAGGGTGGAATCAAGGGTGATACTTTGATTATGAAACCAGGAGACTGGATTCTAAATGGCAGGGGTGATACTTGAACCCAGCTGAGCAGATCCTCAATCCATGAATCTTTCCAGTACGCCAGGATGACAAGGAACCTAGAAGGTTGAAGAGGAAAAGGGAAGGAACAAGGAAATTGCTAATGAAGAAAATACATGAGTTGGGTAACACAAAGGGTGGGGAGTGTAGAGAAGAGACCCATGGAGGTCTCTAATGCCAAATGCTTTAGGGGGCTGCTGGGGAGAGAGGGGAAGGTAAACGTATGTGTTGGTACTTAAGGACAATAGCAGGGGATGATTCAAAAGGGAAGAAGATTTGGTCTGAGTTGGTACATGAGAAACCGAACAAAGTCCATGCTGTATCAACCCAAAAGTGGTCCATAGAAAATCTCTGAGTAGTCATTCTGGCATTGGAAGCAATAAAATAAATTTATTTGGGGGCTGAGGGGAGCTTGAGCCTCAGAAAAACAAGGTTCTGAGAGGGGAAGTGCCCAGGACACTCACCCATAGGGAGTTCAGGGCATGGCCCTTGGCATTCCTGCTCTGGGTCACTAGGAAGACAACAGGAAAGCGGGCAAAGCCTGGCCAGGGTCATGAGGAGCTCACCTTGGGCCCAGCTGAAGGGAAAGAAAACATACCACCTGGCAGCTTCATGTGTTGGCTAATAATTCTTGCTAACTAGGCACTGACCTGAGCTGTTTCTACATGCTGAAGGGGTGCCCGTGTTGTCTGCACCCTCTAAATTGCTACGCCCTTGGGCAAAGCCTATTAGCTTCCTCCTAGTTATGGCTCTGGTCCAGAATAGCAAATATTTAAGGGCAAGACAGAAGGAGGAAACCCAAGTGCTAAGCAGAGGTTCCAAAGCAGGAAGTAAGCGTGGAGAACATGGGGCTGAAACCACTACCCACAAGGGGTGGGGAGGCTCTGGGGGCTGATTGGTTTATGTAGCCACATGACCATATTAGCCTTAAGATGATGACTTTTTTTGTCTGCAGCAACCCTCAAAGGCCATGGGCTAAGGCACAGAGGGGTTGTCATACTCATCAGTGGAAGGAGTAATTAGATCAGTGACACCACAGTCCCTGAGAAAGTAATAGAGGATCATAGATTTAGAGATGGAAGCCATCGAATCCAACTGCCTCATTTTGTACAAAGGAGGAAACTTAGACCCAGACAAGTTAAGTGACTTGCCTAGGATCACACAGCTAATAAGTATTTGAGGTCACATTTGAACTCAGCCCTTCCCGACTCCAGGCCAGGTCTCTGTCCACTGCAACACCACCTAGCTGCCCCCATCATCCTCCACCCAATGGAGAGTCCAACCAGCCAGCTTTCCTTCCCTCCTCCCCTCCTCTTACTGTGACCTCAGCCCAGTTTTTCTCCATCATTTTTCTGTATCAAGGATGGACAAATGGTGGACATTTTCCCCTGAACAATGATTTCTCTGTGCTTGAAAGCCGTCATGTAGCCCCCTCTTCAGCTTTTCCAAGCTCAATCATTTATTTCACCTTTTCCCCAAATGGCTAGGTGGTGACTCTTTAGAATCTCTCTCTCTCTCTCTCTCTCTCTCTCTCTCCCCTTCTCTCTCTCTCTGTCTCTGTGTCTGTCTGTCTGTCTCTATTTCTGTGTGTCTGTTTCTCTGTCTCTGTTTTCCCCTCTCGCTGTCTGTATATATATGTGTACACATGTATATATGTATTCATGGCTGTATATGCATGTACATTGCATACATGTGTATACACATGTATGTTGTGTTTGCTTATGCATGTGTATTATCACGTGTTGTATATATGTGTGAATGAGTGTGTTTATGTGTGTGTATATGTGTGTTTGTACATACACAGAGTTTTGCAAAGATGCTGCACTTAAACCTATTCTTATTTCAAAAGCTCCTTTTGCCTCAGGCATTGGGAGTCTTAATCAAAGGGCCATTTGAGTGACTTATAACTCTTGTTCAAAGGACAAGGGGTGATGAGTCCTCTGACCTCTGACCTAAGAGCTGGGTGACTTCTCTGAAAACCCTAAAGCTGGACCAGGAGGGTCCACTCAGAGAGATCACTGTATCATAGGAGACGGTGTGCTGAAATTGGGGCCAGCAACCCTGGGCTGAAGCCTAGCTCTGAAATGTGGGAGCTGCTGAGCAAAACTCATGAATTTCTGCTGCTCAGACAAACTGAGCTCCTTGCCAGTTCCTGGACATGAGCTGCATTCTCCCATCTCTGTCTTTGCTTAAGCTGTTCACCATGCTTGGAATACCATTCTTGTCCTTCTCCCAGTGGGTGAATTCCCACCCCACTTGGAAAACAGTTAAAATATTATATTCTAAAGGAAGCTTCTCATCTCCCCATATCCCCCAGTTGGAACAATCTACCCCTTTGGATCTCATAGAGTATTTTTTGTGGAACTTTTGGCATAGTGGATAGAGAGCTGGCCTAACATTCTAGAAGTCATGGGGTCAAGTGACCTCTCTGACACATTCTAGCTGTGTTCTCCTAGACAAGCCATTTAACCTATTAGAGCCCCACGTGACTTTCTAAGACTATTAAGTTGTAGAGTGATATAGTCCAATCCTTTAGAACAAACCTGCACTCAGAATGCCATAAAAATCAGCTTTTTATCTGGACACAAAACCCATTATAAAAGTTCAGACAGCAAATAAGGAAGTTTTGAAGTGAGCAGGAAACTCAGAATCTGATGGCAATTTGCCAGGAAGGCAGTGGAAGGTGAAGTGGAAAGAACAGGGTTAAATTCACCAGGTACCATCACATCATCAAATCCTGTCCAGGAAGATCACTCCTTAAGTGGGACAGCAAGACAGGGCTCCAGCTGCTCCTATAATGTTCAGCTTGAGGGAGCAGGACCCATCTCTGGAAATCAGCTGGTTGCTGAGCTAAGATGCGTACTTACCCTGGAACTCCCAAGCTTTCAGGCTTCTCCCTTTCTCCCACCAACTTTGACCTCCCATGATCCTTTAGTCTCTCCTTACAGCTGGAAAAACCTGTACTTTTTATAAGCACACTTGCCAGTAGGGACAACATAGTTAATATGTTGCTAACCCTAATTCTATTTTATTCCCTATCATTAGAGTTCTGTGTTATCTAAATTCTATAGCTTCCTAATAGAAACGTAGAATGTACTCAATAAATGTGTCTTTGGAGGAAGGGAGGGAGGGAGGGAGGGAAGGAAGGAAGGAAGGAAGGAAGGAAGGAAGGAAGGAAGGAAGGAAGGAAGGAAAGAAAAGAGAGAAGGAGGAAGGAAGGAAAGAAGGAAGGAGGGAGGGAAGGAAGGAAAAAGGGAAGAAGGGAGGGAGAGAAGGAAGTAAGGAAAAAGGAAAGAGAGAGTGAGGGAGAAAAGAAAGAGACAAAGGAGGAAGGAAAGAAGGAAAAAAAGGAAAGAGGGAAGGAGGGAGGAAGAGATGGAGGAATGGGATGAAGGAATGGAAATGTCTGCACTGCTCATTCAGCAAAAAGTAAGGAAATCAGTCTAGCTAGAGCACCAGTTTTGAGTAGGAAAGTTGGAAAAATGGTTCTAGTGTCAAAGAATCTGGGTTCAAATCTTGCCTCTTACACTTACTTGTGTTACCTTGGCCAAGTCCTCTAACTTTTGTGGATCTTAATTTTCTCATCTGTAAAATAACAGGATTGGGCTAGATGGCTCCTTCTAGCTCTAAATTTGTGATAAAATGATCTTTAGTTTCCTCCATCTGTAAAATGAGGAGGTTTGAATTCAGTGGCTTTTGAGGTCTCTTCAACTGTAGCTCGGTGAGTCTTTGATCCTATGACTAAATGGAAGCCCTGTCATGGAAGGCCTTCAAAGCTAGCTTGACTATAAGGCTTGAACTTCCATCTTTTCATTAGTGCGGGCCATTGAAGATTTGAGAGTCTGGGGGTCACATGATGAAAGAGATGCTTAAGAAAGCACCATTCTAAGACATCCCAACTCTTATCAATGGAACAACCAGTTCTTACTCCTGAGGCCTGGACTGGCAATGAAGCATTCCTATTGTCTATTGGCAGAGAAGAGTGGACTATGGGAACAAAATAGGGATATTTTTTTTAATGCATTGTCAGGCATAGCTAAAATTGTTTTGCTTTGCTTGACAATATTTTGTTATGTTGATTCTATGAAGGGAGAGGAAGGAATCATTGGGAAGTGATACTGATTTTTTTAAAGCACAAAAACTGTAAATTTTAAAGTGATACTTGAGAAATATTCTAATACAGTTAATGTATACATATATTCAAGAGACTCTGAAGAATGGTTCAGTGGTAGAGGTTTTAGGCCCTCTGACTGTGCAACAAAGGAAGTATTTGGGTCCAGGAAGCCTTTTTACAGTCTTCAGAACAATTCTGGGGACAGCTACTACCTCCATCAGCTCTGGCTTTTCAGGATGATAAGCTTTGTACAGAGAAAAGCCCCAACTGCTCCAGGTTAAGGAAGTATCTTAGCCTCGGGTGAGGGGATACACAAAGTATCAAGACAGAATACTGACTGGGCAATAAGATATACAGGCAATGGGGTATAGAAATCTATCTGGCCCTACAAGGAAGCAAGGAAGAAGGGGATAAGGGGGGAGGGAAGTGGGGTGATAGAAGGGAGGGCAGACTGGGGAAACGGGCAGTCAGAATACATGCCATCTTGGGGTGGTGGGGAGGGCAAAGATGGGGAGAAAATTTGTAACTCAAAATCTTGTGGAAATGAATGTTGAAAACTAAAAATTAATAATTTTTTTAAAAAGACAGAATGCTGGGCTTAGATCTCTTAAAGCACTACATACTTTATATAAACTCTTGCAAAAAGGTCTATTAAGTTGAATTTGTACGAGTCATAAGATCCTAGATTTAGAACTCAAAGGGACTGATCTCAGAGCCAGCTAGCCTAGTTCCCTCATTTTACAGATGAAGAAACTAAAAACAAGAATAATTAAATGACTTGCCCGGGAAACATACAATTCGTAAGTATCTGAGGCAGGATTTGAACCCAGGCCCTTGTGATTCTGACTTACTATGGCACATTGTCTCTCCCATATCCAATCATTTCAAATATACAGGATGACCTTGTGTCCCTGGAGTTACTGAGACTGTGGAAAATCTGGATGCATCCATTCAATTCAATGTTATTCAAGAATCATTTCTAAAGTGCCTACTTGGTCAACAATATTGTGCTAGGTACCATGTCCTTGAAGAAGCCTCTTCTCGTACCTCCTGACTGCCTGAGTGCCTTCCACCCCTCCCTGAAATTACTTGGAATTTCCTGGGTATTTACTTCTCTTTGGACATGTCCTTGCCCCTGTAGGCCAGGGACTTTGTTGTATTTATGGCATCTTTCACCAGGCTGTTGACGCCTATCAACCTCTTCTTAGAATCATGTTTTTAAATGTATAAAATAAAATATAGAGGATTACAAAGGAAATCAATTATATTGAAACCGAGAGATCAATTGGAAAAATAAGTTGACAGACTCCTCAGGTGAAGAATTCTTGCTGTAGCAAAATGTAAGCTCTTTCGTTTTTGGCTTGGTTTCCACAATGCCTGGCACATAGTAGGTGTTTAATCAGTGATTGTTGTTTGGGTTATTATAAACTAGAGGATGTTTAAGGTCCACTCTAGCTCTGAAACCAGGGATTTTTTTTATTGACCCCTCTAATTTTAGTTTCCCAAGAGCTATTTGTGCACCTTCCACCGGCTACTACACTTTTTCATCTGGTTGTCTCTCGTCCTATTAAAGACCATGAAAGACTTCAAGGCCCCACCATGGTATGGAGGTGGTCCTGTGCTAGGGGAGGTTAAGCTCTGACAGCCAGCCTTGGAAAAGGTTTCAGATGTGGATCTGTGCCCATCACCCAAGGACCTAGCTGGTTAATGTTTGAAGAGGCTTTTCATCTGAAGCCCGGTCACCAATGGATGAATTTTTGTAATCAGTGCTGTCTCCCCGCTCCAACTGTCTTGTATTTACTTACTTGTTTATAGAGGGCACTGTACCCACCCTACCTCTAACAGACTGTATAGTGAATAGAGTGCTGGAATAAAGAAGACCCAGGTTTGCCTCCTGTCTCTCCTGACAGTAGCTGGGTGAGCCTGGACAAGTGACTCACACAGTGACTCACACATGTACTCAATCAATAAATACTTTTCGACTTGACTCCACTCTCTGGGCTTCATTTCCCTATCTGTAAAATGGGGATAAAGGCACCAACAGCACAGGGTTGCTGTGAGGATCAAAGGAAAGAACGTGTGTCAAGTTTAATCCTAAATAGTGGTAGAAACGTCAAGTATTATCATCATTGAGTAGCAAAATACTATAGTGGAGTGAGCACTGGACTGAAGATGGGAAGAATTGGGTTCAAATACCACTTCAGATTACTTACAAAGTGTGTGACCTTGAGCGAGGCAAGTGCTCTGTCTCAGTTTCCCTATCTGTAAAATGGGGAGTTGGACTTCTGTCAGAGCTGAAAAGCAAAGTTTGGAGAAGAGGGAAGGGTGGAAGATTGGACAGATGGCCAAAAAATGGCCAGAATGGAATGTGAAGCATGGCTGGGTCTGGTTAGATATAGTTGGTCATGGGCCACACTCAACAATCAAGAAAGCCCAAGCCTAAAGATAGGCATTCCAGAGCGAAGAAGATCTAATGGTCCAGAGAATATAACAGCAGGCAGAAAAAAATGCTAAGAAGATGGGCGGAATGCTTATTATATTGTATTAGATTGGATCAGGTTGCTTTAGATGGAGTTGGTTGGGACTGAACTGGATTGGTTTGAGTGGGATGGGATGGAATAAGATAGGATGAGAATGAATCCAGTTGGATTGAATTAGTTTGACTGAGGTGTCAAACTGGGCTGGGCTGAAGTAGGACTATTTTAGGTTACATTGAGTTGGCTGAAATGGGATGCCTGGGATAGAATTGACTGGGATTGGATGAAGTAGGATTAGTTGAGGTTGGGTTGGACTGGCTTGGGTGAGGTGGAGTGGGGTTGGGTAAAGTTGTATTGACCACAGAAATTTGGGAAGACCATCCTCTCTGGCATGAAGAAGTTGTGGTCTACATTGGTACAAGGCATATCCACGCTGATTAAATTACAAATCTTTTGCAGTATTAAAGAATATATTTTCACTCCTGTTTCATGTGTATAAATTATATCTTCTCACTTCAACAAATTCAACTTAGTAAGCATTTATTAAGCTCCCACTGTGTGCAAAGCAATTGGTGATACAATTGATAAGACATAGTCCATGCCATCCTAACTCAAATTATAAATTTATTTGAGGTCAGAGACACCTTGTTGAACATCCCTCTATGCCCCACAGCACCAAACGCAGAACTTAGCCCTTAATAGACCCTCAACAAATGCTAGCTGATGGGTTAATAAATTCTCTTTCTCAAGGTACCCCAACAGGACTCCATTTATGAATCAGATAGACACAGTAGCCAGAAGATCTCTAGAGTGTGGGATGCCTTAAACCTTTCATAGAGCCAGCCAGAGAGTTAAAGCAGGTGCTTCCCATCTTATTTTTCATTTGAGGCTTTTCCAGGCACTGCCAAACTATTTGCATCTTCTTCCAAACCGGTGTCCCTGCCTGACTCCTGGCTTGTGGAAGAGGGTAACTTCGATGTGTCCCCATCTTGGAGTAACATTTCATAGGTCGTCTTCAACGCCTGGAATTACCATGTGAGTTTCCCCAGAGCTTGCTTTGTTTGTTAAGGCTTTCTCATGAGTGGAAACCAGGCATACTTCAGTTTCTGGGAATCATGTTTCTTGGAGGGAGCCTGTATGGCGCCAATTGTGAAATGTGGGCTTTGAGGTGTCGAGCTGTGGTTTTCCATTACAGCACCACGGACATTCTTGTTCACAATGTCACTGCTCTGGCTCATTCTGTCTTCAACCTGTTCCGGCATCTCGATCCCAAGATTGTTCCAAAGGCAGCTAGAGGAGACACCTGTCAAAACCCTTGTTGAGCGATAACCTGAGAGAGAAGGTAGGGTACCAGATCTGGGGTCAAGAAATGTGGTTCTGAAGTCCGGCTGTTCTACTTGCTGAAGATGTGACTTAGGATCACAGGCTCCTAGCTCTTAATAACCCACAGGTACTGCGATTTCCTATAATATGTTGGTGTGTGTCTTCTGCCCTTTACCAATAATAATAGCGAGCATTCATAGGGTTACAGGCCCTGTGTCTGGGCTTCCTTCAAGCCCCGTCTGAAATCCTGATGCCCCTTAATGTCAGGGCATCCATCTCTCCAGGAACGTCTCAAACTTATCCTACATGTATCTTACTCCTACATAGCTGTTTCCCTATTGTTTCCGCCTCAGACTGTGGACTTGCTGAGGGCAAGGACTGTCTTTTGCCTTTCTGTGTATCCTCAGTACTTAGTATACAGTACCTGATATATAATGTGTACTTTAATAACAGCTTATTGACTGACTGACCTCAAAGACCATCGGGTCCAAACTCTTCATTTTACAGATGAGGAAATGGAAACCCACCGAGAATGGAATTCAAGTCTTCCCAATGCCCAATCCCACAGTTATTTCCTCTGTTCTATGCTATATGTTACATAATACAAATACCCTGCCATCCTTCCCAATCCAAATATCATTTCTCTCATTTTACTCAGATCCCTTGGCTTAACCTAGGTAGCTGATGGTGCAGAGCACTGGACCTGGAGTTGGGAAGACCTGCGTTTAAATTCAACTTCAGACACTAGCAGCGTCATCCTGGTCAAGTCAATTAACTTGGCTTCAGTTTCGTCAATCATAAAATGGTGATAAAAATAACACCTACTTCCCAAGGTTGTTGTGAGGATCAGATGAGATAATATTTGGAAATGTGTCAGGCACATATTGTTCAGTCATTTCAGTTTTACCTGACTCTTTGTAACTCTATTTGGGGTTTTTTGGGGGGCAAAGATACTAGAGTGGTTTGCCATTTCCTTCTCCAGCTCATTTTATAGATGAGGAAATGAGGCAAACAGGGTCAAGTTAAGTGCCTGGCACACAATAAGTGCTATATAGAAATGGCACATAATAGGTGCTATGTAAATGTTTATCCCCCCACCCCAATCTCCATGAGGTTCAATTTCTTTATCTGTATCAATCAGTAAGCATTCATTAAGTACTAGGGTATGTGGCCAGCATTATGCTAAGGACTGGGGATATAAAAAAGAGGCAAAAGATAGTCCCTGCCCTCAAGGAGCTTACAGTCTAATGAGAGACAGTGTTACCCCTATAAAATGAGATGACACACTTGAGTATCTAATTCACAGGGTCATAGTGAGACTCCAATAAGGTAACGTATAGATAGTGTTTTGTAACCATAAAGCACAGTAGAACCATCAACAATCATGAGGATGATGACTACTGAGCCATACGTAAACATACCTCCAGTTCGTCATGTTTTGGAATCTTTGCACTTTGTGCCTGTAATGTAGGCTAAACAGGGATGAAGTATCTCAGCTTCTTGGGAGGCATGGCTAAGGACATAGCATTCTCACTCAATTGACAGAAATCTCATTGAATGGCCAACTCTTCATTGCAAAAATTCTCTTAGCCTGGTGCTTTTGAAAGAGTTCCAGCAGGTTAAATTTAGGCCCTACACAAATTTCCAGGCTAAGAATATTTTCTGGCCCCCGGCCCATCACATTTTCATCAGATTGTGAATTGGCTCCATGTTCATTCATTTGGAACTCCGGCCTCACAATATTTATTCTGAAGGAGGCAAATGCGGCCGCCCGCCAGGCTGGCAGCAGGACTGTTGCGTTTCAACAGATATGCTCCTCACAGGGGAAGGAGGTCCCATGCCTGATGACCCATCGTTACATCAAGTCTATGCCAGGAGGGACCCTGCTTGGGTACCTGGTTTGGCCTTGGCCATTGCAACCATTGCTAGATTGCCCTTTGATCTTCTCCTCTTTCCTTCTCTCCTTCTAATGGCATTTGAAAAAAAAAAAAAAAACCTTCTCTCCTTCTAATGGGATTTGAAAAAAACCCTTCTCTACTTCTAATGGCATTTAAAAAACCAAACATCTTGGTTCTTTCTTCTAAATCTTGCTGGTCATTTGGGACTTGCTCAACCCAAGGCAGATTGGGGTCACAGGATACTTTTCAGGGCATATTGTTAATTAGCAATAACATACAAATTCCTCTGTTAGTCATTGAAAACTTCCCAAAGACTTACCCCCTTTCTATCTTTCCAGTCTCATTCCTCTTGACTCCCTTCCATTTTATGATTAAGCTACAATGACTTTTTTGGCTTTCCCTCATGGACAACAAACACCCTATCTCCCAACTCCATGCCTTTTCCCAGGCTATTCTCCATGCCTGGAATGCTGTTCTTTTTTACTTCCTGGATTCCTGGGCTTCTTTTGTGACTCAATTCCAATATAGCCTTCTACAGAAAGTCTTTCCTATTTGCTCCCAATGCTAGTCTCATCTCTCCAAGGAAGGTCTAACCCACCTTCCATTTACCCTGTATATATTTTGAATGTACATAGGTATTTGCATGTTGTCTTCCCAATTAGAACATAAGCTCCTTGAGGGGCAGTGACCTGTCAACCAGTCAGTCAATTAGAATTTATTAAATGCCTACTATGTGCACAGAGAGGTGATTTTCCCAGGACCACACAGCTAGTAAGTGTCTGAGGCAAGATTCAAATCCAGGTCTCCTAGACTTCAAGTCCAATGCTCTCTGTCCACTGCACTGCCTAGCTATTACTTCAGATATCACCTAGTTTGACCTTTTCCACACCCTCATTTTATAGAATCCCAATGAAGTTACAAGACTTGATTGAGTTTACATTTTAGATTATAAACTCCTTAAGGGCAGAGATTATCTTTAGCCTTTCTTTGTATCCCCAGCACTTAGCACAGCACCCAGCACATAGTAGGTACTTCATAAATGTTTGCTGAATGAATTAATATCTCTATGGAGGAGCTGGGAATTGAACTTAGGTCTTGGAATCACTGTTTTGGGATTCGTCCCACTAAACCATGCAGCCTTCCTCTTTCCCCAGTCCCCTGTGCCCTTTAGATGTCTCCTTCCAAGTATCCTATGTTAGGGCAAAACAAGTATGTCCATTCTTAGGACTATCATTTGATATAGTTCTAGAAATGCTAGGTATAGCATTATGACCAAAAAAAGAAATAATTTGAGGAAGTAAGCATAGGCAAATAGGAAACAAAGCTTACTTTTTGCAGATAATATGATGGTCCACTTGGAGAATGCAAACTAGTCAATTAAAAATTAATTAAATAATAACCAACAAAGTTGTGGCATATAAAATAAATCCACATAGTTCAGCAGCACTTCTGTATTATAAAAAATTCCAGCAGAAAGACCTAGGAAGAAAAATTCCACACAAAATAACCATAGAATATACAAAAATATTTGGCAGTCAGACACACAGGAACTCTATGAATACAACTATAAATACAATAAAACATTTTGTAAATAAATGAAGACAAACTTAAATAATTAAAACAGTATTAATTGCTCATAAGGAAGCTGTGCCAATATAATAAAAATGATAGTGCTAACCAAATTAATTTACTTACTTAGTGTTAAACCAAACTTACCAAAGATGGAAAATGTTAATATATTATTAAAATATATTTATACAGCTGGAAAAAATAATGATGAATTTCATTGGAAAGAACAAAAGGTCGAAGATCTTAAAAAGAAATAACAGTGGGGGTGGGGGAGGGAGTGGGAAGGAAGAGGGCTTCGTAGTCCCAGATTTCAACCTATGCTACAAAGCGGTAATCCTTAAAATCACTTGTTAAAACAGAGAGGTCAAAAAATAGAACATATTAGGCACACCTCAGAGAGAAACAAATGGACATAGATAGTAGTACCATAAGCCCAAGGATTTTAGTTGCTGTAGTAAGGACTCATTATTTGACAAAAACTGCTGGGTACATTGGAAAGCAGTCTGTCAGAAATTAGGTATAGACCAATATCTCACACCATGTACCAAGATAAGTTCCAAATGGATACAGGACTCCAATATAAAAAGCCACATCATAAACATAATAGAGGAGCAAGGAAGAAAAATGTCTTTCACAACTATGGATAGGGGAAGAGTTCTTCACAAATAAGAGAGGAGATCACAGAACATAAAATGGACAGTTATGATTATATACAGGTAATGTGGTGGGGAGAAATCATTGCACCAAGTTTCTCCAATAAAGTGCTCTCCTTCTCCCTCCCTCTCTCTCTCTCTCTCTCCCCCTCTCCCTCTCTCTCTTCCTCTCTCTCTGTGTCTCTGTTGCTGTCTCCCTCTTCATATCTATCTATCTATCTATCTATCTATATATATATATGTATATACACACATACATATATGGATTGATTCAAATATATGAGAACAAGAGCCATTCCCCAATAGATAAATAGCCAAAAAATGTGAATAAGCAGTTTTCAAAGGAAGAAATCAAAGCTATCGACAATCATATGAAAAAAAATGTTCCAAATCAGTGATAATTAGAGAAATGGAAATTAAATCAACTCTGAGTTACCAGCTCTTAACCATCAGATTGGCAAAGATGACCAAAAAATGGAAAAAAAAAGGCGGCCAGGATAATAATAATTATTATTATAATTATGACACAGATTTATATAGTGCTTGAAGATTTGCAAAGCACTTTTCATGTTATCTCATCTGATCCTCACAACGACGCTCTGAGATAGATGTTGTCATTGTCTTCATTTTACAGATGAAGAAATCCGAAGCTAAAAGGTTGAGTGATTTTGTCAAGGTCACACAGCTAATAAATATGTGAAGCAAGATTTGAACCCAGATCCTTCTAACTCCAAATCCAACCCTTTATCCATTCCACCACCCACCTGTCTAGGATGGTCAAGGGTCTCAAGTTTATGGCATATGAAGATGAATTGAAAGAACTGAGTGTGTTTTATCTGTAGAAGAGAAGACATATGTAGATATGATCACTGTCTTCAAATATTTGAAGGATATTGAGGAGCAAGAAGAATAAGTTGTTTGCTGGTGACTCAGAGCTGATTTAATTGGCATTTCTCTGATTATCACTAATTCGAACATTTTTTCATATGATTGTCGATAGCTTAGATTTCTTCCTTTGGAAACTGCCTGTTCATATCCTTTGGCTATTTATCTATTGGGGAATGGCTTTTGTTCTCATATATTTGAATCAATTCCATACACACCACACACACACACACACACACACACACACACACACACAGAGTTATATGTGTATGTATGTATATATGTATGTATAGCTACCATGTGCCAGGGCAGAGTCAGGAGCAATGAGTGGACATTGGAAAGAGATAAGGTCAGGCTCAACATCAGGAAACCATTCCTAATGATTAGCTCTATCCCAAAATGGGAATGAGCTGCCTTAGGTAGACCTCACTTGAGGTCTTCAAACAGAAAGCTGGATGATCACTAACTCTGCTACAAATTCTTTTCCAGGTACAGGTTGGACTAGACGGCCTTTATTCTCCCAAGATTCTGTGTTTTGGTGATAGAATTAAAGTAGGGCTGGATAGAAAGCCTGCTGTTCTACTCCATCCTCCAAAGTCATTATGATAGAGTAGGAAGAGTCCTGGAATTGGAGTTAGAGGATCTGTTTAGTCCTACCAGTTTCTATGTGACTCTAGGCAAGTCGCTGACCTTGGGTCTCAGTTTCCCCATCTGTAAAATGTGGGATTCAGACTTGATAACCTCTAAGGCTCCTTTCAGTTCTGAATCCATGATGAGACATGACACCGGTAGCCTAGCCCTTGGCCCCCTGACCATTTCCCGAAATCTTACCACTCCTGAAAGTTAACAGCCCTGTGGACCATGACACTATTTCTCCTGGGTCAAAGACAAGCATATTCGTAGAAAATGGATCAAGTTTAGCCAGATAAACCAAATGCTTTTTTCACAAATTAGGGGAAAACTTCCAAGTCAGTGTATCACAAAAATCTCTGTACCATTCTATTAGGAATGGGGCTTCCTGCCACTGGTCAGAACCCTCCAACCTCAACAGCAGGCTTTAGAAATTGAAAGAAGGCAATCAGCCAATACTCCTTCTCGATGGCTGGGTCACCAAACACTTGGCACATGCCTTTTCTCTCTCCAGGAGAATAAAAGGCGAGTCTAATCAGATGGCCTCGCATCTGAAATTTGTTCTGAAGAGATAAAAATAAAGTATGGAGCCTCACATGTTTGATCAATTTCCCTTTATCCTTTAATCGAATAAACCCCAGTACTACAATCAGCAAGAAAAACATTTTGTTTAAGCATTTCATGTCTCCCATGATTCATCTAGCAGTGGTCTCAAATCTGACATGATGGGAATGAGCTAAGCAACGCCAAAATCATTTTTAGGACCACATCACAGGAGGCTGGAATGGCTTTTAAGGTACATCGTATTTTAATGACATACACACAGAAAGCATACATTACTAGAAAACTTGGGAGAAGACTGAATGGGGAGGCCAGGATTATAATACCATTATCAAGGAAAAAAAAGAGGGTGGATTTATTTCCCTAGAGTCTTAACTCCCTCAAAGCCGTGTGTTAAGCAGACAGCTTTGGAAAGAAGAGCTCTTAGCAGGAAATCCTTTGTAAGGGAAGCAACATCAAATCCATCCAGCTCCACAAATTTCCAGTCTTCCAAACTAGATTAGAACTAGGTGACTCTATAATTCTTTTCTTACCCTGGGTCTGTAAAATGGAAGAGTTAGACAAAACACCCAACAACTACCCTTTTGTTTGTCCTTGTTCTCGAAGAGGACCATGGCATCATGGAGGTGATCAGGCCTGGGGAAGTTATGTTGCCTGCATAAGACTATCCAAGTAGGATTAATAAGAGCATAAAATTGCAGGACTGGTAGGGGTAAGGGGGGGGGGGTTAAGTATTTATAGAGGACCTACTATGTGCAAGGCACCGTGCTAAACTCTTTGCAAATATTATCTCATTTGATCCTCACAGCAACCCTGGGAGGTAAACGCTCTTATGATGCCCATTTTAGAGATGAAGAAACTGAAGTAGACAGACTTACCCAGGGTCATACAGATGAGTAAGATGATTCCAGGTCCAGTGATCTATCCACTTCACCACCTAGCTGTTCATGGAGCTAGACCTGAAAGGACCCGATGAGGTCATCTAGACCAAAAGCAGTCATTTTACAGATTAGGAAATGGAGGAAATTGAAGCGATTTCCCCAAAGTTAGACAGAGGAAAGCCGCTGTAGAGTTAGAGGTAAGGCTCTGAATCCAAGTCCAGGGTACTCCTGAATAGGGCAGGAGGTCTCCTTCAAGGCAAATGAGACCAAATCCCAGAGCTTCTTGAGAGTGAGGATTGCCTCATTCATCTGCATCACAGTGCTGAGCGGAGTGCTCATAACACATAACAGGTGCTTAATAAACGCTTGTTGATTGATTCGATCATTGCAAGTCAAGTTACCAGAATGTGTTCTCAAAGTCAGACCACCAGAATTACCATTTCCCCCAGAATCATTCCCTAGAGAAGCATCTGAAATTTCATTCAATCCTAGAACTTGAGGTAAGGACACAAAAAACTGGAGTATGAGCTCATTCTACTCACTCATATGTCACTGAGGAAGAAGAAAAAAGCAAGAAGAGAGAAGGAGGAGGAGGAGGAGGAAAAGGAGAAGGAGAAGGAGAAGGAGAAGGAGAAGGAGAAGGAGAAGGAGAAGAAGGAGGAGGAGGAGGAGAAGGAGGAGGAAGAGAAGAGGAAGAAGGAGGAAGAGGAGAAGGAGGAGGAGGAGGAGATGATGATGATGATAAAGGTGATGGTGGTTGTGATAGTGGTGATGGCGATAACAGAAAATCAGAATCTGGAAGAGACATCAGAGTTGGTAATAACCAACACCCCTATTTTGTAAAGAAGATAGAAGCTACGAGGAGTAATATGACTGACCCATGGACATAATCTGCTAAATGGAAGAGACAGGACTTGATTCCATGTCTACCTGGGCCTCCTCTCTTACACCAGGCTGCTCTATATCCAATTGCCTCATTTGGCAAATGAGAAAACCTTGGAAAGCTCCAACGATTTGCCCAAAGTCACTCTACCAGTCAGCAGCAGAAGCAAGATTCAAACTCAGCTCTCATGATTTCTAGGCCGATGCTCTTTTCCCTACCCTTTGCCATCTTGGGTAGAATTAGCCTGTTGTTGTCTTGTCCACCTGAACCATATTTCTGTCCTCATCTTCTCTTAAAACTGAATTCCAAACCCCATTCTGCCATTTAACATATGTGTGATGTTAGTTGACTCAGGTCATCCCTCTAGACTTCAGTTTCCTCATCTGTAAAATAAAGGAGTTGGTCTACATGACTTCTGAGGACCTTTCCAAAGCTAGATCACTAGATCTATCATCATATGACCCACAACAGAAAGTCTGGAAAAAGAATGGCTCCTCCCTACCAATGTATATATGCAGCCCCAGCTGGCTCTGTCATCTTTTCTCTTTGTTTGGGATAGGGGTTGGCATCCCTTCTGCTTCCCTAAAGGGGCCCCCCGCCCCCTTTAAAAAAGGCTCAGGTGGAAGAAGTAAGTGTCCACAACACCCTAATGAGGAAATTGTTTCCTTGTTCAAAGGCATCATGGGCATTGCCAGAGCTATTTCCAGCTCACTAGAGTCTCAACACCAAGGGACAATGGAAAATATACTGCTGTGGGTCTGCCTCACCTGGCAGCGGAACAACTTTCCATAAGCACAAATAGCTGAGGCCCCTGTTTACTGTACTTTGGAGATGAGCAAGGTGGGAAATGATGAAGGATAATCCAATAGAAGTCAATTAGTCAATCAACAGACATTTCCTAACTAGTTATTAAGTGCCAAGCACTGTGCTAAGCCCTGGGGTGAGGAATAAAGGCAAAAACATGATCCCTGCCCTTGTGGAGCTTACATTCTAAGGCTGGACACAACATGCAAATAACTCTGAGCATTCAAGATACACACAAAGAAAACAGTAATTTCAGAGAGAAGGCATTGGGGATCTAAGGAAGGGAGAGGTGAGGGCAGAGTGGGTCAGGGAAAGCTTCCTCCAGAGCATGGGATTGAATCTGAAGCTGGGGCTTGGGATGGACCTTAGAACAGAAAGTGTCAGAACTGGGAGGGACCTTAGAACACAGAGGTGGAGGGTCATTACAAGAGGGAAGGATATTTAATGTAGAATCTTAAAACATGCCATGTTAGAAGAGGAAAGGACTCTCAAGTCCAACCTTCTTTTGCCAATGACAAAACTATTACATTCACTACCTATGTGACCCTGGGGAAGTAATTTCACCTCTCTAGGACTTCGTTTCCCCATCTATTAAGTGAGGGGGCTGAGCCCCCAGCAGAAGTGGCTAGGGCAGCAGGCAAGAGACCTGGTCCTAGTGGCAGCAGAGGGGTCCAAGATGCTGGTGCCAGGGGCAGCAGAATGGTAAGATTCATAGGCCCCAGCAGAGAGAGGCAAGGCAAGCCAATGGTGGCCCTTTGTTTAATGTCATTTAGATCTGATTGGCCCTTTCACATCATCTACCTGTACAATACCTTGTCAGAGGTCATTGGACAGCCCCTCCCCAGAGAGGGCTTGGAGGACCAAGGAGAGCCAGTGTTGAGAGCTGGTTCACCTACTAGTGACAAGGTGAAGGGGAGTGGGTGTGTCTACCCAGCCCTCATAGAAGAAGAGGACAATTCCTCAGTGACTTTCGATTGGTGCCCTGACACCTTCCATGGGACTCCCTGTAGCCAGAATGGACTTTGTTTTCTTTGAATGACTCAGCTTGCCTCGTTGAGCTTCCCTGGACGCTTGCTCTTCCGGGGCAGGACCAGAGCTTCCTGTGTGATGAGTCGTGGGGCTGGCTGAGGGGAGGTGTGTTAACGTGGTCTACGCTAAGGGGAGGGGCCAAGTCAAGAACCAATCAGCCCTGGTCGTTCAGGCGGCGCTTGATGATGTCAAAAACTCTATAAGAGGGGAGAGGACAGCTTGAAGATCCTCCTTTCCTTTTCCGGTTGGAGCCAGAGACACCTACAGCCGAAGCTGAGCTGCCGGTAGCAGAGCTGACTAGAGGCTAGTGGGTAATCTTCTTATCGTAGAGGGGAAGCATGTATACGATTTTGCCTTATACCATCTCGCTTCTCTGTGGCCTTCTGATTACCCTTGTAAGGCAGACTTATTGGGCCTGGAAACTTTTGATGAAAATATCAAAATGGGGACGCTGGTTTGTGGGCTTGTTACTGTGGAGTGTAAATACATGCTTTAGTTCTCCTGCCTTCTGCCTAGAGAATTCCTTATATCCTGCAGTTCCGGACCTTGTAGGCACATATGAGATTCTCTTTGAAATCATAAATTCTGCCTTCCTAATATACTCCCATGAAGGCAGAGGTCCTAGCTGAGGGCTTAGGGAATACTCAGTGGGCAGTAACACGTTAATGACCTATGATGAAGGTCACTGATAAAGGAAGAATCATCGTTATCTTTCCTATGGCCCCAGCGCTTCTGGTACTGCTCAGGCACCTCTTTACATCAAGAAGTTTTGGCCACTTCCTGGTATATGGTAAGCTATTTAGAAATGCTTGTTGACTGATTACCTAATTGCCTAAAGGACACACTTCTCCCGCCCACTGGCCACCAACCTCTTCCAATTCTACTCCATCATTTCTCACCCTTTTTTCTCCCACTGTAAGTTGGGAAAATCTCAGCAAAGGGGGATGGGGGGCGGGGGGGGGGGGTGTGATCCTTCATTCCATAGTTCCCTGGAACAAACTTTACAAGTCAAATGAAAACCAGGAACCACTTAGCGACCTGTGATTGGGGAAAATTGGAGCCAAGGCCAGAGCATTTGTGTTCTTCCTTTCCCCGGCATTTTTGATCTATCTCCAATTTGCTCAAATCTCTTTAGACCCAAAGGCTTCGACTAAGGCCTAATGTGAACCATTCCATGCAGGCCGGTATGCCTTATGGGTGATTTATGAAGATCATGCCAGGAATCCCAATGGCAGACACTGCTGGATTGCAGAGACCTGACGTCATGTGAAAGTTTTACAAGGAGCCCAGGTTGGCCTGCTCCAAGGATCATTGTTCAAAGTGTTTTCAAATGATTATTTTTTTTCCTAAGAAAGTCCCAGCCCCTCTCTCCATCTCTGTGTCATGCTACAGTGAAGTAGCTCTTGGACTGCAATGAGCCAATATTATCCATTCCTTCTAAGAGCTCCCTCTTCCCCAGGGAAAATATATGAGGATACAGGAGTGTGCCTACGCCAACTCAAACCAGCTCACAAGAGCCAATTGTTAAATTTGCAGTGTGAACATTTACACCTTTGAAATAGGCAAATATTACAAATCAGGACTTGATTTATTGTTTTGTTGATTGCCTAGACTTAAGCAAGTGATGGAAAAAATTTAATCTTGGGATTAGATTAAATTTAAAAGTGTGCCATGTGTATATTTTCCCCTCTAGAGAGCCAATTGTTAAACATTTACCAGCACACCACTGATTAGATAATCACTGTATAAGTTTATGGTGCATAGAAAGGCTGGCCTCAGAGCTAAGAAGACCTAGATTCAAAGTCTTTCTCAGACACATGCTAGCTGAATGATCTTCAGCAAGTCAACCTGAAGGCTGGAGGTCACAGAGCGGCTTTGGTAAAGAGAGTTTCCTTCCCAGAGGTACCCTTTGAGGTTTGACTATGAAATCACAGGCCTGCACTAATAATCATTGGGTTTGTGTTTCTGCATTTTTTATTGTATTCCCAGAGCTTAGCACAATATCCAGCATGTAACAGGCACTAAATAAATGATTGCTTATTGAAATGATATTAATAACTTATGTAATTATAGGGCCCTGCAGTATAGGAAATATTTTTTATTCATTATCTCATTTCATCTTCATTAAAATACTTTCAAGTAGGTATTAGTCTTATTTCATAGATAAGAAGCAGAGAGTCATAGTGGCCAAGGACACACAACTCAGAAGGATCACAGTGAGGTCCATGAACCTCAAGGTTGCTGACTCTAAGTTCAGCCGTCTTTCTGTTATATCAGGCTGCCTCTGAAGATCAGTGTCCTCTCCTGCAAAGTGAAGAATTTGGATCAGTTTATCCCTAAATCCCCTTTGAGACTGCAATTCTCCAGCCCTCTGAACCAAGGTCTCTGCTCCCTGATCTAGTGGCTTTCCATGATATCACAAACTTGATTTGAAAAAAAGTTACAAAAATGGATGAATTAGTTAAAAATCTTTTTAAAAAACTTACTCTATGCCAAGCACTGTGGAAGGGCTTATGGCTCTGTGTTGGTAGCAAAACTTACGTGTCAATAGAAAACTCTGTCACCTAAAATTATGTTCATAGAACCCATAAAAACTGATTGGAACAGGGAAGGAGGCAGGGCATGGACTGCCATCAGGAAAAAGGAGGAGTCAGAGATGAAACTGAGAACGTTAAATCTATTTTTGAATTGAAAATTTGCCACACCTAATGCCATGTGGACAAGTATTTATTCAGCACCTGCTATGAATCAAGTTATGAGAGATGCAAAGAAAGTCAAAAATAGCCCCTGCCCTCAAGGAGTTCACAATCTAATGGGAGAAGATAACATGCTGACAATATTGTACAAACAAAATATATACTGGATACATTGGAGGTCATTGGCAGAGGAAAAGCATTAATATTAAGGGGGAATCACGAAGGGCTTTTGGCAGAAGGTAGGATTTTAACTGAGATTTGAAGGAAGAATGGAAGCCAGGAAGAGGCAGAGATGAGGAAGGAGAGCATTTGAGGCTTGGGAGAAAACCAGAAAATTCATGGGGTTGGGAGCAAAGAGGATAAAGAATTTTAAAAGGCCATTGGATTTTGGTAGGTAGTGTGGTAAGAGGTAATTAGTGACTTTTGAAGGAGCAGTTTCAGTATTGTGGTGAGGACAGGGGACACCTGCCTGACAAAGGATGTGCTAGGAATGATATTGTTCAGCTTTTAAAAAAATCAATTATTTGGATAATACATACATAATTTTATATTTTAAAAGGAAAAATATCCTTAATATAGATATTTTCTCCAAGAGCCCCTTTCCTCACTGTGTGGAATCCCAGGATTCTGGGGAACATGGTTTGGGAAACATGACTCTATGTATAAATCTAGTGGTTTTAGGACAATGTAGCACCCCTTGCCTCTCCCACTTTCCCAATTAGTACTGGCATTGGAAGGCCAAGCCCCTTGAGGGTGACTAACTCTTACCCTAAGGGTCCTAGGGGTAACCCTGAAAAGGTGTAGATTCTAATATTGTCATCCATGAGCCCCAATCAGTAAACCTCCCATTTCAATCAGGCAGTAAACATCAATTAGCATTTTTTTTAACAAAAGGCATTTCCTAAAATGGTATAGTAAGAACAGTTGGCACAAAACATGCCCCAAAAGTTTAGGAAGACTGACCCACAAATATATAGAGGTCTATACATATATGGCCGAAGGAAAAAATTGTAACTCCTGGTCACTGGAAGTCCTTTCTTAAGTCCATAGCTAGCATTCCTTTCTGTTTCAGAAGATGACTCTACCTAAAGTTTCTTCCTCTCTTGGGATGCTATTTCTCTATCAATACGTGTCTGTTTGTCCTAGTTATGTCTCTCTCTTCTCTTGGCTGCATTTATTGTTTCCAACTGATCCAATATGTCCTACAACGTGGGAGTTATATAATACTCTCTCTGTGCTCATTCTTTGCTTACCGCCCTCTGGTACAGATGCAAAGGTTTGCCTCTTCAAGGCACTCCCAAGCCTGGAGTGCTCCACCCCTTGACCAACCTACCACTGACATGAGGAACTGCTATAATTTCCTCAATCATTTAAAACCTCCAGGGGACATACTTAGTTAATCATGCTGTTCCCTCCTTGAACCAATTAAAGAGGAGCTTGTACCTGATGACAAAGTCATAGGATTTAGACAATTTAATTTGATACATTTTAAAAACCTATTTATGTTTGTTGATTGACTGAGGTGGAGTGTCAAATCTCCTTCTTTACAACAGCCAAACATCAGCAAGGGGAGGAAAGTATTGACTAACCTGACCTGTAATTCAGATGCTACAGGGAATTTTCAGATATGACTCAATCTTGCCTCTGATGTTTATTAGCTGTGTGGCCATGGGGAAGTCACTTAACTTTTCTAGGCCACCATTTCCTCATCTCTAAAATCGGAGGTGGACTAGATGGGTTCCCTTTCAGGTCTCAATCTATGATTCTAGGAACCCCCAAGTGCTGTGCAAAAAGAAGCTATAATTATTCCAGAAACGTGTAGGTAGGGAGAAAATAGAAAACATTTTCTGTACAACTAAGTATGGGCAACACGAATAGGAGTGGTGATAGTGATTACCAAGATGGGAAGCTGGCAAACCAAGTCCTAGGTAGGTGTGGTGGAAAATACCCTAGAACTAACATCAAAAGACCCAAGGTCAAACCCTGGCTGAGATTTTGATTAGCTTTGTGAGCCTGAGCAATGTATTAATATGTACCACTCAATGTTCTAGGCACTGGTGAAGTGAATGCGAAATTCAGACAATCCTTGTCCGTAAGTGTTTTTTTCTACTAAATTTCTAGAAATATGGATCCCCCCCCCCTCTCTCTTTCTCTCTCTCTCTCTCCCTCCCTCCCTCTACTTAAGAGGTTTATTCTACTAAATCAAGTCACTTAATCTAAGCCAATTTAATCCAACAATAATCCATTAAGCACTTACCCTATGGAAGGCACTGTGCTAGGCACCGGAGAGACAAAGATAAAACATGTGCTTGTATTCTACAGGGGGATACAATATATAGACAGTGAAGTACATGTAAGGTTATTTTAAAGAGCAGGAGAGAGCCCTAATGGTTAAGGAGAACGAAAAAGATTTCCATGAGAGATGTCTCAGGAGTCGGCCTCTCCCAGTTTGCTCATCTATAATTTGAGGGTGATAATATTTGTGCCATCTACTTCACAGAAAGGTAGGATACTGATCATGGAGCAACTGATTTGGATTCAAAATGTGATTCCTAAATCTGTCAAAGTCACCTGAGTGACTTTGGACAAATCCCTTTAATCTCCCTGGGCCTTGGTTTCCTCATTCGTAAAATGAAGGGGTTGGACTAGATGACCTCTGAGGTTCCTTCCAGCTCTAAATTTGAGCTCCTACGTGGATGACCCTAGGCAATCTACTTCTCCATGGGCCTTGGTTTCTTCATCTGTAAAATAGAAGGTATAGGAGGAAAGTTAGACCAGATGAATACAGGTATCCTTTCCAGATAAGGCAAGGCAAGGCTAAAAGTATTTATTAAGCACTTACTACATTCCAGGCACTGTGCTAAGCGATCAGGATACAAATAAAGGCAAAGAAAGACAGTTCCTGTCCTCAGAGAACTTATATTCTAAAGTGGGAAGACAACACACTAAACATTGCTAGAATGCAGTCTGCGAGGAGGGGAGGGAAGGCATGGAATGGCAGTCTGGAAAGTCAAGGCAGAATTAGGAAGAGAACAAAGGTTAGCTAGCTTGGGCCCCTCCACAAAACGGAGGCTCCAGGAACTCACCAATGGGAAAAGAGGACCAACATGGTGGAAGGTGAGAAAGTCACAGGGATGAATGGATGCTTCAGGGTGAGGAAACCCCAGGCTCTAAGAGGAATTCCAAGGTGGGACAGTGGCTGAAGCATGGTGGACACATGGACAAAGTCAAAAGCAGAACCAGAAGGGGAGTGGGGAATTAGGGTCACCCTCAGCCCATCTCTTGACCTACAATCCTATGATTGTAAAATCCTAACCTGGAGACTTTAGGCAAATTACTTAAACTCTGGACCTCATTTGAAAGGGTTTGGACTCTAAGGTTCCTTCTAGCTCTATGATCCTATGATTCCCAAGTCACTTAAGACTCAGTTTCTTCACCTGTAAAATGAAAAGGTTGTACTCAATGACCTTTATGGTCCCTTCAGGCTCTAAGTATGTGAAGAGAAAACCTCTCCTAGCACTTCAGAAATGTGAGTCATTATTACCATTATCACAGGAGTCCAAGAAGATGGAGAGCCACAGGACTCCTCCCCTCATGACACCAGGTTCTCTCCAGTCTGAGCCTTCATCTCCATGATACCAAGACAACCAGCCGATTCAGTGAGTGGAAAAATACATCAAACTGTCTGCTTAAGTAAGGGGAGGGGGGAAGGAGAGAGGAGAAAAAAAGAATCCTAAGAGTTAATCAGGAGAGAATTTTACTTTTTCCTCGGGGGGGGGGGGTGGGGGAGGGGGAGGGTCTCACCAAAGCCCAGCCTGAGAGAGAATAACACTGTCCATGCTGAGCTAAGTGAAAACCAGAAGCAACAGGGATTGAAAAGACAAAGTCTGATGCAGAAACCAGCAGAACAAAGGGAGGCCAGAAGACCACTCACAAACTCCTGCCTGGGGACTTCTCTGTCCCTGAGAAGGAAGTGGGTGGTTACCAGAGGTGGTGAATCCCAGAAAAGCCATCCATAGAAATGCATGTATTTGTGTTGACTGTCAAGGGTGATGGGGGAAATTCCTATTGCAACCCTCCTCCCCCCAGCTCTGCCTTTTTTTATGGGAAAGCAGAGCATGGCCTTGATGGAGACTGAGTCCCCAAGGAGGAAGCAGGCAGCAACTTGAGAAGCTTGCAAGGCTATAAATCATGCGCAGCCATGGGATTCATCGGAGGGCCCTGAAGGAAATAAAGTGTGAAACAGAGTCCATGCTGAGCACGGAGACCCGATACATCCTTCCGACACAATGCCTCGATTCCCGAGCTGGGGACAGGCTTGGATGCATCAGCTGCTGTTAGCAACACACCCCAAGCCAACACAGGTCCCAGAATATATGCGAGGAGACATTGCCAGGCTGTGGGGAACCAGCTCCTGGGAATGAAGGGGAGTTTGGCAAAGCAGCTGGATAAATTTAACCTGCTAACATCAGCGTGGGCGCTGCTTGGGAGGGAGGCCCCTGCCAGCTTGCAAAGAGAGCTTTGAAAAGAAATGTTGGTGAGATGGAGGAACCACATGTTGGACAAGGTCCTTAATAAAAGAGCTAAGAAAAGGAAATGCATGATTAAATGCATCACCTTGTATGGACCTTGCCTAAGCAGGATTCCTGACCTAAAGCCCTAAATGGGGCAGCTAGGTGGCACAGTGGATAGAGAACTGGCCTTTGAGTCAGGAGGACCTGAGTTCAAATCTGCCTTCAGACACTTAATAGTTGTGTGACCCTGGGCAAGTCACTTTACCCTGTATGCCTCAGTTTCTTCATCTGTAAAATGAACTGGAGAAGGAAATGGCAAATCATGTTGCTATCTTTGCCAAGAAAACCCCAAATGAGTCCATGAAGAGTCTAAACAAGAACAAAAGTCCTAAATACATCAGGAACATAGGATCATGGATTTAGAAGTGGAAGGGACCTCAGAGGCCATTCAGTCCAACACCCTCACTCTATAGTCATTATATAAGCATTTATTAAGTACCTACTGTGTGCCAGGCTCTGTGCTAAGTGCTGGGGGTACAAAAAAGGTAAAAGACAGTCCTTGCGCTCCATGAGCTCACGAACTAATGGAGGAAACAACACCTAAACAACCATACAAACAAGACACAGACAGATTACATTGGACAGCAATGGAAGACACCAAAATTAAGGATGACACAACTGAGACCTGAAGTTAAATGTCCTGCCCAAGATCACACAGCTAGTATCACAGGTGGGATTTGAACTCAGGTCTTCTGCTGATCAATAATGAATGAAAAGTCTTTCAAGCATTTTTTTTTGGAGGCAATTGGGGATAAGTGACTTGCCCAGGGTCACACAGCTAGTACGCCTCTGAGGCTAGATTTGAATTCAGGTCTTCCTGACTCTGGGGCTGGTGCTTTACCCACTGTGCCACCTAGCTGTGATTACCATGTACCAAACACTATAAAATCCCTTATTACTCAATTTCAGTGTTAGCCATAACTCATTTGACCATGGAATAGTCTGACACTTGAAGCATATTCATGGAAACCATAAAGACTGGTCGGGAACAGGAAAGGAGGCGTGGCATGAATTTGTGGCTGCTGTTTAGTCATGTCCAACTCTTCTTGACTTGTCCATGGAGTTTTCTTGGTGAGCCATTTCCTTCTCCATTGTATACTTCTCCATTGTGATGAGGAACTGAGGCAAACAAGGGTTAAGTGACTTGCCCAGGGTCACACAGTTAAAGTGTCTGAAGCCAGATTTGAACTTAGATCTTCCTGACTCCAAGCCCGGTGCTCTAACCACTGCACCCTAGCTGCCCTATATCATAAATTACTTCCATGAAAAAGAAGAGGTCAATGAAATTTTGGATTGAAATTGAGAGCATGAATGAATGAAAGTATTTATGCATTTGTTAATACTAGGCACTGTGGATACAAATACAAAAAGATTGGGGGGTAGGGAGGGAGGGGATTGTCATCATGAAAGCTGAAATTAGCCAAGGCCAAGGATTTGGGTCATTCGTTCGCTTCCAGTCCACTAAAAAAGATATTTAGATAATATCTTTATTTGCAGAGATCTGGAAACCTAGAAGGCATCTGGAAACCATACACGCTGCTGCCTTTAGGCCGGCGACCCTTCTGGGATCTCTGGCTCTCCTCTCCTCTTTTAATTCTCTTAAATACACACAACTGGAATGCTGCGGATGAGGTTAGGGTGACCCCTCAGCAAAGATGGTATGCAGCCTCACGGCAGACCAAGATCCAGCGCTGGAAGCAACTTGAGAGTTCATTTAGGACGGGCTTGTTCTGAGAGGCCTCAGATGGCAGTGTGAGGAACAAGGGGGGAAAGAATATGGGGCAGGAGAGAAAGGGGGCTGACCTTAGAAGATGCAGGATTTTTACTCTGCCATTTAGTTACCCCCTGAGTGACCTCAGTTTCCTCAGTTTCCCTATCTGTAAAATGAGGCTAGGTGACTATTTCAGCGTTATCCTAATAAGTTGCAGAAAAGCAGATTTAGGCTTGAAATAAGAAAAAACTTCCTAACGCTTGTTGTTGAGTCATTTCAGTTGAGTCCAGCTCTCTGTGACCCCGGTTGGGGTTTTCTTGGCAAAGATGCTGGAGTGGCTTGCCACTTCCTTCTCCAGCTCATTTTATGGATGGGGAAACTGAGGCAAACCAGGTCAAGTGGCTTGCCCAGGGTCACACAGCTAATAAGTGTCTAAGGCCCAATGTGAACTCAGGTCTTCTTGACTCCAAGCCTAGCACCCTATCTACCACACCACCTAGCTGCCATGTGAAGAGCAGTACCCATCCTGTAAGGAAATGTAGGGGTCCGTGTTGAGGACCATTGGGCAAAGGGAGAACAGTTCTCAACATTGGAGTAGGGCAGGTACCACAGAGTCTCTCCTTAGGGAGAAGAGATCAGGAGAGGTATGGGGATGCATTTAGAAGACAAAAAAGGGTAAAGGAACATTGCCAGGAAGGTTGGGGGGAAAGAGAGATCTCTGGGGGCTCTCTGGGACCTGCTCTGGAATCAAAAGATTCCAAGGAAAGGGAATTCCCCATCCCTGGAGGCTTTCCCTGAAAGGTGAGAGGAACATTGGAAAAGTGTAGCTATGGACTACATTAAATGATTTCTGAAGTCCCTCTGACTTTGAGATTCCGAGCTATTTTTTATAAATTTGGAAATTGAGTCCCATAGAAATGAAGGAGCT
The DNA here is from genome assembly GCF_011100635.1 of Trichosurus vulpecula. NCBI lineage: Eukaryota > Metazoa > Chordata > Mammalia > Diprotodontia > Phalangeridae > Trichosurus > Trichosurus vulpecula. The sequence continues at coordinate 289,594,733 of NC_050577.1, forward strand.
TGCCCAGGGTCCCATCAATAAGGAGTGTGAGTCAGGGAAAACATTCTAGATGTGGAGTCAGAGGACATCAATCTAAATTCTTACTCTTATTACTACTGCCTGTGTGACCTTTAAGTCACTTTGCTTCATCTGTAAAATGGAAGGGTTGGTGAAGATAGTCTCCTATGGTCCCTTCTAATTCTCAATCTAGGACCCCAAGTACTGGGTGCAGTGAATGATGAGCCCAGGTCCTCTGACTCAAACTCTTGTGTTCTTTCTGGAATTCTACCAGGCTTCATTTCTTCTTCTGACCCATCATAGCCTCTATCATGAGTCCCTTCCATTTGGCACCTGGAAGAGTTGTCTCTTATTGCTAGTCTCTTTGTTATATCTGTAGCAAGTCAGAGCCATGGGGCAGGTGGCTTCTAAGTCACCCAAACAATGGCCTTTCACTGTTTCATCCCAGGTTCTATGACTAGGAGAATGTATCCATCGTGACACATCCCTATAGTCTCTACCTTTATCAACCAGTGACTCACAGTGCTTCCAAACTCATTTTTGTCTCAGTCCGGTTGGTTGATTGCTTGGTTTATTGATCCGCAAGAGGCATACATTCTTCTTTGGAAAATAGGACAATGAGACACAAAACCTTTAAATCTCAATGCAAGACCACACCAGTATGATGGAGGCTTCTTGAGAGTGGGGATCATTTTGTTTTTGTCTTGGGTCCTCCACTGACTAAAATAGTGCGTAGCACATAGGAGGTGCTTATTTATTCAGTTGAATGGATGAATCCCCGGATGTATGGATAAATGGATGGACGAATGAATGAATGATTGAATGAATGGACAGGTGGATATACGGGCATATGCATGAATAAATAAATGGATGGATGGGTGGGTAGGTGGGTGGATGGATGGGTAGATAGATGGATGGATGGGTGGATGGATGGATGGATGGGTGGGTGGGTGGGTGGATGGATGGATGGGTAGATAGATGGATGGATGGATGGATGGATGGATGGATGGATGGATGGATGATGGATAGATGGGTGGATTGGTGGGAGGATGGATGGATGGATGGGAGGTTGGATGGATGGGTGGGTGGGTGGATGAGTGGGAGGATGGATGGATGGGTACATGGATGGATGGGTACATGGATGGATGGGTACATGGATGGATGGATGGATGCATGAATAGATACATGGATGGATGGATGAGGGTTTGAAAAGGATATAAGTTCCTTGATGGCAGAGACTGTTTGGCAGGGAGCTCTTTTGTCTTCGAATTGCCAATAACTTACATGATGCCTGGGACATAGCATGTGCTTTATAAATACCTGTTGATTGGTTTGAGGAGTTGGGGGAAATGGCAACAAGAATAGAATAAGAGACAAGTCCAGAAGAAACGGAAAGGGGAAAAATTGGCAGAGCCTGATAATGGAGAAAACTCTGCAACCACAGAGAGCCTCCATCTGTAAGAAACCAGCTATCCACATCCCATCTATGAGCAGGAACTGCCTCAGCCAAATAGACCAGGATGCCTCTTCATCAGCCTGTTCGTGTTGTTGTTGAGTTATTTCAGTCATGTCAGACTCCTCATGGCCCCATTTGGGGTTTTCTTGGCAAAGACACTGGAGGGGTTTGCCATTTCCTTCTCCAGCTCATTTTACAGATGAGGAAACTGAGGCAAACAGGCTTAAGTGACTTGCCCAGGGTCATGCAGCTAGTAAGTGTCTGAGGCCCAGTACTCTATCCTAGCTGCCCAACCAGGCTAAACCATAAGTGACCAACACTCAGTCCCTCTCCCTAGAAAAGGTCTTATGCCACATAAGCCCACTCAGGAAGGTTCCCTCTCCCCCTGATCCTTGAATATTTGCAGCCTTTAAACTCTTACAAAGGCAAAAGGAAGCTACAATGTAGAAATACTACAAGAAATGCAAGCTGTTGAGCATTTTTTCCATCCCTGTCTATAAACAGTAGGAGCCTGAATGGCTTGGATAAACACCCTATAAACATCTGAAGCTTTCATGGCTTAGAGTAAAGGGTTTGACATTTGCCTGTTGTTGGTTGAGGTCTTGGTGGGGAAGGGAAGAAGAGGGGGGTGTTGGAGAGGGGAAGGGATAGTGGTAGCTTCCCTTTGGAGTTCTATTTTAGGAGCAATTTCTGGAGAAAACAGGATGATAGTAGAGTTCTAAAAGGAGCTGTTTCCAGAGGTAAGCTGCATTTTCTGACCATCCAAGGAATCCAGTTTTTTAACTGTCCTTCTAAAAAACAAACAAACAAACAAACAGAAATTCTCTTTCTCCATTCACCATGCAGAGAGCGATCCATTAGAACAATCAGGGGCAGCTAGGTAGCACAGTGAATAGAGAACCAGCCCTGGAGTCAGGAGGACTTGAGTTCAAATGTGACCTCAGACACCTGACATTTACTAGCTTTGTGTCCCTGGGCAAGTTACAACCCCGATTGTCTCGCAAAGAAAATAAAGGAAGGAAGGAAGGAAGGAAGGAAGGAAGGAAGGAAGGAAGGAAGGAAGGAAGGAAGGAAGGAAGGAAAGGAGGAAGGAAAGGAGGAAGGGAGGAAGAAAGAAAGAAGAAAGGGAGAAAAAGAAAGAAAGAAAGAAAGAAAGAAAGAAAGAAAGAAAGAAAGAAAGAAAGAAAGAAAGAAAGAAAGAAAGAAAGAAAGAAGAAAGGAAGATAGTTCAGTAAAACTAACCAAATACATCATTCGAGTCTGACATCTGCAGTGTTCCATCCTCTAAAGTTGCCCCACCTTTGCTGAGCCAGGAGAGAGGCACACTCTCTTATTTTTTCTTTGGGACCGAGCTTGGGCATTACAGTTACCCCACATTCAGTTGGATGCAATATTGTGCATGCTTCTGGCCGACTTCCTGACAGTTGTCTGTAAAACCAAAGGGCTCCTCTTTCTTTTCTCTATCATCCCACGGAACAGCATCTTCCTCTCCCTCCCCAGCCCCCATCCTGCTTTTGTTCTCCTTTTTCTATTTGGAAGGACGGTAGCTGGAATGCAGGAGCCTGTCTCCAGGGTTAGGCCTGGCAGGGAAGAAAGACATTTTACCAGAAGAACCAAATGCTATTTTTGAACTCTGCGGCTTAGTTCCGAATGTTATTTTTGTAAGAGACTGTGTTTTTCTGTATTACAGTCTTCACTTTCTGGCTACGGGGATGGACAACCAAGCCTCAGGTCTGATTCCATGTTGTGTTGGTCCATAATGATGCACCTGGAAGGAAGATCAAAATGGGCTTTGGGAGGCTTCCTTTCAGCCTCCCCTCCCATTAAAATCTCCCTCTCATTTATTTTCCCCATGGCCATTTTCAGAAAATTTTAAAATTAAAAAGAGAAAGGGAGAGACAGGAGGAAGGATGACCCAGCCTGGGTCCCAGATGATGATGGCCCTGTTCCAGGGCTGTGTCTATCTAAAACCATAGGGCCCACCTGTATAATGGAGCTACTGACATATTCAGCTGACTTCCCCATGCAACATAGGCCCCAATATCCAGGGAGTTCCAGCTTCCCATTGCCTGCTGGGTGTCTCAAATTGAGCCTCCCCCCAATTTCACCCCCGCTTCCTCTCAGGCCTGTCAAGTCTTTAGCCTTAGGTCCCCAAAGGGAAGGAAGAGATATTTTGTCCAAGGAAGGAATCTGTAATAAACGTTGAGTAAATGTTGAGCTGTCCAGGAGAGAATCCCGGTCTTTTATTGGCTGAAATAGGACCTGGAGAGCATACCCAGCTGGCTGCTGGAAGCAAAGCCCTGCTGATTTGGGGTCCTCTTCCAGGGAAGCCAAGTATTGAAAGACAGAACCTTAAACACATGCGAACTCGGGCAGCCCACATGCCTGGGAGCTTCACAAGGCAGAAGACATCCATCCTGTGGCTAGATCAGCGACTAGGAAGCCTGCTTAAAGAGACAGGCCATGTTTCCATCTCTGTAGGGGATTCTGTGGCCCACTGCTAGAGGAATAGATTCTTGAGTTAGGGGAGACACCCCAGATGACAGACCATGTGTCATACCCTATAGAGGTAAATGTTACCCAAATGGAAAGGGGGAAGTGAGTTATTGCTAAGCTAGTCCTTTGGATATCTGGACAATGAAGTGGGCATTACCTACCCATCATCTGGGTTGGCCCTTTGAATTGCAAATACCTATGCCAAGACTTCATGAAAAAATGAAACCCACATGGGTGGTAGCACCACACCCAATTGTGTCTCCATAATGTCTTTTGCATTTATCACCTTGTCTCCACTACCATGCTCCCCATTCTACTCCAGGCTTTCGACAGGACTTCATTTGGATGCCCAGGTTCTAGCATCTTCCCTCTCCAACCTGGCCCCTACTCAATTGCCAAAATAATTTCAAAGTATAAGCTTGATCACAGAACTCTTCTACTCAAGGGCCTTCAATGACTATCGCCTATAGATAAAATAAAACTCCTTAGTTTGGCATTTAAATACATCCGGCTTCAACATACCTTCCTAGGTATATTTAATATTATCCCCCTTCGCAGATTCTCCATCTGATCAATCAGCTCTATCACAACTAATCACCAAGCATTTATTAAACACCTTCTATGTACCTGGCACCTGGCACCTGGTGCTATATGGGACACCTTACCAGGGTTGTAAGTAAGAAGAATTCTAATGAGAGTGACTAAGTCATTTTGACTATTATAAATACCCAAATTAACTACAAAGGGCATATGGGAAGGTGCTATATGCATCCAGAGAAAGAACTGATAAATAGAAGTGTGTATAGAATGATTATTTATATATATATATATATACATATACACACACCTATATATATACACACACACACACACACACACACACACACACACACATACATACATACATGCATATATATACATATTTGGGTCTAATGGGAGACATCTCTGGGGCAGGAAGGGAGGAGAAGGAAGGAAAAAAAAGAAATTTACATGGTAACTTTATTACATATTTAAAAGGAATAGCAAGTTATACATAATAGATTTGCAGTTTCTTTATTCTACTGTGTTATAGAAATGCTTGTTTTGTTTCATAAATTAAAAATAAAATAAATTTTTTAAAACCATGGATAGCACAAATATAAATAAATGCAAGTCTATTACAGTAATGATATTAGCAACAACGATATTAACTAACATTTTTATTGTGCTTAGTGCCCATTTGATCCTCACAATAACTCTGGGAGGGTGAGGTGCTGTTAATATTCCCATTTTACAGGTGAGGAAACTGAGGCAAGCAGAAGTTAAGTGACTTGCCCAGGGTCACACAGCTAATACGTATCTAACGCTGGATCTGAACTTAGAACTTCCTGACTCCAGGCCTGGTCCTCTATCTTCTGTACCACCTAGCTGCCCCCATGGTTCAACACATAAGATACTACTTTACATTCTAGCCAAACCGGCTAAGACCTGAGTTCAACCCCCCCCCCCCTTACCCAATCAGGATACCCCTTGCTGGCCACTACTGCCCATCCTCCAAATAGAATGTAAGCTCTCTGAGGGCAGGGGCTGTCTTCCCTTTTGTACTTGTACGGTGAAGCACTTAACATGGTGCTGAGCACATAGGAAACTTAACAAATGCCTTTTCATTCATTCCTTTACTTGTTCATTCATTCATTCATGACCACCACCGTACCAAGGCAGGGGTCTTTTTTGTTGTTGTTAAAATAAATAAATAAATAGATGCATAAATAAATACAGTGGTGATAGCTGTTTCAATAGAACTAATTTCCTTTGTAATCCTTTCTATTTTATTTTATGCATTTAAAAACATGATTCTGAGAAGGGGCCCATAAGAAGGGTGCCATGATACAAAAAAAAAAATGTAAAGACCCCTGCCCAAAAGCTGCATAAGATGGATATAGTGGGAAATATGCCACCTGGGAATTGGAAGACCTGGGTTCGAGTCCCAGCCCAGCCACTGAGGAACTCTAGGATTTTAATGTCTCTCACTTTCCATTCCCTGAACCTCTAAAATGAAGAAGCAGCACTCTATGTGATTTTGAAAGTCCTCAAAGAGTCCCTAATCTCGTTGTCCATCCTTTCATCTGGTCCAGCTAGGATATTCAATTCCATCCTATTCCATTTAGCGAACATTAATTAGACACTTACTGTTTTCAGAAGGCATCTAATAAAGGGCTATGTTTTCAGAAAAAGTTGACACTTAAATAAGGTATAGTCCATGCTCTTGTGGAGCTTATATCCATCTAGTAGGTAGACAGGGTATATATAATATAACATAATATAATATACAATATAATAATATATATAATATACAAGTACGTAAGAAAAAAAAACAGAAAATCCTAGAAGGTAAAAAAAAAAAAAAACAATTCCAACTGAGAGTTTAGAGAAGGCTTCATGGAGACAATAAAATTTCTTTAAAAGAAAAGATAGTAATTAAACAGGGAGAGGGACGGGAGAGGGTGTTCCAGGCCCAGGAAACAGTATAAGCCAAGGCACTGAGGAGGGAAAGTACATGGCATGCAAGGAGATGGTGAGTAGTAGTCCAGTAAGAAAGAAGAGCAGTAGGAAATAAAGTGGGGAAGGTAGCATGGGGGCAAATGTGTGGAAAGTAATAGGGAGCCATTGAAGGGCTTGGATCAATGAGGCATGGCCCAATGTGTGCATGAGGAATGGCCTGGCCCTGGTGGGAATGCTGAATTGGAGGGATGCAAGAGGGAAGGTGGAAAGACTTGTGGGGAGGCTGTTGTCATAGTCCAGAGAAGTGATATCAAGGGCCAGAACATGGGGAATGGATTCAGCTACCCTCTCTGCAACTGGAGAGGGAGGGTCAGCTGTGCCTCAAGGGAAACTGCCATGACCTTCATTGCTAAAGTGACTTTTGTTCCATTGGCCTTTGTGCTGGTCTCAGATGAATGGAGTAAGTTGCAAAGAGAAGAATGATCTAATTTCAGCTTTTGGCCAGCCATGCCTAAGTAACTTGAAGAATCGTGGAATCTCAGAGCAAGAAGGAACCTTGGAAGGCATCTCATCGAACTGACATTTGGATGAAAATTTCCCCTGCAACAAGATCCCCAAAACCCTCAAGTAGCTTTGACTGAAGACCTCCAGGAATGGGGAATTCATTGTTCCTATTTCTTTAAAGAGGAAGGAAAGAAGGAAAGAGAGAAAGAGAGAGAGAAAGGAAGGAAGGAAGGAAGGAAGGAAGGAAGGAAGGAAGGAAGGAAGGAAGAAATGAGGAAAGAAGGAAAGTAAGAAAGAAGGAAAGAAGGAAGGAAGAAGTAAGGAAAGAAAGTAAGAAAGAAAGGAAGGAAGGAAGGAAGGAAGGAAGGAAGGAAGGAAGGAAGGAAGGAAGAAAGAAAGAAAGAAAGAAAGAAAGAAAGAAAGAAAGAAAGGAGGAAAGAAGGAAAGAAAGGAAGGAGGAAAGAAGGAAAGAAAGGAAGGAGGAAAGAAGGAAAGAAAGGAAGGAAAGAAGGAAGGAAGGAAGGAAGGAAGGGAGGGAGGGAGGAAGACAGAAAGAAAAAGAAAAAAAGAATTTACAAGATAACTTTATTATACATTTAAAAGGAATAGCAAATTGTACATAATAGAATTGCAGTTTCACATGAAATCATTTTTTAATCATACTATGCTATGGAAACGCTTGCTTATTCCATAAATTAAAATAAATAAAAATATAATTACATCAAACCTAAATCTATTTTGAAATTTCTACCTATTATTCTTGGAGGTTAAGTAAAAAGAATCTTACTCCTTTTCCCTGTGACAGCAGCATAACGTAATTGATAGAACAATGAGCTGGGAGTCGAGGGTCCTGGGTTCTCCCCTCCTCTGGATGCCAGGCTTCTATTTATATAGCCTGAGATTGCATTCCTTGTTTTTGGTTATCAGGCCACACTGCTGACTCATGCTGAGTTTGCCATCCACTAACCTAGGGCAGCTAGGTTGTACAATGGATAGAGTACCAGGCCTCAAGTCAGGAAGACTCTTCTTCCTGAGGTCAGATCTGGCCTCAGACACTTACAAGCTGTGTAGCCCTGGGCAAGTCACTTCACCCTGTTTGCCTCAGTTTCCTCATCTGTAAAATGAGCTGGAGAAGGAAATGGCAAATCACTCCAGTATCTTTGTCAAGTAAACCCCAAATGGGGTTGAGAAGAGTCAAACACGACTGAACAACAACAAAACTATGCCCCCGCTTCAGCCCTTGCTCCTTCATATAATTGCCTAGGATCTCCTACCCCATCTTGTATTTGTACAGCTTATTGTTTGAACCCAAGTGCGACTTTACATTTATTTCTATCAAATATCATCCAGGTAATATAGTGTAGTAGATAGAGAACTGCTTTCAAAACCAGGAAAACCTGGGTTCAAATCCTGTCTCTGCTATATATTGGTTATTGCACCCTGGACAAGTCGACTCACTTTTCAGTGTTCTAGGCAGTTCTTTAAGTCTATAAGTTACACAACGGTGCAGCTACCCACACTGATAAAGGGAGTTTTCTCATCTGGAAGTTCCCAATATAGATGAAATAGGAATTTGGAGGCAGGGGGACCTCTTGAAAGGCTGGAACAAAAATAAAGGTTCTTCAAGACAAAAGTGAAGGAGGGAGAACAATTCAAGGATGGGAACTGGAGTCATGATGGAGTGCAAGGTTTAGTTTAATTGGCTCACGGAGTATAAGAGGGAGAGTCATAAGGGGTCAGCCTAGGAGACAGGCTAGAGCCAAAATGTAAAGGGCTTTAAATGCCAAATGGAAGGCTGAGAACTGTAGCGGAAAGGCAAAGGGGAGCCACTGAAGGTTCTGGAAGAGGGAGGTGCTGAGGTCAAACCACACTCCTCCCTTTTATCATTGAATTCCCGTATCTAGGACTAGGAAAGAGCAAAGGTCGATCCTCCTTAACCTGTCAGGAAGCCTGAGGTGGTCTCCCAATATTACTTCATCAATCCCTTCCCCCTCCCTGGCCTACTACAGTGCATTTATTAAACACCTAGTGTATGCAGGGACTGTGCTAGGTATTGGGGGATTACCAAAAAACAAAACCAACATTACCTTACTTTACCAATCCCCTTCTTCCTCCAGGACCTAACACAATGCAATTCAATGAACATTTATTTAGCACCTACTGTATTCAGGGATTGTGCTAAGTATTGGGAGATTACCAAAAAACAAAACCACCATTATGTTACTTTACCAATCCCCTTCTTCCTCCAGGACCTAATACAATGCAATTCAGTGAACATTTATTTAGCTGTCTATTTATTATACTGTCTGCAGGGATTGTGCTAGATGTTGGGAGGTTACAAAAACCAAAAATAAAACAAAAAAAACAGTCCAACATTACCTTACTTTACCAATCCCTTTCTCCTCCCCGGCCTAACACAATGCCATTCAATAAACATTAAGCACCTAGTGTATACAGGGACTGCACCAGCTATTGGGGAATTACCAAAACACCACACACATACGCATACACACACACACACACACACACACACACACACACACACACACATTGCCTTACTTTACCAATCCCTCGCTCCTCTAGGGCCTAACACAAGGCAATTCAATAATCATTTATTTATCACCTACTGTATGCAGAGATTGTGTTAGGTGTTGGGAGGTTACAAAACCACAGATACACACATTGCCTTACTTTACCAATCCCTTCCTTCTCCAGGGCCTAATACAAGTCAATTCAGTAGACATTTATTAAGCACATAGTGTATGCAGGGACCGTGGTAGTTGTTGGGGGATTACCAAAAAAACCACACACATATTACCTTACTTTACCAATCCCTTCCTTCTTTAGGGCCTAACACAAGGCAATTCGATAAATACTTATTTAGCACCTACTGTATTCAGGGAGTTGCTAGGTGTTGGGAGATTATAAAAACAAACAACCAAAAGAATCTCCAACATTGCCTTACTTTACAATCCCTTCCTCCTCCAGACCTAACACAATGCAATTCAATAAACATTTATTTAGCACTGACTGTATGCCAGGCACTATTCTAGGTGTTGGGGGATTAAAAACAAAAAACAAAAAGAAGCAGGTAGGTGGCACGGTGAATAGAGCATTGGCCCTGGAGTCTGGAGAGCTTGAATTTAAATCCAGCCTCAGACACTTGATGCTTACTAGCTGTGTGACCCTGGGCAAGTCACTTAACCCCAATTGCCTCACTTAAAAAAAAAAAGCATTACCTTACTTCACCAATTGCTTCCTCTGGGCTTAGCACAACACAATTTAATAAACATTCATTAAGCACTTAGTTTGTACGCTAAGTGTTGGAGATTGCAAAGCCCCAAAAAGTGTTAACTTATTTCATTTATAACTCAATAAGGAATTTAATACATTTAAGTATCAAATGACATTCCTGTTACTAAATTATTAAATTTAATAAAGCAATTCAACAAACATTTATTTAGCACTTACTGTATGCAGAGATTGTGCTAGGTGTCAGGGGATTACAAAGACAAAAGAAAATGAAATGCTAATAAGTATTTAGTGAATTGAATTGCATTTCTGGTGCGGAGGGGAAGACGTAATAAGGAAACATACAGGGAAATACAAAGAATACTGAAAATAATGTAAAAAGAGGCGGGGGCTTGTGTAACCAGAATGGCCTTTGTTTTCTTTGAGTGACTCCGTTTATCTCATTGAGCCTTGCTGGGTGCTGGGCCCCTGCTAGGGCTAACTCCGGGGAGGGCCTGGTTTGCATGTCGGGGACAGCAGAGGCTTTTGGACCCCGTGGGTCTGGGTCCGCCTCTGTTGGGTGTTGACCTGGTCTGCAGGGATGTGAACCTCCCAGGGTCCTAGGGGAAGGGGCCAACTCAAGAACCAATCGGCCCTGGTCATTCAGGCGGCGCTTGATGATGTCAAAAACTCTATAAGAGGGGAGAAGACAGCTTGAAGATCCCTTTTCGGTTGGAGCAGCAGCGGGAGCAGTGGCGAGCGTGACTCTGGGCCAGCCCTTGTTCTGGGCTGAACCTAGATGTTGGTAACTATGAATTGTATTGGGTCTGTCTGTTGATATTTGTAATTTGTTTGTATTTTATTCTGAAGTTCGGGGTGCTGGTTTTTTCCCCTGAACTAAATGAATATTCTAAAGTTCAGGGTGCTGGCTGTTTTTTCCCCTGAACTAACTGAATGCTGGATTAAAGTAAGCTTGTCAACCCCTTCACCGTGCTTTCTTTGGTTAAGCAGATAAAAAGAACCTGTGCTTTCCCGGCATGCCGGCAGCCTCCTGGGTGCTGGCTGTGGGTGGATCTTACACCCCCACAGAAGCTGCTAGCCAAATTGTTAAAACAGCTTGCTGGAGTGTCGAACATTACCAATATTGTCAGACCTAATTTATGTGTTGGTTAGTTTTGCTACATTTTTTTCCTTCTTTTTTTTCTTTTTCATTACAAAGATGGTTCAGTGGTTAGAGGATGGAAGGGGGAATGTATCTGGAAATGATGGTGATGACCAAATCGAAGATATAAATATCATTTTTTAAAAGGTAAATAATGCCAAGCCGTTTAAAAATGGAGGAATCTGAAAAGGCTTCCCGGAGGAAGTGACTCTTGAATTCTTTCTTGGAGGAAGTGAGTTTCCCAGATCTGGAACAATGTTCCAAATCACAGCTCTTTACTGAGTTCTGGCTGAAATGAGTTAAAGAAAATGGAGTCGATTGTCAACTGGGCATTCCCCCAATTTTCAAGCTAGAACCCGGAGCCTGGGAATGTCTTGGAAACCCTTATCCTTCCTACCTTTGTGCTGTCCCTAGATTGAATTGCTGTAGAAGGGATGGGAAATGGGAGTCTCACGCTAGCATCAGAAAAAAGCATCGCTGACCATTTCAAGGGCCCAGGGGATTTGGAGTTCAGATAAACTTTGGCATTTGGCCCTCTGGCTCAGCTTGGAAAGAGGCAGATGGAACGGTCAGCCTGAGAATGAAGTCTTTCCAGGGGCATAATATAAAGCAAAATGAAGAATAAGAGGCTTTGGGTTCAAATTGTACCTTGAATGCTAACTGTGACCTTGGACAAATCATTTAATATCCCTGGGCCTCAGTTCCTGCACATATAGAAAGAAAGGTTTGGACTTGGCAGGCTCGGAGCTCCTTTCCAGCTGTCGAGCTACAATTCTATGAGCCTAAGATCCAATGACCCTGGCCAGCATGTCTGACAAGATGTTCTATTTCCATAGTTCTCCCCTCCTCTTGTCTCTACCCCTTTTGGACTCAGGTTTGGCCACTGGCATGTTGCAGGATGCAGAGATTTAATGTGCCTCAGTTTCCCTTGGCTTGGCCATAGCAGGAAGGAGATAATAATCCTCCAGAGGAATTTTGGGAGGATCTCCTACTGATTCATTTATAAGGCTCTCTGAGATTTCCAGTGTGAGATAAGACAGCCTCCACCAGAGGCACCTGGACATTTGCCCAGTGACCTTGAATGGGGACTGGGGGTGGAGTGACTTATAAGTCATGGGAGTTTCCAGGTGGGGAGGGAGAACCCACTTGAGCTCCATGGATCTAGCAGCCTGGAATCATGATTCTTGATCCAGCCAACTTAGTCAGGGTTTTCTGATCCAGGGTATGGCCTCTGAGGCCTCTAAGCAAAATCCCTCCTGTCTTGACCCTTCCCCAACTCACACAGAGTGAGAAAATAACATGTTGTGTTTGCTGACCACTGGGAGGCCTTTTTCCAGGGAGGAGAAGCGAGTGTGATTCAGTGGAGCCCTCCCACTGTGGTTCTTTGGCCACTCTTTCTATGGACAGACAACCTTGGCTGTCTCCTGTCTTCCTCATCTCAGGCTTGTAACAGATGGAAGACAAAAGCCCACGCAAGCTCAAGAGTGGGACCACCAGGGGCTGTGGCAGGGCTGGGGAGCAGGAGCAGCCCCAGTGTGGGAGAGCCAGCATGGTTTCACAGGCTATGGCCTTCTTCCCCTCCAAGGAGGTCTACAGAGACCAGAGTGAAAACATCTTGGCCGTGGTCAGCACCGGCTGTCCAAGACTGGGCTGGGCCATCCCCCACTGGGATCTTTTCCTTGTTTTTTTTTTTAAGCCCAGCTTCTTTGTCTAAGGGTATCACTTGGGGTTTGTTTCAGGAAGGTTCCAAGATCGTACAATTCACACGTCCTGATGTCCAGAGGCTGGGAAAGGATGGGAATCGCCCATGGCAGCTGTCAGGAGTAGGGATGAAGGAGAACAGAGAGAGAATCAGAAATCCAGGGGGAAATCAGAGGGCTGGTCCTTTGGCATTCATGAAGGGGTCACACAGCCAAGGAAAGTGACATGGAGACAAGAAGACAGAAAAAAATGGCTCCTAGATCTAGAGATGGAAGGGACCTCAGAGAGCACGTAGTCAGTCAACAGGCCTCCTACTAAGTGCCAGGCACTGTCCTAAGTGTTCATTTTACAGGGGAAGAAATTGAGGTCTAGAAGGGTTAAGGGACTTTAACCAGGAACTAAATGGAAAAGTGTCAGAATTTGAACTTGGGTTCTCTGACCCCTTCCACTGTGACACACTGCCTAAAAACCAACCAACATCAGCCATGGGTTCTCCAAGGCAAAGGTTTGCAAAGTCACCACCCTGTGACCCAGATAGGGCAATACTTATTATCCCCAATTCATAGATAAGGAAGCTGAGACACTGAGATGTAAAAGGTAGCTCGCCCATAGTCACACAGCAGGGAAGCAGCATCACTCATTTCCCAACTCTTTGGCTATTACACTGTCCTTCCATGAGGAACCACCAATTTTCTGGATTGATATCTTTTGGGTTTATGTCACCTTCACTTCCAAAGAAGAAAAAAGCAACTCAGCAAAGTCAACCAACACGTCAACCAAGTCTGACAGTAAATGCAGCATTCAATACTCATAGCTTCCCCCCATCCCCCCACCCCCGCAACTGCAAAGTAGGCATTCTCCAATCTCTTCTCCAGGGTCAAGTTTAATCATTAAAATTACATTATCTCCAGTTTTTTTTTAACACTCTTTCCACTTACATATTTTTAGTTCTTTTTTTTTCCTGATTCTACTTGCTTCGCTCCATGCTTCTCTGAATTCTTTATATTTTCCTCATCAATGAAACTACTGGGTTCTTGAAAGTAGAAACCAGGGCTTTAAGCTACTTTGTATTGTATCCCCCCATTCCTTTCAAAGACCACAATTTATTTTTGCTGTTGAGTCATTTCAGGCCTGCCTGACTCTTTGTGACCCCATTTGAGGTTTTCTTGGCAAAGGTACTGGAGTGGTTTGTCATTTCCTTCTCTAGTTCATTTTACAGAAACTGGGGCAAACAGGGTTAAGAGACTTGTCCAGGGTCACACAGCTAGGAAGTAAACAATTTGTTTAGCCCTTCCCTAATTGAGGGGCATCTACTTTGTTGCCAATCTTTTTATTTTTTAACCACAAGAAGTGCTGCTGGAAATAGTTTGGTATATATGGGACCATCATTTTAAAAAGATAGATATGTATATATCTATATATACACATGTATGTATGTTTATATATATATTTATATATACACACATATATACACACACAGATATATATACACACATATATATACACATAAACATATATACATACATGTATGTGTGTATATATATAGTGTCCATAAAGTCTATGTGCAATTTAAAGTTAAAACTAATTGCAAATTGCACACAGACTTTAAGGACACCCTGTATATAAGACACACTAGGAGATGGGCAGTTCTGTGGCAAGACTTTCACTTGGTCTGTGTTTTCTTTATTAATAATCATTAGAAGAATGGTTTTCAGCTCATAAAACTTCCTTTCATTTGAAATCCTTTTCACTTAATATTTAAAGAATAGGATCATAGACTCTTGGGGCTAGAAGGGACCTTAAAATCATCTATCAACCTCATGCAATTTCCTTGAAAACTGGTCATCAGCTTGAATATCTCTAATGATACAGAATTCATTGGCTCTTATATCACCCTACCCTAAAGCCAGACAGCTCTAATTTGGGGAGGCTTTTCCTCCTTTCTCTGGTAGAATGTAAGCAGGAGGTGTTTTGTTTTTGTCTCTGTCTCCCCTACACAGAGCACAGTGCCTTGCATACAATAAGCACTTAATAAATGTTAGCGAATTGAATTTAATGGAATTGAGTTTTCTTGAGTCAATTTTCTCCCATTGGTCCTAGGTCTGCCTTCTGGAGCCAGCCTGAACAAAAATAATCCTTCTTTCACATGGCAGGCCATAGCTACCATGGCCCAATCTAGGTCATCTTTTCCATGGGCTTCTTTGGTTATGGTTGCCTTCACTGGTGACACTAAAAACCACTAATGTGATCCTACTATGGGTTAGGTTTAATTTATTTCAATTCAATAAATATATATATTGAGTGTCTACTATGTTCCAAGCACTGTGCTAAGCACTGGGGATACAAAAAGAGGCAAAAGAGAAGTCCTGCCCTTAAGGAGCTTACAATCTAATGGGGAAGACAACATGCAAACAAATATATACAAAGCAAACTATGTAGGGGATAAATAGGAAATAATTAACCAAGACAAGGCACTGGAATTGAGAGGGTTTGGCAGAGGCCTCCTGTAGGAGGTAGGATTTTAGTCCAGGTGTCAAAGAAACCAGGGAGGTCAGTAGTGAGACTGGAGAGGGAGAGCATTCCAGGTATGGAGGATGGCCAGTGACAGTGCCCAGAGCCAAGAGAAGGAATGTTTTGTTCACGGAACAGCCAGGAGGCCAATGTCACTGGATTGAAGAGTATGTTATAGGTGCAGGGATCCAGAGAAACTTAAATCATAGTCCCTCCTTTCAAGGACCCAGCAGTCTGACAAGTGACAACGATATTTTTTAAAGGTGACTAATGCATCAAGGAGCCGAGGCTAAGTGATTCGTGATGTCCTCATGAAGAAGATGGAGTGATATGAGCCAGGGAGAGAACATGGAGATGGATTCAGAAGTAGTTGAATGACAAGACCCAAAGAATAGGCATTGCTGGACCAATGTCAACTTTCAGGGAGGTCTCTAGTCAAATACCCCCAGGGGTCTTGTCTTTGGCCTTGGACTATTCAACATGGCACTCAACAACTTGGATGATGGTGTAGATAACACGCTGACCAACTTTGCAAATGACAGGAAGCCAGAATGAAAAGCTAACATGCTAGATGACAGATTCATGAGCCAAACAGATTCAGACAGGTCAGAATGATGAGCCAAATCTAATAAAATAAAATGGGAATAAGTGTGAAATTCTGCACTCGCTTTAAAAAAAATCAGCTGTACAAGAACAGGCGGAAAGAGGTATGGCTGGAAAGAAATTCATGTGAAAAGAAGACCCAGGGGTTGTAGTAGACCATGTATTCAACCTTAAAGTCCCATAGAAATGTGACTTAGTCATTGGACTCTAACTTGAGAGCTAGAAGGAACCTCAGAAGCTACCTAATCCAACCTCCTCTTTTTATAGAGGAGAAGGGGAAGTGATTTATCTAAGGTCACAGATAGGCACATAGATGTAGAACTGGAAGGGCCATTTCATCCAGTGCCTTCATCTTATAGAGGAGAACGGCAAGGTCCAAGAATGTTAAGTGAGCTTCCCAGAGTGATACGGGTAGAATAAGAAGCAGGATTTCCATCTGAGTCTTCTGACTCTGGTGCCAACGTTCTTTGTCTCTGCGCCTCAGTATCCTCATCTGTAAAAATGTTGAAAATATTTTACTACCAAGCTCAAAGATTTGCTGTGGAGGAAATAATTTGTAAACCTTAAAATGCTCTTAAAAATGTAGCTCTTACGATGATTATTGTTCATTAGCGTTTTTTGTCTGTTTTGTTGTTCATTGGTTTCAGTCCTGGTCCACTCTTTGTGACCCCATTTGGGGTTTTCTTGGCAAAGATACTGCAATGCCCTTCCATTTCCTTCTTCAGCTCATTTTACAGATGAGGAAACTGAGGCAAACAGGGTGAAGCGATTTGCCCAGGGTCACATAGCTAGGAAGTGTCTGAGGCCACATTTGAACTCAGATCTTCCTGACTCCAGATCTGACACTCTATCCACTGCACCACCTAGCTGCCTTTTTTGTCTGTACCTATGATTCTACCTCCACTGATTCAGGTAGGGAACCCCTTGGTAACTTACATTCTCAGAGAGTTGCATGCAATATAGAAAGATCATCTCTGCCAAGCTGTAGCATCATAGCTGGAAGCGATGCTTCATTCAAAGGTCATCCAGTCTGACCTCCTCAAATTACAGGTGAGGAATCCGGACCCAGAGAGGGGAACTGATTGCTCAAGGTGATGTATATAATAAATGAGAAAAGCAGGATTTGCATGCAGGTCTTCTACCATCCAAACCTTTCCACCATGTGTCTTCTAACTCCCAATCCATGAAGCTCTCTCCATGAAGCAAGACTGCCTCCCATCGCCCATAACTCTGACCCTGGTCCCTTAGCTGTCATATTTATAACACACTCAACTAATTGGCCCAGACAGTGTTGACTTGGGCAGCCAATCAAGGAGTGGATGGAATTAGACAGAATTTCTGAGTCAAATCATTCTCTACCTAGCCCATCTACCTGACTCCTGGTTCTCAGGAAAGTAAACCTGGCCTTGGACCCACCTGTCAATATTTGCACTGCCTCTATTGTCCTCAATGGGAAAAGAAAACCAAAAAATCCGTTCTTACTGTCAAACACATGTTTATTCAAAGGATTTGTTGGTTTGCTCAAAGCTATGGCAACCCAGTCACTTGTTGTTGACCTTTGTCCTTTGAAGGTCAGGGGGGAAGTGTATCACCCTTCTCCCAAAGCACCCCATCCATTAAGTCTGGCAGTAGCATGGTTTTCAGCGCAATAGTACAGTAATGAAACTCCAGAATACAGGGAAAGCACCATGGTTCAGCGTAATGAATCCAAAAGACCTGGATTCATATCTGACGTTTCGTGCCTTGGTGACCTTAGTCAAGTCAATTAACCTTCCTTGTGCCTCAGTGTAGCCATATATAAAAGGGGTGGGGCTAGATGGTCCCTGAGGATCCTATGCAACTATAAAGTACTATGTGACTCAGGAAGACCAGAGTTCAAGTCCCACCCTCAACCTGCAATGACCCAGGGAAAGTCATTTAACCTTTCTCAGACTCAGCTTTCTGAAGACCAAATAAGATAAATGTCTGTAATATATATGGTAAGCCTTAAAGTGCTATATGACGATGACAAAGATGATGATGATAGCTAGTATTTATAAAAAGCTGCAAGGTACAATGCAAAACACTGTACATACCTAATTATTTCATGCCCACGACAATCCTGTAAAGTAGGTATTATCATCATGCCCCAATTTACAAATGAGGAAACAGACCCAGAGAAATGAGAGAGGAAGTGATTCCATCCTGTTTGTATACTGTATTAGGAGGGCAGAGTTTATAATCTCAAAGAGGATCATATACATGTCTGAAAGGTTCGGAACCACCGGATATAAGAAACTCTCAAAGTAGAAGGCAGAAGAATCAAAACATATATTTAGGCTCCACAGTAACCAACCCATGAACCAGCAACCCCATTTTGATATATTGATCAAAAGCTTCCAGGCCCAATAAGTACGCCTTGAAAGAGTAACCAGGAGGCTACAGAGAAGCATGATTGCGTAAAGCAAAATCATGCTTCCCCCTCTATGGTAAAAAGATTACCCACTGGCCTGAAGTCCTTGTTCAGCTTCCTCCCGTAGGTCAGCTCTGCCACTGGCAGCTCCTGCTTCAGCTGTGGCTGTGGCTGTGGCTGTAGCAGCCTCTGGCTCCAACGGAAGCTGTTTTTAACCATCCAGCTTCTGCGGGGGTGTAAGGTATGCCGGGGAAAGCGCAGGTTCTTTCGATCAGCTTAAGCAAGGTGAAGGGGCCGACAAGCTTACTCCAGTCCAACATACAAACAGCATTCAGTTCAGGGGAAAAAGCCAAACTAGTCAAGGCCACTTGTTGACTAAGTGCTAAGGAGCCCATTTTTGGTTGCCAACACATACACATGGTGAATTTTAAATCCCAGGAGCTCAGTTCAAAGCCAGGCTAGCCCCTTACAACCTGTGTGATTTTGGATGAGTCGTTTGACATCTCTGGCCTGTTTCCTCATCTGGAAAATGAGAGGGTGCAGCTGGTGGCCTCTGAGTTTTCCCTTTCAGTTCTAAATCTACATCCTTATGAGTAGGAACTCCTCCTGGTGAGGTCAGACCAAATCTTTAGTGCAGCATAGTTACTGTCAAATAAAAACCATTTGGATGATCCCGGAGAATCCTGGGGTGACGCAGTTTTAAGAGCGAGTCAGTGCTTCATTGAGTATGCCAACTGAGCTAAGCTACCCAGTAAAAAGCCCAATGCCTTTATAAGTTCACATCATGAACCAAGGCTCCCTGCTCCGCTGGTCAGAGCTGGTGCTTGTAAAGGAAGACTGGATCAGATTGGATTTAATTAAGCCCCCAAAAAGGCTCCATAAGGACTCAATGGCTGGTCATGTGAGCAGCCTCTCTTCTTGAGTACTTTGGGTTGACCAGGAAAATATTTTCATACCTGTAAACTCTGGCTTCAATCTGTTAGGCCACAGGCGTGCTGGCTTCCATCTCCACACTCACTGGGAAATGTGAGATGAAGCCTGTGGAGAGTCGTCTGCCTTATGAAGGATCGTTTCTATCTTCTCAACATCTCTCCTCCATGCCCCCCCATATCATCGTGTGAGTGTCTACCCACTCACATAGCCTCCGTCCTGGCCCAGACCCCCATCATTCATGCCTGGACTTTGGGTGGGTCTCCCCGCCTCCAGTGTGTCCCCCTCCAGTCCATCCTCCACTCAGCTGCCAAAGAGATCTTCCTAAATTTCACATCTCACCATAGCCCCTACCTACTCATCAAAGTCCGCTGGCTCCCTATTCCTTCTGGGATCAAATAGAAAATCCCATCTGACTTATAAAGTCCTTGATGACCTGGTGCCCTTCTATCTTTCCAGTCTTCTTGCACCTTTACCTCAAATTCCATTATTCATAACTATCACAAATTATACCGTTATCTCAGATTCCACTATTCATAATTGCAAATTTTCCGTTATTCAGCGACACTTGTCTTCTCACTGTTCTTAGCATAAGAAACTCCATCTCCTGACTGAGGATGTTATTGACTGCCCCACCCCCATGCCTGGAACTCTCTCCCTCCTTCCTGGCTTCCTTCAAGCACACCTTTTTCCATGACGCTTTTCCTATTCTCTTCCCAACCTATGCCTTGCCTTTAATTCAATTGAATTCACTTAACACTTATTAAGTACCCACTGTGTACCAAGCATTGTGCTATCTTTTACAAACACTGTTTATACCCTACATGTACATAGTTGATTGCATATTGTCTCTTTGAGATCAGAGACCATGTGTTCCCCTTTCTTTGTATTTCTAACACATAGCACAGTGCCTGGCGTGTAATAAATACTTAATAAATGCTGGTTGATTGATCGACATGGGGCATAGTGGATGTAGCCTGTGACCTGGATTCAAAAAGCCTGAGTTCAGATCTTACCTCAAACATTTGCCAATTGTGTATTCATGGGCAGATCACTAAATCAATAAAAAGCCTGTTTCATCATCTGTAAAATGGGTTTAACGGATACTTGCTCTATATACTTCACTTGGAATTCTTAACACACCATATGGATATGTTATTATTATTTAAATAACAACGAATGATTCCAACAATCTGTTCTAGAATCTAGAGCAAGCTTCCCCATTTGATTGTCAGCTCGCTGAGAGAAGGGATTGAATTATGATCCCTTTATATCTTTCTCTGATACTTCCTTGCTGTATGATCCTTGTTAAATAAATTCATCTCTCTGCCCCTCTGTTTCCACGTCTAAAATCATTCTTGCATTGCCTGCCTTATAGGGTTATGGTGAGAGAAGAGCTTTTAAAGCCTTAACGAGCTATAAAAAATGTGAATCATTGCCATCATCATCATCATCATTTGGAGGAGGGAGCTGGTCAATGGAAGGTAGGTCCTCAGACAGTGCTCACATTGGCCTTTTCTAGTGGGTCGTGAACATAGTCAGATAATCTTTGCCTGGTTCCGATCCAAGATATGGGAATTAGGAAATCAAGTTTCTAGCCATGCATGACTGAGAGGCTGGTTCTGTGTGATGATGAGAAGTCTTCTAACAGGCTACAGAGTCAAAAATTGGTGACATAGTTGGTGCTGAGCCAGAACTGAGTTTGCATACCAAAGGAACAACCTGGAGTCTTTGACTCTTTTCTGGTGGTGAATGAGTCAGAACTGCTGTGAACTGCTAAGTATATTCATGACCCACTAGAAAAAGCCAGTGTGAGTACTGTCTAAGGACCTACCTTCCATTGACCAGTTCCCTCCTCCCAATAATAATGATGATGATGGTGATGAGTCACATTTTAAAATTTATTTCCAGGCTCAGGAATCAGGAGATGCCCCTTACCCAAACATGCTCTCTATAGCTGTGCCTCACTGTCATTGTACCTAAAGACTGGACCCACTCTCCCCAAGTGACTTTGGGTATGCAAAGGAAAAGTGTGTCAGCAGTGGGGGATGGGGAATGCTTCGTAACTACTGTTGTTGTTATAACTTCCCAGCAAATATGTTTTCTAAAAGCCAACAGAGTTGATTGCTAATGGAGAACATACCAGGTGGGGGCTCAGGAGATACAGTATTAAGAACCCCAGCACATCAGGGTTACCCCACAGAAAGAAGGAGTCAGTTGCCTTCTGGGGATCCAACTTGCCAGGGGAAATAGGAGCTCAGAGAATAAGCCCAGAAAGAGTACTATCATCGTCATCATCATCATCATCATCATCATCATCATCATCATCATTTTATTTAGACTTCTGATTTTACTGGTTTAAGGCATAGTTTCTCAAAGTGGGGGATACCACCCCTGGGGGGCACTGGAATGATCCAGGGGAGGGGGAGTAGTAGCCTCAGGTGCAATTGGGGGGGGCATTAAATAAAAATAAGGGGATGGTTGAAAGAAGAGAAGAAAATAACATTTTGAAAATTCATTCATACATGTTCCATCTGTTGGGTAACAGAGTTAAAGTCATAGTGATTGCATTATTTTTCAAATAAACACACAAAATGCAGGTCATAACCAATCAGTGGTCAAGGTCACTGACATGTCTTAACAAGTAAGTGTTGGCAGGCAAGCATGTTCATGGTCAGGAAATCTAGCCTACATGGGCGGGAATATGTGCGTGCAATGACTTGTTTATAATACAATACATGATGCAGTATTGTGTCATCCAAATTTCAATGCAGGAAAAACTCACAGAGTTATAATAAATTATTAAATGCAATATGCATCATTTTTTAAAACAATTTTACATTTTTTTAAATGACAAAAATTCCCCCCCAAAATTAAAGGGTTAAAAAAAAGTAGATTTCCAGGGTGGTTCTGAGTAACTTTTTTAAGGCAGCAACAGGTCAAGTAAGTTTGGGAACGTCTGGGGACTGAAGGAAGAAGAAAAAAATCCCTCTACCAATGCAGATCAAAAACAATGCACCTTGGTCTTAGAGAGTTGTGTGAGGACACTGAATGATTAAGTGACTTGCCCAGGGTCATCCAGCTAGTATGGGTCAAGGGCAGGGTTCAAAGCCAAAGCATCCTGTCTCTGCCTTCATTGCTGTCATCTGTCTCTCCACTACCACTACCATAGTCACCATTACAGCTAGCACTGACAGGGTGTTTTCTGTGTATCTTATCTCATTTAATCCTCACAATAGCCCTGTGAACTAGGTGCTAATATTGTGCCTATTTTGCAAATGGGGGAACTGAGGCTGAGAGAGGTTATAATTATCTTCAATGTCTATCATGGCACTGTATATGTAAGTAGGTGCTTAACGGATGTTGTTGGTTGTTGAATCTAGTGGGACCTTTGGGTTTGGTTGATAAATCCAACCCAGACTTCCCACATCATGGGAAGTCCTCAGAGGAAATCTGCCCTGGCTCTGTGTTGTTTGCCCTTTCAACATGCTGGTTATCAACATGTCCAAATGACTACTATATATCCAGCACAGAGGTCCCTTCTGACCTTAAGATTCTATGATCTGTGAACTAAGGGGTGATCGTGCTCTACAATTCTGTGTGTGCTCAATGTAGTAAGCCACTTCTGTTGGTTGGCCTGGGAACCTCCACAGAATGGCTAAGGCCAATTCTATGTAGAAATGGGCCTGGAAACTTATAAAAAAACTGGCTTAAGAACAAAGTTTTGGAACATGACCTGTTGTTGATAGGGAAACTCCTTTGGTTTTTTTGGTTTTTTTTTTTTTTAAAGAAAGAGTAGTTTTATGATTTTCGACTGGATTCAATTACACAAAAGAGGCTAAGGGCTGTTCATTCATTAATTTGATGAATATTTAATAGGGGCCTCATTGTGAAATGTGAAAAAGGAAGGGAGAGGAGAGGGGTGTAGGTTGGAAGGAAGCTTGGAAGGGAGAGTGCCCGTCCTCAACAGGAATAGATGAAAAAACAGTCTGGATTCTTCGGAATGTGAGACAGTGGCATGTGAAGGCCATGGAGTGTGGAGTGAAGGAGAGATGGGAAAATTAAACAAGGTTTCTGCCCTAAAGTTGCATGCAACATTTCTTCATTCAGCATGGTTCAGGGAAACATGCTTTAACAAATGGACAAACTTCATTAATGGCATAGAATTGGTATATAATTAATTAAATGGGTGCCCCTACCATATTTGAGGGGGCTTAAGGATCACTTGTTCTAAGGGAATGAGAGCTGGATTTGGAAACAAAGGCCTTGGTTTCAGAGTCTGTCTCTGCCGTTATGTGTCCCGGTGGACAGAGACTGGGCCTAGAGGCAAAAAAACCTGAGTTGAAATCTGCCCTTACTAGCTATTTGGTCCTGGGCAGGTCACTTAACTGCTATCTGCCTCAGTTTCTTCAACTGCAAAGTGGGGATGATACTAGCACCCATCTTGCTCAGTCAACAGCTGAGATAATATTCATGAAGAGCTTTGCAAATATAAAAGTGCTATATAAACGCTAGCTATCATTACTACTTATAATTGTACTATATAGTGTCATACATCACTTATAACCGCTATAAAGCGTTGTGTAAAGGCTAGCTTTTCCTATTACTTATAATTGTACAATATAGGCTACATAATAAATTACATATTAGCTGTTATAAAATGCGATGTAAAAGCTAGCTATGATTATTACTTACAATTGTGCCATATATTGTTGTCCATTACTTATAGCTACTATAAAGTGCTATGTAAAAGCTAGCTATGATTATTACTTATCATTGTACTGTATAGTGTTGTCCATTACTTATAGCTACTATAAAGTGCTATGTAAAAGCTAACTATGATTATTACTTACATTTGTGCCATATATTGTCGTCCATTACTTATAGCTACTATAAAGTGCTATGTAAAAGCTAACTATGATTATTACTTACAATTGTGCCATATATTGTTGTCCATTACTTATAGCTACTATAAAGTGTTATGTAAAAGCTAGCTATGATTATTACTTATAATTGTACTATATAGTGTTGTCCATTACTTATAGCTACTATAAAGTGCTATGTAAAAGCTAGCTATTATTACTACTTATCATTGCACTACAAAGTGTTATATGTTACTTATAGGTACTACAAAGTGCTATATAAATTGTTATTATTGGGTAGCTAGTTGGTGCAGCAGATATGAGTCAGGAAGTCCTGAGTTTAAATCTGTCTTCAGATACTTCCTAGCTGCGTGACCCTGGGCAAGTCACTTAACCCTGCTTGCCTCAGTTTCCTCATCTGTAAAATGAGCTGAAGAAAGAAATGGCAAACCACTCCAGTATCTCAAATGGGGTCATGAAGAGTCAGACAAAAACAACTAAACAACAACATTGCTATTATTACTTATATCTGTGAGTTTGGGAAATAATAACTCACTTTACATAGAGTGCCTTAAGGTTTACAAAGCACTTCACATATATGGCATCACTTAATCCTTAAACCAACCGTATGCTGGTATTAGCCCAATTGTACAGATGGTAATAATCATAACAACCATAATAATAGCTAACACTTAGGCAGTGTTTCCTATGCGCTGGGCACTGGGCTAAGCACTTTACAATTATTATTCCATCTGATCCTCACAACTATTCCCATCCCCATTTTACAAATAGGGAAAATGAGGCAGATAGAGGTTATAACTTCGCCAGGGTCACACAGACAGTAGGTGTCTGAAGGAGGATTTGAACTCATCTTCCTGAATCCAAGCCTGGTTTTTTATCTACTATACTACCTGACTGTACCTTGACCTCTCAGGTCCTCAGTTTCCTCATCAGGAATATGATGGGATCATATTAAAATACCTCTAAGGTCCTTCCAGGCAGGACTTGAACCCAGATCTTCCTGTCTCTTCATCCAGCTATCTCTCCATTGCTGAGATCTGCCTCACCACCACCATTACCACTATCTCGTCATCATAGTTGGCATAATATATGGTCCAGTCTATGATCCAAGTAGTGGTCATCTGATTATACGCATCTGACATAAAAATACTTGCAATTAGTGACATGTTATCTCAGAAAAGGTTTATTAAAATAAAGAGAAACTTCCATCTATCTCATGAGATTCTCAACCTGGGGGAGGCTGTGAGCTTGCTTTTAAAAAATGATAATTGTATTGCAGTATATTTGGTTTCTTTTGATATCCTGTGTGTTTTATTTTTGTGCGTTAAAAAAAAACACATGGTTCTGAGGAGTGATTCACAGACTTCAACAGACCGACTGCTCAAGGGGTCCAGGACGTAGAACCCCACATCTAGAGCTTAGCTGAACTGTCCCAAGGGGTCAGATTAAGAGCTAGAGTGGATCAAAGAGGTGGTCTTGTCCAACCCCTCTTTTTAAAGATGAATACCTGAGGCTTGGACAGAGAAAGTGCTCAAGGTCGTACAGAAAAGCTTGTCTTCTTCCTCCAACCCCAGCACCTTCTCCTGATACCACACATCCTCACTAATCTCACATTCCAGAAGAAAAAGTTTAACCACCCTAAATATGTGCCTGGGATGTGCAGGCTGGGGTTTTGTATCTCAAATACATCAGCGCACAAGGGCATGGATATTGGATGGCCTACACAGCCCCCACAGCCCACCCTCTGCCTCCCACTATTAAAAAAATGCTCTGAAGGTTAGCCCTTGAAGATCAATCATGTCGCTTATTTGGAGAATTAAAAATAAACTCCAGAGATGTGGTTATTTTAAAACAGCTTCCTGTGTGCAGGCAGAAAACCCAGCTTTTGTTCTGGTCTGAGGGGGGCTTCTGATTGCATTCTTGGCATTTAACTTAACACCAAATGGGGTTGGCCTTGGGTTCAAGAATGTTAAATATTATACAAAACCTTTGCCACATTCCCAAGCTTTGCTTTGGGCTGGCAACCTTCCTCGCACATCATAGGAAGCCACCTGAGCTCTTAATTCCAACACCATTCCCTGCCCCCTCCTTGCTGTTCTCCAGGTTACAACGATCTTAGAATTCTCATTTTGGAAGGAACCTCAGAGGTCATCCATTGCAACCTTCTGGCCAGGGCATGAACCACCATCCTCTATAATTAATGTTCTGTATTGAGTGGTTGTTGGGTAAGGTCTTTGGGACTTGTTAAGGAAATGTGATTAGAAAAGAATAAGGAGAAATCCTACTAGATTTGGGGTCAGAAGAAGGGTTTGCCTTCCCGTCGGTGCAGTTACTTATTTTCAACCATCTCAGCACAGTTAGGTAACCCTGAATTCTCAAAGACTACACCCGCAGAGTCATAGGATGTTAAGCTGGAAAGCCCTCAGCAGCCATGTTGTCCAAATGTCCCATTTTCAAAAAGAGGAAACCAAGCCTCCAAAAGGCAAAGTGCTACGTGTAATTGTTCATTCTGTCCCAGGTCCCATGGGAATTTAGGATTATAAATCTGTAACTGTAAGGGACTTTTACTGCTCCTATGATCTTGTGACTTCTGGCCAACTGAACAAGGAAGTTTTCATGAGCTGGATATTGAACACAGATACAATTCCAAAAGGCAGAAATGGGGGCCAGGGAGACCAAGCTGAGGAGGAGGAAGGTCATTTCAGATCCACCTGATGGAGAGGATGTTGCCGCCCAAAGGTTGCTGAGAAACATGAGCATGAAGCTTCCAATGGGGCCGAGGTTCAGAAAAAACAGCTGACTATATAAATCTTGGTTGGCCACATGGCTCGATCCCATTTCCAAGGGAAAATTAAAAGCAGGTTTTCGGGCACTGATCAAAGGGGAGGAGATTCCTGTAACCAAGGCAATATCCAAACATCAGCCTCCTCCCTGTCCCCCTGCTTCCTCCTCCTCATCTTCCTCCTCCCTCATCGCTAACTCCCACAAGAAGGTTTATCCATTTGAGTGGTGGGGGACCTCCACCCATCCCTGTGACAAGTACGTCTCCAGATGAATAATGAGAGAATGAATGCACAACCATATCTCTCTGTGTGGAAACTGAGGGCAGGGTCATTTTACCAAAATGTCCTTGCTTACGTGGTCTCACCGGACGACTCCTTTGCCACCTCACTCTCAGAATTATGTCCTTTGAGACCGTCATCTGGCTCCAGACACAACTCCTCCCAATGATTTAGGATCAAAGGTCATCAGCTCAGAGCCGGACCTCAGAGGCCATCCTCGGACACTGCCATTTTACAGAGCTGGAAATCGAGGCCCTAAAAGCTATCACTCAATTGCTCAGTGTTACTCAAGTAGTTATCAGAGGCAGGATAGGGATGGGAACTGTCTCCTGTGATTTCCTTGACGTAGTAAACTCCAGGTCTGGGAACTCCCTCTACCAATGCAGGTTGCCACTTTCTCTACAGCTTATGCTCTTGGATGGTTGTCTGAGGCACCAAGAGGTTTAGTTACTTGTTTAGGGTCACACATGAGCAGGAACTGAACCCAGTTCTTCCAAACTGGGAGGTCACCTCTCCATCTACTATAGTGTACTGCAAATTATTATTATTAATTATATTTCACATACTGCATTATTATATTATTATATGTTATGTTATGTTATATTGTGTTATATTATATATTATGTCATGTTATGTTATGTCATGTCATGTTGTTACAGTATGTCATGTTATGTCATGTCATGTTATATCATATCATATCGTACTAATATCATATTATATTATTATAATAATAGCTAGCATTTAAATAGCACTTTCAGATTTCAAGATTTAAAACCTGAGATCAAATTCAGCCTCAGACATTCACTAGCTGCATGACCCTAAGCAAGTCATTTGCCTACCTCAGTTTCCCCATATGTAAAATGGAAATAATACCAGCACCTACCACACAGGGTTATTGTGAGGATCGAATGGAATAAATTTTGTAAGGTGCTCAGCACAGTGCCTGGCACACGCTAGGTGCTCTGTAAGTACTAGTTATGATGAGGGTGATGGTGGCTGGTTCTAGGCACCATGTTTTATGAAGGACATGGACAAAATAGGCATGGTGCCTTTCACACAGCAGGTGTTCGATCGTAAGATCGCGGGATCCCAGATCCAGAACTAGAAGGGACCTCGGAATCCATCTAATTCAATGCCCTCTCCCCCATTTCCCAGGGAGGTGAAAAGTGGAATTCGAACCCAGGTCCTTCAGTTCTACTAATGAAGGCATGCTAGATTGAATTAGTAAGATTTCTGTCCCCAAGCCAGCCTAAGTTCGTAGAGACTCCACTGCAGCTCGGCCACAGGGATGACTTCTCCAGCCACAGTGCGTCTCAAAGACCACCTACCAAGTTAGGGAGCAGCCGCAATCAATTTCGGTAGAAGGGGAACCGACTTGCAAACGGTAAAGGGACTGAAGCAAAAACCTTCGAAAATTCCTTTCACGGTCCCAGAGCAGTATGTAAGCAGGTCCCAGGTGTGGACTCGCAAGCCACATTATCGAATGAACAAACACACCTGCCACGGCGGCGGGAGGGGGGGGGGGGGTTCTTTTCTTTCTTTCCCCTCCGTATCTCACCTGCCTCAGCACCTGCTCGGAACACCTGCCAACGCTGAAAAATACACACTCCGGGAGATGGCGATGGGAGCTGAGGGCTGCGGCAAACCTCGAGCCCAAGGGAGGAAGCAAAAGCTGAAGCATCGTCAAGGGACCCATTCGGCGCAGATGAGCCATGAGCCAGATCCTGTCCACTGCGCGTCTGGTCTTCAGAGAGGCAGCTGCTGTGCTGAGCAATGAGACCGAAAGCGCTGAACCTGGAGCATTTGGGCAAAGTCAGTTTAGCCCCACGAGACTCAGCTTCCTCCTCTGTGAAATGGAAATAAGAATACCCAAAGTCTACGTTTGACATCTCGAACAAGATAACGATCATTGCTAGCATTTACACAGCACTTTAAAGTTTGCAAAATGCTTTGCACATAAAAACTCTGAGAGGTAGGTGCTAGTATGATCCCCAATGTACAGATGAAGAAACTGAGGCACAGAGAGGTTAAGTGACTTGCCCAGTATCCAAGGCA
The DNA here is from genome assembly GCF_011100635.1 of Trichosurus vulpecula. Lineage (NCBI taxonomy): Eukaryota > Metazoa > Chordata > Mammalia > Diprotodontia > Phalangeridae > Trichosurus > Trichosurus vulpecula. Next base: position 289,624,197 of record NC_050577.1, read on the forward strand.
GGATTTGAATTCAGATCCTCCTGATTCCAAGTCCAATCATTCCATTCACCGCATGATCTATGCTACCTGTTATTACTGTCATTATCACTGTGTTTATTAGAATTGGCATTATGTCACAGGGTTGTTTGAGAACCAAATGAAATTATATGTTATACATTATATAACATATATAAGTATATATTATATATTGTTACATATATTGTTTATATATAATATAGCATATGTAATGTTATATATAATATATTGTTTTGTATATAAAGCAATGTGCAAACTTTAATAATATTGTTATTAATATGTAACACAGATTCTATTGTACTATATTACATAATGATGTCTTAGTGTACTAGTTAATAATCAATATTCTAATTATATTATGTTCATATGTTAATATATTATGTTCACAATATTGTGTATAGTGATATATTATTTAACATTATCACAATAGTAACTAACATTGACACATATTATTTATATATGATTTCATTTTATATATTATTTATTTACATTATTTACGTTACAGTTATTTATATATACATTAATTTCATTTGGTCCTCAAACAACCTTGTGAAGGAGGTGCTGTTTCTATTCCCATCTTATAGATGAGGAAACTGAGGCTGAAAGGGTTAATGACTTGCCCACAGTCACATAGCTGGTAAGGGTCCACGGCAGAATTCAAACTCGGGTCTTTCTGGTTGCAAGTCCAATCCTCTCTACTACTCTAACTTGCTGGGTATAGAACCAGAAAGAACCTCAGAAGCCACCAACAATTTCCTCCTAATTTTACAGCTGAGGAAAACAAGGCCCAGATCAGGGAACTTAAATTAGGTCACATTAGGGTAATAAATGTCAGAAAAGGGATTTGAACCCAGGTCTTCTAACTCCCTGATCTTTCCACTAAACCACGTGGAGGTAGGCTAATTTCTGTCCATGAGGCTCACACCCAGAGAAAGGTCTAAGGCTCCTTCCTTTCCTCTCTGAACACATCTTTCCAGGATGAAGGTGAAACCATCCATGCTTGTCTTGCCACAACAGATGGCTTTTGAGGCAGGTCAACGACATGGTCTCATAGGATCAGTGCTGGAAGGCTCCCTCAGCCCATTCATTTTTACAGATGCGGAAAGGAATTTCCGAGAGGTTGTGACTCTGCTCAGGGCCATGGAGTGACCTCCGAAGTGGTCTCTGCCAAACACAGGACACAGGTCACCCCAAAGGTCTCATGGCTCCAGCGGTCCATTCATCTCCATTATCTCTCATAGAATTCCATTTTCTGCTCTCATAGAATTTCAAAACACTCAGTGATTGAGGCAACGACTGGGGAGCAGTCACCATAATAAAATCAATCATAAAGTTTCTTCTTGCTTGACGTTCTTTGCAAATAGGAATCTGTCCATCTTTTCTGCCCCAAGCCACATAGGCCACATGGTGCAGCAACCCTAGAAACCTGACCAGAGTCTAGACTCCTTCAGGAGTGGGACACATCCACCCTTCCCTCTGTGCCATCATTTATTAGGACAGCCTACTGGGCTTAATTCATGGGTGCCCATCTGTCATGGAACTATTCATCTCTATAATATTTCATGTGGCTTCCTTGTAAGCTTTGGCTCTGCATAAATATCCATCCAATTTCTCTATGATTTCTCCAAAGGGCAGAGACGTAGCGGGCGACATGATTGCATACCGCAGGGTATGCCCGCCAAGCAGTTATCTGGTTGTGGTGCCTAATGGCTGTGCCAGCTCCTGAGCTTCTGACCGCATGGCATTCACAGTAATGCTCCAGCAATTGGGGCAGGGTTTGGCTAGGTTACCATTAATTATGTATGCTGTAATTACGCAGAAAATGTCGATGATTCCTTATGGCTCTGGACTGCTACTTTATACTTTTTTAAATCATAAGAGAAATCAGAAAACCATGATCTCTTCCTTCTCTCCATGTAGTTGCATTTGAAGGAGCACAAGAGTCACTCCACTTTCCTAGGCCTCATTTTCTTCACCTATAAAATGGTAGTGGGAGGTGGAACTGGGATTTCTTTTAACTCTAGATTTTTGATTCTGCGATTCTATACTTTGGAATCAGAGGACCTAGATCCAAATCCACACTAGAACCCCTACTTTGGGTGTTATGACCTCTCAGGGACTCAGTTTCCTCATCCATAAAATAAAAGGATTGGGTCAGATGAATTCCAAGGTTCCGGCCATCTCCAAATGGATAATTCTATGATCTTCAAGGATATAGCAACTATTTACGGTCAAGGACCCTTTCCCATACACCCATAAGCTCAATTCATGGTCAAGATTTTCATCAAGGATTTAGAACTGGAAGGATGCTTAGAGGCCATGTAGTCCATCCTCTTCATTTGATATATGAGGAAACTGAGGCCTAGAAAGTTTAATTCATTTGCCCAAGATCACACAAATAGTATCAGAGCTGGGATTCAAACAACTGGGTAATGATTGAACAAACTGTGGTATATGAATGTAATGGAATACTATTGTGCTATGAGAAACGACAAGCAGGTGAATTTCAGAAAAACCTGGAAAGACTTACACAAACTGATGCAAAGTGAAGTGAACAGAACCAGGAGAACATTGTACACAGTAGCAGCAAAATTGTATGGTAACCCACTATGAATGACTTGGCTATTCCCAACAATACAACGATCTAATATAATCCCAAAGTTCTCATGAGAAAAATTGCTCATATCCAGATACAGAATGGATGGAGTCTGAATGCAGATTGAAGCATGCTATTTTCACTTGCTTAATTTTTTCATGTTTTTTTTCTTTTGGTCTGTTTCTTCTTTCACAACATGACTAACATGGAAATATGTTTTACATGACTGCACATACATAACCTATAGCAAATTGCTTATCATCTTGTGGGGAAGGTGATGGAAGGAGGACAAAAATTTGGAATTCAAAATTTTCAAATGGATGTTAAAATTTGTCTTTACATGTAATTAGAAAAAATAAAATGCCATTTAAAAAAATAAAGGAGAGAAAGAAAGAAAGAAAGAAAGAAAGAAAGAAAGAAAGAAAGAAAAGAAGAAAGAAAGAAAGAAAGAAAGAAAGAAAGAAAGAAAGAAAGAAAGAAAGAGGAAGGAAGGAAGGAAGGAAGAAAGAAAGAAAGAAAGAAAGAAAGAAAGAAAGAAAGAAAGAAAGAAAGAAAGAAAGAAAGAAAGAAAGAAAGAAAGAAAAAGAAAGAAAGAAAGAAAGAAAGAAAGAAAGAAAGAAAGAAAGAAAGAAAGAAAGAAAGAAAGAAAAAAAAAAAGGGAGGGAGGGAGGGAAGGAGAAAGGAAGGAAGGAAGGAAGGAAGGAAGGAAGGAAGGAAGGAAGGAAGGAAGGAAGGGAAGCCAAAGAGAGAAATGTCAACTGAGTCACTACCTGTCTTCCTCTCTAAAACTAGAAAATATTGGAACCTGGGCCTTCTCCAGTAGTGGATTTAGAATAGTATTGCTTCCTATGTTTTATCACTAAGATACAAACAAAGGAACCTCATTTCAGCCAACAAAATTATTAACTGGTTTGATATGTGTTCTTAACCTGACTTTGCTACCTCAATGCTGCCTTTAAGTTAATTTCCCTTCCCCTCTAGTTAATAACAATTAGTAGTGATAGCATTTACATAGTGCTTCAAGGTTTGCAAAGGGCTTCGCATATGCTATCTCATTTGATCCTCACAACTCTCTGAGGGGGGCACTATTATTTTCCAAAGAAAGGAAAACATGACCAGACAAGGAAAACATGAATTTAAGACAGGCTAAGTGACTTATCCAGGGTCACTGAGTAGGATCATGATGGGACTCAAACCCAGGTTGTCCTCACTTCTAACCCAGCATGTTATCCATTAAAACTATATTCCCTCTCTAATGAGCAATTTCATAGTAGTTTGATTATTATGGTTATGTGTGTGTTTTTGTCTTGTCTAGACACAACCTATAACTCAATATTCTGACTCTCTTTCCTTAGTTTGGTTTTCTTTCCAGAGTGTGAAGTATGTTTTTCCAAACTTCATCACAAACGTTCAGGTCCAGTGGACAATCTTCCCTGAAAACTCTCCTACCCCTGCTCTCTTTCCAGATCCCAAAACACAGAGCTTCCTTGGAGGTAGAATTTTACTGTGAAATATGAACATCTTCTCTAGGAGAGCTGCCTAAATATATAAAGAGATCCACCTCAATTCAAAGAAGAAGACATTCCCTTCCCTACCCAGTTGCAGAGACTTCCAATGGATGCTGATTGTGTGTGTGTGTGTGTGTGTGTGTGTGTGCGCGCGCACCTACCCTGGGATGCTGAGACTTTTTGTTCTTTTAGAAGAAGGCAGAAGTTGTGAAATGAACATGTGACAAGCATAATTTCTAACAGATTTTATCTTCCTCTCTCCTGCAAAAACAGAGTTACAGGAATTCAGTCATATGGAAAAGGCAAGGAGCACAAAATCTAAGGAACTCAACAGGATCCGCCATGTTAAATTCTGCACTGTGAAGCTCTTTAATAAATATCACTTCCTGTTGCCTGGCCTACCAGAATTGATGAATTATATTTGAGAAAGACAAGAAGAAAATGGTCCTACTATTGAGAAACGATCAGCTTCATTTTATTGCCAAATGACTTGGGAATTTTTGTCTTCAGAGATATTTCTATGTCTTTCCATTCACAGAATCAGAGATAAGTTAGAAGGGATGACCTCAGAGAGCATCTAAGCCCAAGCCCTTTATTTTACAGATGAGGAAAAAGCCCCAGAAAGTTTAAGAGTCTTAATTAAAATAACACAGGATTTGGACCCAAGTCCTTTGATTCCTAATCCAGCGTTCTTTCCATAACATGCTTCATGATATCATAGTACTATTCTATTGTGAAAGCTTTTGTAGGTGGCTGTGTTTGAACCTGGCATGTTTTGGCTTCATTTTTTACTACTTTTCCTCTGAAAAATTACCCATAGCTCCCTTTCTTTAGTGATCTTTCATACTAACTTACCATCTCCTCTGGATAGCAGGCCAGAGGAGGGGTGCTTTGCCTTTTTTTTCCACGGGGGGTCAACAAGCCCTTCCAAATCAAACAGGGAGAATCGTTCCCATTAAAGCCCACATTGTCTTCTGGTGCCTGCCTTCTGTTGGCTTGGATGGACTCCACCAAAGGAATAAATCTCTGTTTTTCCTTGGGCTTGTCCAGATCTGCTATATGTCAGAAGTTGATGAAAGCATTATAAGGCAGTAAGACTATACATGTCAAGAACATGGCTAAGCAATGGTTCAGAGCCTGGAGTCCATCCCGAAGGGGGCAGAGGCAGTGGGGAGGTTCCTCTAAAGACTGGTGACTGAAGCTATTTCCCCTTTCTTCAAAGACTCATTTGTTTTGATAATGACAATAATAAGCCCTCACATTTACATAATATTCTTCAGGGTCAAAGCACTTGGTCAGCATCGACTGTGGAACCCCATCACTAATTACTAAACTCACAAGGAGCCATTGTGATGGGCTGAATGGGGCCTTGAATGAGGGAGCCAGGGCCCAAGGTTCCCTCAGCTCCTTCAATGACTCACTGTGTATGGGAGGCAATTAACTTCTCAGAAGCCCCATCTGTGTGACAAGGTACATGGCCAAAGGACTCAGGTATTGCCATTAGGGGCAGATGGGAGGTGCAGTGGCTACAGCATGGGGCCTAGAGTCAGGAAGACCTGAGTTCAATCCAGCTTCAGATACTTACTAGCTGTGTGACCCTGGGCAAGCCCCTTAACTCTCCTTCAGTTTCCTCATCTTTAAAGTGAGCTGGAGAAGGAAATGGCAAACTACTCCAGTATCTTTGCCAAGAAAACTCTAAATGGAGTCATGAAGAGTCAGACACAGCTAAAATGACTGAACACAACACAGCTATAAAACAATTTTTTTTCAGTTCACAAACCCCAGGTTAAGAACTCATGGACTAAATGGTCTCTATTTAGAAACGTACCTAGCAATTCTTGCACCTAAGGCAAATTCAGAGCTTTTTTCTTCTTTGGGGGAGGAGGGTGGAGTTGAGGTACACAGGATGCACAGTCATGGTGGTAACCCTGGGAATAGGGGCAGCTGTTCCCCAGAGGTTCAATACCTTTACAGAGATGCTGATCCCTAACCACTAAGCCCCTAAGAGGAGATGGAGGCACAGAGAAAAGGGGAAGAGGCAAGTGTTGATGGCATCCCCTTAATAAGAGGATTTGTTCTGTAAAACTTGGACTCAGTCAAAAAAGCCACCCCCAAGGTCCTAGAAGGCCACATGTGGCCTTGAGACCACAGATTGCCCACTCCTGGTTGGTGGGTCCTGGGAGATAATCATAATGGCAATGCGAACCTCTAGTTTAGTGGCCCATTGCCAGGGGAGGAAGAAGGAGCAATCACCATATAGGTGTGGAGAGACATGGCCCAGAGCCAGCAGAAGACCCCAAAAGACAGTGATGGTTGACCAGAGGACTAAATCACATCCTCTCAAAAGTTGCTGTCCTAGGATAAAGCCCTGATTGCCTCACCCTAGTTCTGCTTCTGCCTCTAGCTATAATAGTCTATGACTCTATAGGTCCTTGTGAATAGTGGGAATTCAGAAGAACACCCTTCTACCCCATGGTGATCCCCAGTGAATAGAACAAATGAATCATTCCATCACCTCTTCTTCTACAATTACAGAAATACAGCCTGCTTACCTTCAAGATGAACCTGGGACAAGCAGCATGGCAGACTAGGGAGAATACTCAATCTAGAATCTTGGGTTCAAATTTTGCCTCTGCAATTTACTGTCTGGGTGACCTGAGGCAAATCACATGGCCTTCCTGGGCCTCATTTTCCTCATCTCTAAAATAAAAGGGTTGGACTAAATGATTGCTAAGATCCCTCATAAATCTGTAATTGATATATTGTGCTAGTCCATTAGATTCACCTAAGCTATGCTTGCTGAGTTCATGTACATGCTATGAAGACAGAGCTGGGGTGTATTTGACAGTGACCTACAGGTACACTCAGAAGACCCCTCCTTCCTAAACCAGCCCTTCACATCTGCATTGTTGACAAACCAAACTCTTCTCTTAGACATTTATGCCTTTAGATTTAAGGTTCTTTTTTTTTCTCCCCATTCCCCAAGCCTCTGGAGAGCTAGTATGTTAGATCTTACCTGTCATTGCAGTCTCATTTTAATTATACTTATCAAATACTGTCCTGACACTGAGGTTTGATAAAAAGGAGTAAACTTTTTTCAGTCACTCATTCATTCACTTAAGTGCTTACTGATGATTCAAAAAGTATTTAACTGCTTAAGATGTGCTGGGCATTGCACTGAGGACAAAACGCTGTCCTAGGTGCTTTCCTGAGGGCAATGATGTATAGGCAGGGGCAGCTGGATGACCAGGTGGGGTGCCTTAAGTCAGAAAGATGAGTCTTCCTGAGTTCGTATCTGGCCTCAGACACTTACTGCCTGTGTGACCCTGGGTAAATCACTTCACTCTGTTTGCCTCAGTTTCCTCATCTGTCAAATGAGCTGAAGCAGAAAAGGGCAAACCACTCCAGTATCTCTGCCAAGAAAACCCCAAATGGGGTCACTGAAAGGCAGACAGGACTAGAAAATGACTGAAAAACAACAAAGTGATGGAGCATAGAGTTTGGATAACTAGATTTCATGCCCTCAAGGAGCTCACAATCCTGTTTTCAGTATGAATTTACTAGTAAGATCTGACTTTGAATCCTCCAGTCACTCACTAGGTGTATGACCTTGGGCAAGACATAGCCTGCCTCAATTTCTCCATCTGTAACATGAAGATAATAATACAATGTCACAATAACCTTATGTGGTTATTGTGAGGAACAAGTGAATTAACATATATAAAGCACTTTGCAAGCCTTAAAATGCTATAAATGCTAGCCATTATTATTAATAGTAAATAGAAGTTTCTTAGCTCTTTGAAACATGAGGCTGTTTCCATGTGGAAAGAGAGCATGAATGTATCAGGTTGGAGGAGGGCAAGCCTACACTGCCCAGGGAGGTGCATGCACAAGTCCATCCAGTTAAGAACTACATTTTCCATGAGACCCTAGACTCCAAGAGATAGCTTGATCACAAGTGAACAGAGACACCAAAGTCTCTCTGGATTCTTTACTGGAAGGAACACAGAGTTCCTTCCTGGAACTCTGGAACTGGAACTGGAAGAGCACAACAGAGTTAAGGAAACTTTGAGGAAGGAGATCAGAAAAGCCACATAGAGAAGTGATCGTCATCATCCTTGATGCCTAGTAAAGGAACAGAACTATGTATAAAGCAGCTAAGCCTGCTTGCCAGCCAAGGGGAGAGAAAAATGGGACTTTCTGCAGCGAACAAAAGAGTGGGAGGTGCTAGACACTTCAAGCAGAGATTCAGACACTGCCTGAGTGAATCTTCCTCTGATGCTTTGGTCTGGACATGCCAGAGCTGTTGCTCCACTGTCCCCACACCAGAACACGCATCTTGGGATGGGGGTAGGGGTGGGGTTCGAAGGAGGGTAGTTAGAAGAGTAGGAGAGAAAGTCAATCCGACTGAGGGGAAAAGTCATAGAATGCTTTTAAAGAAGTGGGATGTTAATTGCTTTCAAGGACCTCCAGTTACTTAGCCACAGAAGATGGGAAGAGCAAGAGGAGGAAGTGAACTGTGGGGCTTGTCTTAGAGGATCTCTTAAGTGCTTCAGTAAGTAGATAAGCATCATTTGTAATTAGCACATGCATTGTTTCTCTGCAGACACCACTGCTAAAGTGGTTTTATAAGGATTTAAAAATGGTTAGATGTCCTTGACTCTGACAGCTGATAAATACCTCCTTTATTTACACTATTATATCATTTAGCAAATAAATCCTCTCCCCTCTTTTCTGGCCCACAGACCAGCAAAGGTAAACTTCAGACTGCATGTTCAGATAATTCCAAATTCCAAAGGAACAGAGTCAGACAAGATACAACTTTAGAAGAGAGGGGGTATGGTTGGCACCGGGCTTCTTCCAGCCCTCCCCACACTCCACTCTTCATTCAAGATGATTTAAACTTTGCCAACTTCTCTCCACGAGTTGGCAAGATTAGCCAAGAGAGGGGATAAGGTTTGGCAGCAAGTTAGTGACTCACCGTCTTCCTGGGGGCTGAAGAGGAGCAGGGGCTCTCCTCATCTGAAAGCTTACCCTGCTCCAGGGTGGAGGATGACCAGGCTAACTTCCTGAACATCAATCTAACAAGTCCGGTCAGAGCTGACCCACTGTTCTAGAGAATTCCAGGACATTAACGTCAGCCTCTAGTAGACTGGGTTGGACAAAATCGTCAAGTGGATCATAGGATCGTCGATTTAGGGCTGGAAAAGACCTCAGAGAGCATCTAGTCCAACCTCTTCATTTTCCAGATGGGGAAACTGAGACCCAGAGAAGGGAATGGTGTGCCCAAGGTCACACAAGTATTAAGTACTAGGTCTAAGACTGATAAGAAAATCCAATTTTTCTTCCCTTCAGGACCTTCACATCACAAACTGAACTAGTGATTTTGGTTCCCAGGATGTGTACATGCTGGCCTCTATCAGCTACCATGAGAACAACCTTACCATCCCCAAGCTGAAAATGCTTTCTTCCTTCTCAGATTTTCCTGGAGCCCTTTGACTGGATCTCCCCTTTCTCCCCTTCATTCTTTACCTTGTATTACGCTTAAGATCAAAGGTCTAGAATTTGAAAGGACCTCAGAGAGCCCTTCATCTTACAGATAGGGAAACTGAGGCTCACAGAGGTTAAGTGACTTGCTAACCTCACACAGCTAGTAAGTGACAGAGACAAGATTTGACTTCAAAAACAGCCTCTTTCCATGAGACCATGCTGCCTCCATGTACCAGACATAACATCTACATAAAATATAAGATTGTTGAAAGTGAGGACAGTATCTTTATTCATCTTTTTATCCTTCAGTAGCTAGAATAGAACCTTACAGAGGGTTCTTCAATCGAGCAAACATTTATTAAGCCCTTACTATATGACAAACACTGTGTTCTAGGGGCTAGAGATTCAAAGAAAAAGAGATGCAGTCCCTGCCATCAAGGAGCTTATATTTGATTGAGAGAAAGCAGCACATACTTATATAAGTACATAAAATACCTACAAAGTATAAAGAAATGAGTGGGAGGTCCCCATGGTTGTGGAGATCAGGAAATGCTTCCTGTATAAGGTGGTCCTTGAGCTGAGCTTTGAAGGAAATTTGGGGTGCTAAGAGGTACAGGTGAGGAGGAAGAACATTCCAGACGTTGGAGGACAGCCCCAAATGTGCGTCTTTTAAATTCTTTCTATTTCTATTTTTATTCAATTCTTTTTCTGCACTCTTAGCAACCTGCCCTACCAAAGTCTAGGACATATGACAGATTATGCCCAAATCTGAAGCAGATCTGGGACAGTGGGAACTGCAGGGACTCAGGAGTCAAAATATCTAGGTTCAAATCCCAGTGGGGGTGTTCATGATGAGTGAGACCTTACATAAGTCATTTCAACTCTCTTAAAATGGGAGGGGGGAGTAGAATAGATGCCCTCTGAGGGACCCTTTCAGCCCTAAATCTGTGACTATGAAATTTAAAATTTCAGCTCTGCGGCTTGCTACCTCTATAGCCGTGTACGCTCTGTGCCTTACTTTCCTTGTCTGTGATACGAAGGAATTGAACTAGATGACCCCTACGGACCCTTCTGGCTATAGATCTAGGATCTTCTGTGCTGTCTTCTTCCTCCCAAGGATCCCATGTCTTGCCTTCTCTCTCCCTAGGATCCTATCACTTCAGCAATCCGTTCTATTCTCACTGGTCAGAATCAGATCCAGAAAAAGTAGTTCCCCTAGCCCATGAAATTCCCTGAGAGACTTTTTCAAGTACCTTACTGAAATGCAGTTATGTTATGTTTGTGGTATTTCCCTGATCTGTCAGTCTAGTAATCCTCCAAAAAGGAAATGAACTCATTCTTCTCCCTTTCTGTCTTTACATTATTCTCTACTAACAGCTCCCCTCCCCCTACTAATTCCCCTTCTCCCCAGCCTCTCCCCACCAGGTCCCTTCTTCAGATTCTGTCTCTTCTTGATTTTCCTCTTGGGGAAAAGAAAAAGTCTGAGGCCAAGCCTAAATCAGGCTGAGGGCTCGATAGAAAGTTGAACCATAATGTTTTCTTCTGTGGAAAGAACATTGCATGGGGACTCTGCCCCTCTGGTAGGTGAACTTCCTTATCTCCCCAGAATTTAAGCCTACAAATTATTTTCTGACCATTTCCAAATCATGCCACCATATGCTTCCCACCCTTCCAGCTGCCCTTTATGATGTCTTCCTCCAATAGAATGTAAGCTCCTTGAGGGCAGGGACTATTTTGCATAATTATATTCCCCCACCCCGGGCTTAATATAGTGCCTGGCACACAGTAAATGCTTAATAAATGCTTCATCAGTATCAAAGGTGGGATTTGAACCCAGACCTTCCATCTCCAGGATTGGTACTTTGTCCATTATATCATGATGACTCTACATTTTTATAAGAAATGCTGCAGTTCTGGGACACGTGCCTGTGCTTAAGCAAATCAATTGAATGCTGAGAATGAGTAATTTTGATGTCAAAAATAAAGTCTATAGGAAAAATGAAAATAAAGAAATGCTTTAGCATTATCATCACCAGAGAACCTAGGTCCAAATCTCAGCTCTGCCACTTACTTACAACCTAGGAGACTTTGGGCAAGTAATTACATCTCTTTGGGTCTCAGTTTCCTCAGCTGTAAAATAAAAGGCTTAGATTAGATGACTTCTGGTATCCCTTATCCAGGCCTAAGAGAACCATTTAACAAGAGGAACCATCAAACTGCAAATGCAAACATCTTCCAGAGCAAAGAGTCTCTTGATATGTCCAATTTGTCCACCCCCAAAATGAAAATACACAAAGGAAAGAAAGACAGCAAGAAAAATGACTTTGGGGGAAATTAATGGAACTGGGTATAGACAAGGAAGGAAAGTAAATGTGAAGCCAGTCCAATGCAAACAGGCCAAGCCAAGACAGGGAGGGGAAAGCCTTCTTTTTAGTTCCATTAGGGCCTGGGAGCTGTGATTTATTTAGCATTCCAGAAGATATACAGCAACAAACAGGGTTCCAATGTATTAAGTCATGTTCTGAGTTCCATAGGACAATTATTCAAAACCAGGCATGCTATTGTTCAAGAATAGAGAAGTCTCCCTTGAACCCAGCACTTGGCACTCATCATGTTTCTTAGATTGCATCAGCCCAAGACTGTAACCTTCCCACTCATAAAAAACCCATTTCCCCCCATCAACAGGCTGGACCATTAAGATTGAGACTGAACCTGAGCACCAAGTTTCAGTGGAAGAAATTAATTTTCAGTTATATTGAAACTTTTTTTCCTCTTCTCCCAGACTCATTGGCCTTGACTATACAAATTCCTAGCCCTGACATTTAAAACCCTTTCCAGACTGGCTCCTACCTACCTTTGCAGCCTTATTCCATGTTAGTCCCTTTCATGGTCTCTTTGTTCATGCTGAACTCCTACATCCCTCTGAATGAATGTTCCATTTCTTACCATCATGCCTCATACCTGGAATGAAGTCTCTCTTACCTCCACCTCTTAGAATCTTAGATCTGAAAGGAACCTAAGAGTGAATCTAGTCCAATTCCTTCATTTTACAGATTAATAAACTGAGTCCTAGAATAAGGGAAGAGATTTGCCCAAGGCACACAGGTAAATTGTCAGAAGTAAGGGTCAAACAGACTCTTTGGACATGCAAAATCTGGGAATTAATTTTGTTTGTGAATTTATTTAATTTATTTATTATTATTTATTTTATTTAATTTATTGTAAGGGTTTCAGTTTGAGGTTTTTTGGCAAGGGAGAGAAAGAGAAACTAGATTCTGAAAAACAAAATTAAATTACATTTAAAAAAAGTATTCTAGAGTCACAGATCTAGGGCTGAAATGGACGTTAGAGAAATGGCGATCTAATCCAGCCCTCTCTTTTTACAGAAGCCATGAGAGATGAAGTGACTTCCTCAATGTCACATAGGTAGGGATCGTCAGAGGTGAGATCTGAACCCAGACCTTCTGACTCTAAAGTCCGTACCCTTCTTTCCACTCTACCCCACCATCTCTGAAGGCTTAGCTTCTTTTTCAAAGCTCGGCTTAAGTGCCAACTTTTATAGGAAGCACAAACACAGGAAATGACTAGCCTTGAGTAATCCAGGTAGGTCAGAACTTAAGTTATACCTAGGGGAGCAGTTACAACAGCGGAGCCATTTCTTTCATTCTTCAAACTCTATCAGCAAGGAGGAGTTTTACATACATGATCTAATCTGATCCTCTGGGGTAGATAATACAGATATTAGTCCCATTTCGCATGTGGATATACTTTACAATTTCATACAAAATCCTCTTTTGTTCTCCTTTGTGTATTGAAATGTTTGTGAGCATTGCTGTCTGCTAAATTCATAGGGAGAAAGATCAACTTTTTAAATGAAAGAAATTGAGCCTTGGGCAGATGGAGTAACCGGCTCCAAATCACACAGTTATTAAATGTCAGAAGGAAGATTTTACCCCAGTTTCTCTTGTCTTCATATTCAGCTGTTCTTTGTTGATGTTTTTCAACTATATTATGCTGCCTCCCAGACTAGGCTAGATGGTATAGGGCCAAGCACTGGAGGGCCTTGAATGCCAACAACACCAAAGAGTTTAGACTGAATTTGCCGCGGGAGGATATTGAGAAGGGAAATAGTAAGAGAAGAGATTTCACTATTAAGAAATTAATCTGTTGTTGCTGATCCAAGTGACAGAGGAGTGAGGCTGGAGGCAGAAATTGTCTAGCTGGGAGGTTGTTGCAATAATCCAGGCAGGAGGGAGTGAAGACCCAGACTAAGATGGTGGTGAAAAAGGGGATCGGTGGGAGGGAAATTGATGACAGAGAATCAATAGGAAATGGCGAGTGATTGGATGGGGTCGGGGGGAAAGTTTGGAGGGGGAAGGCTCAGCATGGCCAGAGAAGAAGGCAAAGATAACAAAGATTTCAAGACTTGAGTGGCTGGGAGAATCGTTGAGTTGTTCATTGAAATGCTTCATTTAAAGGAAAAACAGAAAGTCAAAGGTTTTGCCCTGATCACATCTACATGCCAAACCAAAAACATCTGGATAGAAAGTGAAAGAGGAGGCTCATGATCCAGCAGGCTTGGTATATAGAGCACTCTGCCTGGAATCAGGAAGATCTGAGTTCAAATCCCATCTTAGGTGCTTATTAACTGTATGACCCTGAGCAAATCATTTAACCTCAGTTTCCTCATCTGTAAAATGTTGGTGGTTATAATAGGGGTATTGTGAGGATCGAATGAGCTAATATTTGTAAAATGCTTAATACAGTGCCTGGCCACATAGTAGACACTTATTTCCTTCCTTCCTCTTCACTTGCCGTAACCATTATCAGACAGTCCACAGACAAGAGACAGGGCCTGTCAAAGTCTAAGGAGCATACATCTCAAGGAATATCCAGTCTTCCAGAGCAAACATCACCTCCTACATGAAGCCCTTCCTGACCACCATCCCCCAGCTTCTGGTGTCTGCCCCCCTCAAATCACCTTGTTTTCACTTTTGTCTCTGTATCCCCAGCACCTAGGATGGTACCTGGTAAAAGTGTTGTCTATTGATATTAATTAATTTCAGGTATTAATTAATTATGCTATTTAATTCTACCTAATATGCTTAACACACACAAGGCTTAACAGCTGCAAGTCATGTCATCAGTTCCCCGATGCCATGGTCCTCTTTGAAAACAGTGGACAAACACACAACGATATAATTCAGATGTGCGTCAAATTCTTTGTGGCCCCATTTGGGGTTTTCTTAGTAAAGATACTGGAGTGTTTTGCCATTTTCTTCTCTAGCTCATTTTACACATAAAGAAACTGAGGCAAACAAGGTTAAGTGACTTAGGCAAAGTCGCACAGCTAGGAAGTATCTGAGGCCAGATTTGAACTCAGGAAGGTGAGTCTTCCTGACTCCAGGCCCAGTGCTCTATCTACTGTGCCACCCTATTAGACTCTAAGCTTCTCGAAGGCAGTGTCTTTTTCATTGTTGTCTTTGTATCCTCCATGTCTGGCACAGTACCTGGCACACAGAAGGTGCTTAATTTATGCTTGTGGATATATCGATTGACTATGTTATTGTGTTCTACCATATTCCTTTTTTGTTTTTTCAGAGGAGAGAATTCTTACTTGGCCATCTGGTAAATCCTGTAAAAGCCTTTTCAGAATACTATTTTTAAATGCTTAAAATAAAGCACGCAGGATTACAAGGGAAACCAATTCTATTGAAATACAGTTGTTGAAATACTTGCTAAAAAAAAACGTTCCCAGACACAGGTTAGGAACCCCTGATATAGAGGAATCATTTCCCCTACTGGACTGTATGCTCCTTGAGGGCAGGACAGGGGCTAGGTCATGATCCACTGCCTCCAGAGCAAGCACAGTTCCTTGTGCACACAGTAGGCACTCAGTAAAAAATTGTTGGATTAATTCTAATTAGTCCTTTGGCAACATGGAGGCACATGCAATTGTTGGGTGGTGGGGTGGAGGGCACTTTTGCAGTCTGGAACCCTTTCTTTTGCCATCAAAGGGGACCATTTTCTGGAGAAACAAAAGAAAATGGACATGGCTTTCTACAAATTCTATCACAAAGTGCCAAACTCCTATTAAAGGTTCCTGCCTTGTGTAACTGGTGTTTGGATCCTTGGCTACCAAGATGATCTGGTTTCGAAGGGTAGCTGTAGGTATTAAGACCCGTGTTCCTTCTCACAGGCACACACACACAATCTCTCTTTCTCTGTCTCTCTGGGGCCATGCTGGGGCCTCTTGGCTGCCAACATGTTCCTCCCCTTTGCTCCTGCAGCTGATAACCCACATTAACCTCTCCCTGGAGCTCTTGGCTCCCTGTCAAGGCAGTCTTTCCCTCCGACCACGAGGCTCTCCACCAGCCTTCCCCCCATTTCCCCACCATGTTAGGTCCAAACATGTTTTGGTTGTTTTACCTCAGGCGTGCGTCTTCTTGTCTTGTCTCTCTTCATCCTCGTTGCAGACTTAGGGAGAATGAGTCAAGTAACATCCAGGCTCAGAACCTTTGTGCCAGGCGCTGGCTAGCCTAGAGTCATATACCCAGACTGGCATGGTTTACAATAGTTGTCTGATGGTTATTCTCCCCTGGTTTCCTCATCTGCAAAATGAGGATTCCCTTCTAGCTTAAAGCCTTCTAAAGTCTAATATACCTCCCATGCTTCCTTCCATCACCAAGGTTCTATTTCCAAGGTCTTTGCCAGCATTAACATTTGGTTTCTAAGGTCTCTTTGTGGTCTAATAGTCTATGTTCTAAGATCCCTCCCGTATCTGGCATTCTTGTTGCTTCTATGTTCCAGGGTTCATTCTAAGGTCTAACAGTCTATGCTAGAAGACCCATTTCCTCTAATATTCTTTATTCTAATGCCCCTGTCAACTCTGAAATTCCCTGTTCTAAGCTCCCTCCCAGGTCTGGCATTCCCCATTCTAAGACCTTTCCTACCTTTGACATTCCATATTCTAAGGGCCCTTTCAATTCTAACATTTACGATTCATGAAAAAAGAAAAGAATCTCCTTTTCTCCTCAGGATGTACTCAGTTTTTTCTATGTGGGATTGGTATGTGGAGTAGGGCCCAAATGGAAACTCTCACCACCTCCTAAGGCAATCCAGTAAGTTTGGGGAAAGCTCTGTTTGAAAAAATTCCTGCCATCAAGCTGAAGTCTTCTTTCCTGCAACTTCCACCCTTTGCTTTAGTTCCATCTGTTGAGGCCACATAGTGTAGGCTAATCCTTCATCCCAAGTCCTTCATGAACTCAAAGCTATCTATTATGTCCTTTCTAAGTCTTCCCTTCTCCAGGTTAAATACCCTTAATCACTTCATCCCTTAAATTAGATTAGATGATTTTTGACTACTGCTTAACAGTGTAGTCTCATATTGGGATTGTAGCCCACTGAAAGCTCCAAGTCATTTCTATATAAATTAATGTTGAACAATGTTTCCTTCATGCTGTATGTGCACAATTGATTTTTTTGAGCCTCAAGGATAAGACTATATTTATTCCTATTACATGTCGTCTTACTAGATTTGGTCCATTATCCTAGCTCACTGTGAGAGCCTCTAAGGTACCTCTATGGGGCTATAATCCAAAAACTATAGCTCATGAGCCCCCACCAGTGAACTTTAATAGTCAACCAGTACATCCAATTAGCTCAAAACAAAATGGCACAGTAAGACCTGTAGATTTAAAAACATATGTTTTGCATTTATCACTGTTTCTTGTAATCCGATTTTTCTTCATTTGCAAATTAAAGGAGTGTCTGAATGATTTCTATAACACTGTATATTGTATGTATCTATTTACACGTTATCTCCTCCGTTAGAATGTGACACACGCCAGATGTGAGACAGCTAGAGGTCAGGAAGGGAGCCAGGTGACACAGCGGATAGTGAGCTGGGCCTGGGATCAGGAAGCTCCGGCTTCAAATTTGACCTCAGATGTCACTAACTGTGAAACCCTGCGCAAATCGCATAACCTCTTTGCCTCAGTTTCCCCAACTGTAAAATGGGGGTAATAACAGCACCTTGCCTGCACCGTTGTTGTAGAGATCGAACGAGATGATATGTGTAAAGCGTTTCGCACGGTGCCCGACTTGTCGTGGGTTCTACATGCTTAGTTCATTCTTTTTCCCTTCTTTGAGGGCAGAGACTTTTTTGCGTATTTTTCCCTTCTTTGTTTCCCCAATGCTCAGTATACTGCCTGGCAAATGTTCGTTGACTGACTATCAATTGGTCAAAATTATATTGAGGCTGGAATCACTAGTTAGATTACACTGGGGAATATTAACTTGTAATGCTATTGAGGAAAACCTACCAGATGGAGACTTGGTAGCAAAAGCCTTAGTGAGAACCTTGCAACCCCTTAGGATTGCATTTAGAATCCTAAGGGAAAAGAATTAGCCTTGTTCTGGGAATCCAACATGTCAATGGCTTAGGGTTGGCACAACGAGCCTAGCATTCCTATGTGTTAGATATTTACCTTAGTTGCTTACATCTTGGCTGTCAGACCATTGCTAAACATGTTTGATAGGAAGATATTCTTTCCAACAAACTGTTTCCCTTCTTAGGCTAGTTAGACTAAATTTGTTCACACAAAAGCTTTTCAATTTCTAGTATTAGAAATTATTTGGTATAAGATTTTGGGTATTATCTGCTTCATGATGAAGCCTTTGTAACTACTGCTCACCTTTCTAGATATTCAGCAAACATCTCTTTCTTGATCTAATCTAGAATTCTCCCAGGAACTGAAGTCAAATCTACCTTGTTCTCTCTTCTCTTATTTTAAAATCAAGACCACAATAGCTGCCTTCAGGTGTTTGGCTTAGTCTCGTTCTGCTTGGCCCCAGAAGGCAGAACCAGGAGCAGGTGGTAGACGTGGCAAAGATGTAAATTTAGTCTTCCAGACGAGAAAAACTAAATCTCTTTGGGCCTCAGATACTTCATTTGTAAAATGAGAGAGCTGAGCTAGATAATTGCTGAAGCTCTCTCAGCTAGAAATCTCTGAGTAGGCATGTAATAATACCTCCTATTTCTCTAGGGAGAGGGAGTAAGGAGGTAGGGGATGGGAGAGAATAGACACCTCTCCACTTTCTCCACAATCTTTCTCATCCATCCATCTTTGGAGAGAAAAGTACCCCAAGAGCAAACTGACAATGCATTACTCCAGAGTTCAATTTGAAGGCCCCACAGAGTTTAAAGAGCATGCCCAGACTCCTGGCATAGCCAGAGGAGGTACTAGATGTCAAGACCATTGCCAATGCCACCTTCTATCGAGGGTTATACAGGGGGATGTTTGGAAGTCTTTAGGGCAAAAGAAGAAAAGCATATGAACAGTGCTGATTGATTGATGCTGTTAATTAGGTTTACGTACATCCCTTGTACAGTCAACTCTTGTGTATTCAAGGGTAAATGAAGAAGAGCTTTGGCACAAATCACCAAAAACATGGCTAATTGACCCAACCCTTGCCAACTTGTGGTGTGTAATTAAGTGTGCAGTTAATGAAAGATGAATACCATTGTTTATATTTGGAAGCAGAGCCATCTAGAAAGTCCTAGACTTTTTGAGCTACAAAGGGGCTTTTGGGGTCATCTAATCAAACCCTAGTATCTAATAAAAATGTAACTGACTTCCATTGGAATGTAAGCTCCTTGAGGGCAGGGACTGTTTTTGCTTGTTTCCCCTCCTTTGTAGCCCTAAATTCTTAGCCAAATGCCTGACTATATTAGGAAGGCAGAATTTATCTCATATGTGCCTAAAAGATCCGGAACCGCAGGATATAAGGAATTCTCTAGGCAGAAGGCAGGAGAACTAAAGCATGTATTTGCACTCCACAATAACAAGCCCACAAACCAGCATCCCCATTTTGATATTTTCATCAAAAGTTTCCAGGCCCAATAAGTCTGCCTCACGAGGGTAACCAGGAGGCCACAGAGAAGCGAGATGGTATAAGGCAAAATCATATACATGCTTCCCCTCTACGGTAAGAAGATTACCCACTAGCCTCTAGTCAGCTCTGCTACCGGCAGCTCAGCTTCGGCTGTAGGCGTCTCTGGCTCCAACCGGAAAAGGAAAGGAGGATCCTCAAGCTGTCCTCTCCCCTCTTGTAGAGTTTTTGACATCATCAAGCGCCGCCTGAACGACCAGGGCCGATTGGTTCTTGACTTGGCCCCTCCCCCAGCGTAGACCATGTTAACACACCTCCCCTCAGCCAGCGCCACGACTCATCACACAGGAAGCTCTGGTCCTGCCCCGGAAGAGCAAGCCCCAGCGTCCAGGGAAGCTCAACGAGGCAAGCTGAGTCATTCAAAGAAAACAAAGTCCATTCTGGCTACACTGACACATAGTAAGCATTTAATAAATTCTTGCTGATTGCCTGACTGGTTGATGAAGGCTGAAAAAACTCTTCTTGGTGTTTCAAGCTGTCCAAAAAATATCTTAACACTTCAGCTCGATGTGTTAGCTAGGAGATTCTTGGACCGACATGGGAACGTGGTTATTCTGTCATCCATCTTGGCTCAGTGGTGTGATGGATACAGCTCTGACTTGAAGTCCAGAAGACTTGAGTTTGAATACTGCCCCAAATCTATATCAGCTGTATGACCTTGGGCAAGTCACTTAACCTTTCTGAGCTTCAGTTCCATTATCCGTAAAATGGGGATAATAACGGCACCTGCCTCCCAGGGCGGCTGTGGGGATAAAGTGAGGTAATGTAGGCGAGATGCTTGGCAAAGCTTTTAGCATTATATAAATGTGAGCTGTTGTTATTAGACTCCCATTCTCAACCTGCCTTTTGGTGACATTGCTAAAGAGCATTGTAGTGATTCATCAGCAAGTCAACCGGCATTTATTAAGTGCTTACTCTGTGACAGGCATTGTGTTAAGAACGAAGACGCCAAGAACTTATTGCCTTGGGATTTTTAAATTGTAAGGAACCTGAAAGACCATTTGCTAATTTGCTTTAGAATTAATGAATCTGGGCTCCAGAAGGGTAAAAAGACTTGTCCAAGGGCATAGTTGAACCCTGGCCATGTAGCCCCAAACACAGGACTCTTAATACTACACCATATTGCCTCCCATAGTGGCACCATGGAAAGGTTCTTGCACTTGAAATCAGGAGACCTGGGTTTGATTCCTTGCTCTGCCATGTACTGGATATGTAACCTTGAGTATTCCATCTGGGAGTTCACGGCCCAAATCAAGCCAAGGAGGAATTCAGAAAAGCATGAGATGATTTGTCAGAACTGATCCAGAGAAAAATAAGCAGAACCAAGAAAATACCACATACGATGGCTAAAGCAATAAAAATGAAATGATCGCTAACAGATAGTGGAACTGTGAGTGCCTGAGAAATCACTGAAGATTCTGGAGCAAAAATATATCTCCCTCCTTCTGGCACAGGGGTGGGAGATGACTGGAACATAATGCTATATGCATTGTCATATGTAATAGTCATTACATTGGATACATTGGATTAATTTTTTTTTTATATTTTAGGAAGGAAGGGAGAGAGGATGGAAGGGAGGGAGGGAAGGAAGGAAAGAAGGGAGGGAGGGAGGGAGGAAGAGAGGAAGGGAGGAATAGGGAGGGGGAAGTATGAACCTCAGGTTCCCCCTCTGTAAAGTGAAGGTCTTGGACTAGATAACTTGTAAGCTCCCTCCAGCTCTAAATCCAGGACTTGTACCTGTGTTAAATTTCTATCAAACTTTGAGGTTTCCAAATGCTTTCCTCACAACCCCTCAGGGAAGTAGTTTATTGCAAGTATTACAACTCTTATTTTATAGGTAAGAAAACTGAGGCTCAGAAAGTTAAAGAGTATTAAGTATTATTGCACCCTGTTTCCATATAAGAAAACTGAGCCTCAGAGAAGTAAGAGTAAGTTTTTTGGGGGGAGACTGGACCTGTGATTTCATCATCATAGAGACCTTCTTATAAGGGAACCTCCCTTCACTGATGCAGATCAGGGACACAATGAGCACCAGTGACTTGCCCAGGGTCACACAGCCAGCATGTGTTAGAGGCAGGAATTGAATCTGGGTCTTCCTGACTCCAAGCCTAACTCTTTATTTGTTACACCTCAATGCCTCTTGTGAACAGTAATATTGTGCCCATTTTACAGATAAGGAAACTCAGACTCAGAAAAGTTAGTTAAGTGGCTCTCCCACAAGCACACAGCTGACACAATCATTCCTGGGGCTTTAAATCCAAGTCTCGCGTCTCTAGTCTCAGGAGAGCCTTTGCACTCAATTCAGTTTTGTATTCCTCCTGGCTCCTCTCTCCCCTTCTTTCCTACCAACAACCCTGTGAAGTAACTGAAATTGCTATCCATGCTTTACAGAGGGTGAAACTGAAACTCAAGGAAGTTAAACCACTGGCCAAGGTCACAGCTAAATAGGTGTCTAAGGCAGGGCTCAAACCCAGGTCTTCCTGCCCCTAGGTCCAGCAGGCTAACCCCCACACTACACTGTACCTCCCTCTCCCCATATGAGGCTGGTATGAGTTTTGGCAGCTTTTGCATGCACCCCCTCAGGGTAAAATCCCCCAGGACACCAGAGATTCTAGAAATATTTCTGAGCCCTTTTTCACTAGTTGGTGGATCTGATAATTCCCTCAGAAACCTTCAATGTCTCTAATAAAGGGAGAGGTCCCCCAGCCTAGAGGTTGCCCCTTAATCCTCCGCAGGTGTTAAGCAATGTCTAATAGGGGTGAAGCTCCATGTTCTCTCTGACTGCTCCCTCCTCCCCTCCCTTCCTCACCATCTTCCAGCATCGATGAAAAAAATCCCCGGTATCTGGAGCCAAGGACGGTTGGGTTTGAATCCAGATGGTAATCTACAAGCTGAAGGTTTCACACACATGCATACACGCAAACTCCAAATGTCTGGTGCCAGCAAAAGAAGTGATACAGAGATACAGTCTCAGTGGGGTGTGGCCCCTCAGGTGTGGGGTGTCTCAGTTAGCCTGGCAATTAGTACAGTACTGTCAATGGAACAAACTACAAAACTGCCACGATGACTGTCCATAAAGCAGTCTTGGTCCTAGAAGCCACGAGAAAAATGTGCTGCAGAGATGGGGGAACTATGGGTGTGGAATACGATCAGACATCGTTGGTGTGGTCTTTGGTTTTGCTGACCCATTTTTTTTTCCCTTTCATACCCTTTGTTACAAGGGATGGCTCTCTGGGAAGAGGAGGAAAGAGAACTGCATTCAGAAATGTAGATGGTATAAAAACCAAAACAATGCTAATACAATATTTTTAAAAAGAGGACTGTCTGGTAAATCAACATCCTGAGATTTCTCCAGTATGAGAACTTCCTTCCCTCTTGCAGATCTCAATCTATCTCTAACTTACCGAAGTTCAACCTTACCTCAGGCTCATAGAGATTAAGGATTTGGAGTCAGAGAAACTGGGTTTTAATGGTGGCTCTGACTCTTATGACCTGTGTGAATTTTTGCATGTCTCTGTCCATCTCTGGGCCTCCCTGACGAGTGATCATCTATTGTCCACTTGAAGACCTCCAGCGATAGGGAACTCACTATAACACAAGGAAGCTCACTCCATTTGGGGGTACCTTTAACCAACCTTTAGAGGCACAGGGGATTAGAGATAAAGAAGAATGGGTATGGAGGAAATGAAAGACAGCTCTGCATTTGAAAGGTGTTCTGTGGATCTTTGAGGAAATATAAGATGCCCCTGTCTATTTTCAGGGGATATACTCTATTCATCTTCGTGAAGGAAGACATCTAAGAATATTGAATATAGTTATCTTTAAGTAGGAATGATGAGGAGAAAATGTCCACACTGTTGAGATGTGGAGGTTTTGAGACTTTTAAATTAGCCTGAATTCTCTTCCTTTGCCCAGTGAGTTTCACATGTGTCCAGTGAGTTTTTCACCTCTTCCTCCTCCTAGTGAGATGTTTCAGGGGAGGTTCTGGGCAGTCACAACCCGGCGGAGTCTTCCAAAAGCAGTCCCAGATTGGAGTTACGCAAAAGAGGCCACCTTGTTCTTCTTATCTCTCACTGTAGAAAGGTTGGTCTCCCAGAACGACCCTCTTCCTGAAGAAAGTTCTGTGGAATAAAGAAAGGGAGGAAGACGGCAGATTGTAGTCAAGAACCAAAGAAACAGGACAGAAAAATATCAGTCCCTAAGGCTTCCAAGGAGGTGCCTTAACTTCTTTCCTATCATCCCATCCCCATATACAAAATTCACCATAAAAGATGGCACAGTATACCAGAAGAAAACCAAACCAAACCAAACCAAACCATGAGGTGCAGCATGGAGTAGTTGATTGAAGTTGGATTCTAGAGCAGTGGTATCAAATTCAAGTAGAAACAGGGGAGAGGAGTACACTAAACCATACAGAAGGATCCATGTAGTCCACTTTTGACTTAGGAAACTATATATTAACATTATCTATGTCATATTGTATTTTTATTCATTCTGTTAAGTATTCCCCATGGATGGAAGACTGAGGATGTCCCACAATATCAGTAGCCTCACCTTCACCTACACCTGCGAATTTGCCATGAAAATGCTATCATAGCCCCCTTGTGATGCCACCAGAGCCTGAACTCACTCATGAACTCCCCCTAGGGCTTAGACATGCAAAGCATTTCACAAAACTTATGCCACTATATAATTGTTCATTACTCATTGAAAGACCCAAAAGTCAGGAAGACAAAAGTCCTGCAGTGGCCACCTATTAGTCATGCGACCAGGGTCAAATCACTCCCTCTCTATTATGAGTCTCCATTTTCTTGTCTGTGATACTGGCTTGTTGTAAGGATCATGTGAGATAATAGTAAGGCTCTTAGAAAACTGTAAAGCACCATATAAAGGAACTATTCATTATTATTATTATTGAAGAAAGAAAGAAAAAAGAAAGGAAGGAAGGAAGGAAGGAAGGAAGGAAGGAAGGAAGGAAGGAAGGAAGGAAAGAAGGAAGGGAGGAAAGAAGAACTAGGAATCAAGAGGCCCAGACTCTGGTGCTGGCTCTATCATTGACTAGTTCAACAGGTCTCCTGAGCCCTCCTCAGGTACATCAGCCATTCCACCATGCTCTGACACACTCTTGTGGCACCAGATTACCAAAAAAGGAGCATTTTCTTCCAGTCACCCAGTTGCCTCTGACCAATCAATCAATCAATCAACAAACATTTATTAAACACTGACTTTGTGGGCACTGGACTAAACACTAGGGATACAAAAGGAGGCAAAAGAGCCTCTGCCCCAGAGGACCATAAAGCAGGTGTGACTGGATCTATATAGAGTATTCCAAAAGTGTTAGCTGCCTATGTAAGGCACTGCACAACATAATAGACAGACATTGTATATAGTCACCACTAGGTAAATGTTTGTTTATTGACTGAAATGCTTCTGAAAAATCACGTGCACTTTTTTGACTCCTCCATGATGAAAATGAAGCAATCAGACCGTTGACATCCGAGAAGATGTTCACACATTTCTCTGAGGGACTGGACAGTTATGGCAAAGGGCTCCAGAGGAATCCCATGAAGGGATTTCAGCCATGTCAACATTGAGCTCAGTCTCTCCTAGGAAAGAAGAGAAAAAAGCTCCGGGTTGACAAGTGATGGAATCAGAAGGAATTTGGAGCAGGTCAAGTCATCCGAAGTCATGGGAGTAGCATGATTGAAGAAAGTGTTCCACTGGGCTGACAGGAGAAGATGAGGGCTGTGAATGCTCACTTTCCCATCAAGAGAATGGCTCATCTGTTGACATCAGAAATCTCTTTGTGACCGTGGGCAAGTCACTTACCCTTGAATGCCTCGCCTCCCCCCTCAAAAAAAAAAAAAAGAAATTTCTTGGGCAGAGCAGCCATGAGAGCAGGAGCTACTTTCACCAATTCTCAAGCCCCCAAAGATGAGTTAATTCTTGAAAGAAAGGATATTGAACTCATATCAAACTCAATTGCCCTGATCCAACAGGCCACATAAGTATTTTTTAAAAATCAGAAAATTTTTCAATGGTGTCGATCAATATTTCTGAGAAATGTTCGATGCAACAAGCATAAGAATAAGTTCAAAAGCTGTCCAGCCACTGAAGGCAGTGTTCTCAACACTTACTCATGTGTTGAAGTGAAATACATCTGATCGTTTGAGGAACAAAGAGATGGGGGTATGGAAGGAAGGAAGGAAGGAAGGAAGGAAGCAAGGAAGGAAGGAAGGAAACAAGGAAGGAAGGAAGGGAGGGAGGGAGGAAAGGAGGAAGGGAAGAAAAGGGAAGAAGGAAGAGAGGGAGTGAAGGAGGAAGAAAGGGAATGAAGAATATGTAAAGCAAAATTTTAGTCAACCAAGTCACTTTTAAAATATATTTACACTAGAGAGCTTTTTCCAAAAAGGAACTGTATGGAATCATGTTATCCAATCAAAGAGCCCATTTATCCATTTAATGGGTCAGATGTAGCTCAGTGTGATGGAAAGAGCAAAGGCTTTGAGCCAGAGGCCCTGGGTTCAAATTCTGTTTCTGACGCTTACTACCTCAGGCAAGTCACTTAGCTTTCCTAGTCCCCAATTTTTTTCATCTCTAAAATGAGACTGTTGGATTAGTCACTCTCTAAGGTTGTTTGCAATTATAAATCCCATGAGCCCTCATACTCAGTCCATAGCTCAATGGAAGTGCCAGTTTCAGAATCCGTTTAGGCTTGTCTCCAGAGATGTAATTTATGGATATTTGGGAGGGGCTGTAAGGTGGTGTTGGCTGTCTCTGGGGCAGGAATGAACCTTCTCAGTTCACCTGAGCTGGTTTCGGTTAATCAAAGATCCTGAAGATTGGAGTCACCTGGGCTTTCTGGGCAAGTGCTTACATACGCACAAGCTCTGCTGCCCAGAGAGGCAGCCAGAACCCAGACTTCTATTCCAAAACGATCCATGAGAAAAACAAATTTCATTTAAAAAATGAATGGATTTAGGTGTCCGGTACTCTGTGGCTCTGAGGGTGGGTGGGGTCAGCATTCTACTTAGCTAGTGTATTGTGATGAGGGGAACCCTAAAATATCTTTCCCCGTAGCCTGCCGATAGAATCCCCAAGGTCTCCTGGAGTCTCCTGAAGGCCACTATTAAATAATTGCTGAAGATGAGAGGTGGCCATGATCCAGCTTTCCACAGAATCTGACAATCCCAGAGTTGGAAAGGGCCTCAGAGCCATTCTAGGTCATCCTGTAGCTGGTCAGGGATCCCCTCCGTGCCATCCCCAACAGGTGGTCATCCAAGCTCTGCTTGAAGACCTTGACTGCCAGGGAACTCCCTTCCTCTAAAGGTAGTTTACTCAGCTTTTGAACAGCTCTGATCATTAGGAAGTTTTCAATCTTAATTTTCATCAATGCAGAGCTTGTGCATATGTAATTTGAGGCATCAGGAGGTCCTGGGTTTGAGTCCTGCCTTCCACACTTGCTAGTTGTATGACTCAGTAAATGATTCTGATCTTCATTTTTCCCATCCACAAAACAGTTGAGAAAAGGAATACCTACTGAAGAAGGTTGTTTTGAGAGCCAAATAAGATAATATTTTAAGAACTGGACAAAGGAATTGGTAGTGTAGGTAATTCCCAGACGAGGAAACTCTCATTACCAAATGTAGGGTGGCACCTTCTTTGTGATTTGGAGTCTAGAGAATTGCCTAGAGCAGGGCTTCATAAACTTTTTCCACTCATTTAGGCAGTGTTTGTTGGCATTGGCCTGAGGGCATGCTCAGTGCAACCTGCTCGTGCTTTGTGTTCAGAACCAAGGCTGCAATGAAGTTGTGAGGTGAAACATGGGCAAATGCTGCCAGAAACACCTCAGCTTCATTACACATTTGATTTTTAATTAATTTTTGATCATTGCTCGTTCAGAAACCTTTTGGGTCATGACCCATGTATAAGAAGCACAGGCCTAGAGCACTTAGAGGTTGTGATTTGCCAACTAACTTGTGTCAAAGGCAAGACTTGAACCCCGAGCCTTCCTAACTTTGAGGTTGGCTCTCTATCTACTACCCCACACTGCCTCTCATGTAAATGCTCATGATTATTGTATTATTCCAATGAACCAAAGTCTGGCTTTCTGTACCTTCCACCCACTGCCCTTAGTTCTGACCCCCGAGAGTAAGCATAGAACCACCTGTGCAACCTTGGCCAAATCACTTGACCTTGGGTCTCAGTTTCTTCATTTGTCAAATGAGAGGTTTGGACTAGATGACTTCTAACATCCTTTTCAACTCTAGAGCTATAATCAAAAAAGTAACACACATACATACACACACACACACACACACACACACACACAATCTACAGCCCTTAAAAACTTGATTACAGCTATTGTTTCCCTCCTCCATCTTCTCCTTAATCTTCTTCAGACTAAGCCATTCTCAGTTCCTTCAACTAATCCTCACATGGACCTGACCACCATCATCTTAGTCCATTCTATCAGGCCATTCTCGTGTATAACAGCCAAGTGTCTTCTTTATCTAATGAAGAATCATGGGAACCCACCTTTTACTCCTCATCCTCTCACTGCACCCCACCTTTGGGACGCCAGGTCAGTAGATCCTCTCTCCAGTCCCACTTTACCTTAGAACTCAGCTGGAGCTATGACTCTCTAAGACAGATAGTCTGAGAGAGATACTGGTCATTTGGGAAAGCATTCCAGGAATCTGGGACATGAAATGAACAGTCAGCAGCAAAGAAAGTGATGAGTGTCTGGGTACTCCCCAGACGAGTGCTTCAGACAGAGGAGATAAAACCAAGGGGATTAGCAGCAGATTCATTTAGAGGGATTCAAGGTCAGACTTCTCTCTAACACGTCTGCATTTCAAGGTTTCCACCCTTGGATATCCAACAGTAAGCACAGTACAGTAGGCACTAACTACTACCAGCTAATAACGGTAAGAACAGTAAGTTCATACTAAGTGCATGTTTGTTGATTGATTGGTTGAGGGTATTGACAAACGCGGTCAACCTGCATCTATGTCTATGATGTCTGAAAAGTTAACAACAAACATTTGCCAAGTGCCTACTGTGTGCTGGACACTGTGCTAAACACTGAGATACAACGAAGGTAAAAACCCTGTCCCTGCCCTCTGGGAGTTCACAATCTAACAGAGGAAACAACTTGTAAACCACTACGTACAAATAAGAGCTACATAGATAGATACATATACACATACATAGGTAGATGATAGATAGATAAGAATGGATAGATGAATACATAGATGAGAGGTGGCCATTACCCAGCTTTCCAGATAGATAGATAGATAGATAGATAGATAGATAGATAAATAGATGGATAGATAGATAGATGATAGATGGATGGATGTTTAGGTAGATAGATAGATAGATAGATAGATAGATATAAATGGATAGATGGATGGATAGATAGATAGATAGATAGATGATAGATGGATGGATGTTTAGGTAGATAGATAGATAGGTAGATAGATAGATAGATAGATAGATAGATAGATAGATAGACAGATAGATAGATGATAGATGGACAGATGTTTAGGTAGATAGGTAGGTAGATAGATAGATAGATAGATATATGATAGATGGATAGATGTTTAGGTAGATAGATAGATAGTTATAAATGGATAGGTGGATGGATAGATAGGTAGATGGATGGATGAGTGGATAAATGTAGATAAATGCTTAGATAAATGGAGATGAATAGATGGATGAATAAATAGATAGATATATATAGCTATAGATGAATGGATAAATAAGAGATAGATAGGTGGATAGATGGATGGAACAGGAAAAATTAGATATAATCTTAAAGAGAAAGCACTAGCATTAAATACTTGTTTCTTTCTTCATGTGTCTAAATTTCCAAAGACTGAATTATTTAATTTTCATTTTTGTATGCCCAGACTCAATCACAGAACCTATCTGGCATATAGTGGGCACTTAAGAGATGCTTGCTGATTGAGTGATGTGTCTAAAGCTTCGATGTGTGCTATCTTGATATGCCTATATTGACTCACAATTCCACATGACTCTGATTGATAGGACTGGGTGGAGCTATCCTGGACACTTTCTTACCTTTAACAACTGTCTCCCCCGGCTTCCTTCAAGATTCAGCTCAAATCTCACCTTATTTGGAGGGTCTTACCCATTCTCCCTTTCCCCGGTTCCTTCCCCCTAAGTATTTTTTATGTGCCTAGCTATTTGCATGTATTTTCCACCATTAATATATGAGTTCCTTGTGGGGAGGAACTATGTTTTTTTTTTCCTTTCCTTATATTTCCAAGTTTAGCACAGTGCCTGGCAGATGGTAAAGTACTTGGTAAATGCTTGTTGCCTGACTAAGCAAAGATAAAACCAAAAAGTGAAAGGCTGTCTATGATGCCTTCCTACTTCCATTTCTGTTCCCATTCTAGCTTCCTGATATCCACTCTCCCCTAAGGTCACATGCCCCCTAATGTCTCCTTCGGGCTGCCTAAATCCCACCTGACTAAAGCACTCCTTGTAGACCTGCCTTGCCCCCATAATGCCCCAAGCTTCAAAGTTACCTCTCCCTCCTTCTCCCAACCCTATCCCTGCCAAAATTACCTTTTCACCCTGATGGCTATTGGGGGGTTACTCCCCTCTCCTTCCAGGTTGTCTTTTTTCAACAGAGGGTGTATGGGGTGTTCAAGGAGGATTAGCACTTCTGGTGGAAGGGTTTGCCAAGCCCTTTCCAGGGCTTGTTTGGTGTCCACCTGTCTCCCAACTCTCACCTGTGGCTTCGAGAAGTTGTAGCAGGCACAACAACCACACCCCAATAAAACCGTCTTGGCAGATGAGCTAAACCAGGTTGAGGGTGAGGTAAAAGGATGTCTATCCCAAGCATGTGATGCTTCCCCCAGCCCAATGGGTGGGTGAGAACAATTTGTTCCAATGACCATGAAGGCAGCTGAAGCAGGGACTGTGGAGCACTTACAGCTTGGTCAGACATCGAAGATGCTAAGATCATCCACTGTATCCCGGGCCATTCCCCAGTCATACTGATTTTTGTCTTGCCCCTGGACTTCAATGACTCAGGAAGAGAGAGAGAAGCTGATGACTTTGTGCAACTCTGCCTTGCTTAAATTCAATTCATGGGCAAGTCAAGACATCACCCCATGATGTCATTGGTTGGTCCTCTTTGAAAATGAAGGCTGAACAATTTCAGAAAAGACATTGACTATGAAATGGTACAATTTGTGGTTTAAAGGCAAGTCCAAGTTTGGACTTTAGGATTCAGGTTTTGTTCACCTTCAGAGATTACACAGAAAAGTAGAGAGAGCACTTTGAGATCTGGAATCCAAAAACATGGATTTGGATCCCAGTTCTGCCACTAACTGGCTGTGTGATCTTGGGCAAGTCACTTCACCATTTTTCACACATATTAAAGCAGGGAACCAGATGATTTCTAACTTTGCTTTTCAGCTTCTTCTTATTCCTTTTGTCCTCCTCTCTTCTCTTCTCCATCATCCTTCTCACATGCTTCTCAAAAAGCTGAGATTTCCCAAAGAGCCTACCAGCTTGATCTCTCTCCAGAGTCAGAGTTTTAACTGCTCCCAACTCCCCACACTTTTTGTAGAATATTCTGTATTTTGTTTTCATTTTCCAATTCCATTTCCTTACCACACAGTCCTTGCATTCAGACTTTCTCAACTTCAGTTGCATTAATAATAACAAAAGCTTGCATTTATATAGTGCCTTAAGGTTTGCAAAATAATTCCTTTACATTATCTCATTAGGGTGGCAAAAAAAAAAAAAGCACCATCCTATGTGGTCAGTATTGCAGGTATGATTGTCCCGACTTTACAGATGAAGGAACTGAGGCTCAGAGAAGTGAGCTGACAGGCCAAGTTTGCAAGGCTAGTATAATTAGGTTAGGCTTTTTTTTTCATATATTAAGGTTGTGTGAAAATATTATTTCTCAATCCAATTCTTACTGGGTTTAGCTTCAAACCACCGCTCATCCTTCAGTGATCCATTTGTTCCCATGTACAGGAACCCCACAAAAACCGAAATGTATAAACACTGCCATTCAAGGCAGAGAATGTATTGCCTTTCTTTTATAATAACCCGGACAAAAGAACATAAAAAGGAAAAGAGAACTTTTCTTATAATGCCCATCTCTTCCCACTCTAATATATGGGTTTAACTGGGTAGGAGCAGGATTCAGCCAAGAGCTGCATTCTGGTCCTCTCCCTGACTCTTACTAGCTGTGTGACCATAAGGAAGTCACTGAACCTCTCTGAGTCTCATCTGTAAAATGGGAATCATAATACCTGGCTCACTGGATTATTTTGCAGACCAAATTATATGATGTATATAAGAGCACTTTATAAATAGTAAAGGTCTCACTACCTCTGTGACATTGGACAAGTCAATGAACTTCTCTGGGCCATTTACCTGATCTTTAAAATTGGAATATTGGACTAGGTCTCCTCTGAGGTCCCTTTCAGTTCTAAATCTTTGATCATCTTATATAAATGCCAGTTCTTATTATGGCTAACAGACATGGATGAATGAATGGAAGGTTGAAAAAACCCTCTATTAAGTGCTTACCAAAGTCAGGCACTGGACAGTCAGGTGTAAATGACCTGTCTAGATTCTACAGCGGTAGACAGACAGAAGACGGCGGTACCTGCACTGCTGAGAAGGTGGATCCATCAAAAAACATCCAAGTATCTAATTGTTAACAGCAGCAGTAATATTTCAGACCTCCCACAGACACACACCTGCTTCTACCAAAACACACAGATCATTGTTACAATCCTGCCTGTTCAGTCAGCCCTGTCAAAAATCATAGTTAACAACTGACACCCAGCTGTGTCATTCTGGAAAGCAATTTGGAAATAAATGAAGAAAGTGACTAAAATGTCCATAGCCTTTGACCCAGATGTTCCATGCCTAGACACATATCTCAAGGAGGCCAGAGATAAAAATAAAGATCCCATGTAGACCAAAATATTTATAAACATTTTTTAGTAGTAGCAAAGACCAAGGAATAGAGTTGATGCTCATAGATTGAGGGATGGCTAAATGAATTGTGGTTCGTGAAAGTAATGGAGTATGACTGTGCTGTAAGAAATGACAAATGTAATTAATCTAGAGAAGCATACAAAGATTTCTATGAACTGATGAAAACTAAAGAAGAACTCAGAAAGCAGTACACTAAATGACTGCAAAAATATAGAGGGAAAAAGGTAGGGAGAACAGCAGCAAACCAACTAAAATGGAGTGCTTGGTTCCACAGATGAAATGTGAGAAGCCAGCTCCCGCCCTTCTTTGTAGAGATGGGGGATATGGTTGGAGAATGCTGCATTTGTCACACCTTTTGCATATGTTGGTTAGTTTTGCTGAACTATTTCTTTCCTTGTATTCTTCAATGTAAGTGGTGGGGGGGGGGGGGGCGGGGATCACTGGGAGGAGGAGGGGAGAAATATAGATGATATAAAAAAAGTTATCAATAACTTGTTTTTAAACTGATGCCAGGGGCACCTAGGTGTTGCAACCCTGGAGTCAGGAGGACCTGAGTTCAAATATGGCCTCAAACACTTGACACACTTACTAGCTATGTGACCTTGGGCAAGTCACTTAACCCCAATTGCCCTGCCTTCCCCCCTCCAAAAAAAAGCTGATACAGGTTGTCTTTTATTTGCTTGGAATTTGAGGGTAAGATTAGGATAATTTACCCCTCACTCACTCAAGTTCAATAAATATAGTAAGTATCCTGAAAGTGATCCCCAATAGACCATGAAGTAAGAAGGTACCTATCTGGTTTTTAATGAACCAGAACCTCCTTAATTCAAAACTGACAATTTCCTTGGAAACAAGGAACAAAAGAATATCTTAATTGAGCTTAACAGCTGGAAGATCTTAGAATGTTTAATTTAAGAAATAGTGTATCACCCCTGGAGGTAGTCTTGGACCCTAATAAGAAGGAAATGGTTTAGGGCAGCTAGATGGTGAAGTGGATAGAGTGCAGGGCCTGGAGTCAGGAAGATGAGTCTTCCTGAGTTCAAATCCAGCCTCAGACACTTACTAGCTGTGTGACCCTGGGCAAGTCACTTCACCCTGTTTGCCTCAGTTTTCTCATCTATAAAATGAGCTGGAGAAGGAAATAAATCACTCCAGCATCTCTGCCAAGAAAACCCCAGATGTGGTCATGGAGAGTCAGATAGGACTGAACAACAGGCTAATGACGTGAGATGCACTACCAGTAAGTGGGGCTTTGTCACAAAGAGCCTCTGGGGGCTTTCCTTTGATCCTATCTCTTTCCAATCGAACAACAGAGCAAAGGTTTGGCCCCATCCCTCCTGGTTGACCAGCAGTCTCATGGTGTTTTGAGGGGGAAGTGGCATTTTCTCTTCTATTTGGGGGTCAGAAGACTAGAAGCTTTTTGCTTCTGTGATTTCTTTCTTCTCTTTTCTTTCAGGGAATGAACTCTAGAAATTCCCTAGAGGACCATTGCCTCAAAAGTCATTCAGATAGAATGAAACTTTGAACCCAGACCTGCTGAGTCCAAACTCAGAGTTCTTTTCACCCTGACGGTCTCCCTCCTGCCTTCTTTTCTGATTGATCAGACTTGGCTCTCTTCCCATAGTCTGCACTTCAGTCACATTGGCCTATCTGCTCTCCCTTTGTACAGGACATCCCATCTCCCATGTCCATGCCTTTTTGCTGGGCAGTCTCCCATACCCCTTCCTCCTCCCCACCTCTTAATATCTCTAGTTTCCCTTAGGCTTAACTCCAGCACCATCTTTCCTACTCAAAACCAACGTTGCCAGCTCTTAGTCCTAACATAATGGAAGTAGAAAGGATACTAACTGAACTCAGACCCAGGTTCAGACTTCACTTCTGGTGCTCACTACCTGTGCGATCATGGGCAAGTCACTTAACCTCATTCCGAGCCTCAGTTTCCTCATCTATAAGATAAAAATCTTTGACTAGATGACCTCTGGGTTCCTAGCTCTATATCTATGACCCCCCTCCCACTTGAAATTCAAGTCTATTTACTTTGTATAAATTTAAAATCAACGTATATATCTGTGTTTATGTTCTTTACCTCCATTGAAATGTAAGCTCCCTGGCAATGTAAACTTATTTTGTATGCCCATCACCTAGTACAATACCTTACACCTATTTTTGATTGTTAACCTGTCTATACCTCAGTTTTCTCATCTGTAGAGCGAAGGAGTTGAAATCTGGCTCTAAGAACCCTTCCACCTTCAATCTAAGATTCTGTGTTGTGAACAGTGGGTGGATTCTTTGAGATAATTAATTAACAATCAGCAAAATGCTTTTCCAAGGAGAGAAAATAACTTTGGAGCAACTCCCTTGCTTGCCACCCCCTAACAATTCACATCCTGCCTCAAAGGATCACCTCCTGCTCCCCAGTCCTAGCCCCCTTTCTAGGCTATTCACACCCCAGGTCCTAGGGGAAGTCAGATAGGATCTAATCTGCCTGGCTGTAGGGCTGGGGAACACTTGTGTGGAGCTCAGCTTACACAGCCTGGCCCTGTAACTGTGTGGGAAGAATCTGGCTTCCAAGACTTCCTCTGCTTTATGACTATAGTTCTGTTGCCCTGGAAGGATTAAGGCAGCCTCCTCTGCAGACCTTTACTGACGCCCTTAGTGAATGGTGTGCATGGGAATAGAGTGGCCCTTCTCAGACTTTGTACCTGGCTGAATACCTGAAACAGGAAAGAGTGAAACCTAAATCCTCTCCCAGGAACAGACATTCCTGGGCTTTCTTTACAGTTCTGCAGATAAGACACTTCAAAGGCGCTCTTTGAAGCTGGGAAGACTTGGGGCTTTTTCCCCCTCTCCCTCTCCCCTTTCCCTGGAGGCTGGAGCCTGGGTGGGGAAGAGCTGCATGCATAATAGGTAACCTGGGCTCGCCAACGCCCATGTAGGACAATATCTATACATTGTACTTCAGGGATGAAACCCAGAGAGAAACTTTGCCCATCCCAGTTCGAGTCTGTCCCAGACAGTGGGCTGTTTAACAGGTAAGAGAGATCGGCTGCCAAGTGAGAACACACACATACACACACACATACACGCATACACAGATACACACATGCATACACACATACACACACACATGCATACACACATATACACACACACATCCACACACACACACACACACACACACACACACACACACACACACACACAGAGTAACGAGGCAGAAAAGAAAACCACATGCTGAGTGAAGAATGCCTGACTTGTTCCTGCCTCGTGACTGGCCAGCTCGTGCAGACAGCAATAGCCAGCACTTACTTACATAGAACTTTAACTGTACTATGGCATTGGGTCCTTGCTACAACCCTATGAAGAAAGGGCTTCTATTACCCTCATTTTATCGATGGGGTTGATACTATCGTCATCATTGCAATTTTACAGAAGAGGAAAGAGCTGGAATTCAAACTCAGCTCCTCCAGCTCCTACCCATTATGACACCACTTTTGTTCAGTTTTTCCTCTTCATGACCCCATTTGGGCTTTTCTTGGCAGAGATACTAGATCAGTTTTGCCATTTCCTTCTCCAGGTCATTTTACAGATAAGGAAACTGAGGCAAACAGGGTGAAGTGACTTGCCTAGGGTCACACAACTAGTATGTGTCTGAAGCCAGATTTGAATTCAGGTCTGCCTTACTCAAGGCCTGGCACTCTATCCACTGGGCTACCTAGCTGCCCGCTGTGGTTCACAGTCTCTACTAGAGTAATCAGTGACAGCTAGGTGACTCTAAGGATAGAGCTCCAGGCCTGGAGTCAAGAAGTCCTGAGTTCAAATCTGGCCTCAGACACATACTAGTTGTGTGACCCTGGGCAAGTCACTTAACCTCCATTTCCTCATCTGTACTTCCCAGGGTTAGTATGAGGATCAAGAAGATAATAATTGTGAAGCACAGTGCCTGACACATAGTAAGCACTATAAAAATGTTAGCTATTATTATAATTACCTCGGACAAAGTAAAGGATCATAGATATTGAATGGGAAGGGACCCCAGAGGTCATCTAGTCCAACCTGCTCATTTTAAAGACGAGGAAACTGAGTCCAGAGAAGTAACTTGTCCAAGGACACACAGGCAATAAGCATCAGAAGAGGGATTTGAACCCAGGAGGAAGTTAGGTGGTACCATAGTACACAGAGGGCAGGGCCTGAAATCAGGAAGAGTCATCTACTTGAGTTCAAGTCAGACCTCACTTACTAGCTGTGTGACCCTAGACAAGTCATTTAACCCTGTTTGCCTCAGTTTCCTGACCTGTAAAATGAACTGGAGAAGGAAATGGTAAATCACTCCAATATCTTTGCCAAGAAAACCCCAGATGGGGTCATGAAGAGTCAGATACCAATGAACAACAATAAACACCCTAGGGGTAGTCCTGACCTACCCCACTATAATTTGCCTCAAGAGATTTGAGCATCTTTTAGAGTGTTGGGATATGCTCTTCTTCCACCAAAGGTCACACAGATTCAATGCTATGGACAGGAGCTGAGAGGTCACCTGGTCAACTCTCTCATTTTACAGATGCAGAACTGGGGTCTTGGAGGGTAAGCAACTTGCCATGGTCACATAGGTAGTATAACCGGGGCATATCTCGGCATGCCCCATATACCTAGCATGGTAGCACCCTTGGGAGATCTTTGGAGCATGTTCAGATTGTCTAGCATGGAGACCTCTTTGTCCCCTGCCACATCGGTGGGGGCAGACTTCTCTGACTGGCTGCCTGCATCTTAAAAACTGGCAAGACTCAGCCATCAGCTATTTCTTTCCACCTTTCTTTGGGCTCTTCTTTATCTGTTGCATCCAGAGGGTGAAGATCTAGTTGGCCCACAGCATAGGTGCCATGAACTGATCCAGTAAGAAAGGAAGGATTTTCCTTCCCCTGATCCCTCTCTTCTACCCAAGCTCTGTGTGTGTGTGTGTGTGTGTGTGTGTGTGTGTGTAGTAACTTATTAACATACATACTGTTTCCCTCTGCTTGAGGGCCTAGTCTCATTCTTTGTCTTTATGTCCCCAGCACCTAGGACAGTGCCTGGCAAATGACAAGTGATCGATTAATGCTTGTCAATAGGAAAGAATTTTAAAAATCTTGTCCCATCTTTTCTGTTTGTTTCAGTTTTAACATTGTCTTCCAGGGGCTTGCCTAAGCCTAGGCAGTCTCCACCTGTACTTCAGAGCCCAGTGCAAACTATCGCAAATCGTCTGGAGCCAAGGCTGATTGCCATGAAGGAACCTAAGGCTGAAGGAAGGCAAAAGACAAAGATTCAGGCCTGGGACATTTCCCAGATTCCAAGGAGAGGACTAAAAGCCAAAACATCCTTTTTTTCTTTGTTAGTCCTTCTTCCCTCCATTGTTGGCTTGACAGTTTGGTCCAGGATGACTTCAGGAGTCCCTCCTTCTATTGGATGTAGCTGAAGGTAGTTGAAATTTGAAGGTAGCTGGGAGGCAGAGGTGAAGAGGGAGAATGCTCCAGGAGTGGGACAAAGCCAGCAAAATGTGTGCAGTTGGGAGATGGGGTATCATGTGCTAGGATCAGCCAGGAAACCAGGATCACTGGATCAAAGAGTACATGGAGAGTAAAGTGTGTAAGGATACTGTAAAGGTCAGAAAGCCAAATAGAGAAAATTAGATTCGATCCTGGAAGCAAGAGGGAACCACTGGAGTTTATTGAGTAACAAGGAGACACGGTCAGATATGTGCTTTAAGAAGATCCAAAGGTAGAAAGATAGTGAGCTCCCTGTCACTGGTTGCATGCAAGCAGAAGCTGGATGACGATTGGCCAGAGATATTGCAAAGCAGAATTTATGCTTCAGGTAGGGGTTAAAACGAATAATTGCTCAAGTCCCTTCTAACTCCATTATTCTACAAAATTGCTCATTTCCAGTCCCACTTCTAGTCTTCTAGACTATAAAATAATTCCCAGTTGCCCAATTAAATTACTGTGCATGGGTCATGGAGCATTTACATTGTACAAAACAATACAGGGAGATAGAAATGAATGAGGAGCTTGTAATCTAATAACGCCATTAGGTCAAATACAAGAGCACTGACCCAAGGATCTGGGCTCAAATCTAGACTCTGAAATTTACTGTCTATGTGACTTGATTAGGCCAGTCACTCCACTCTCATTTTCTATTCCTATAAAATGTCAGGATTGGAATAAATACCCTGCCAGCCTTTGTACCCTTCCAATTCTAGATCTAGGATTATATGGATATTAGGCAGAAATATAGAAACAAATACAGGGTGTCCCAAAGACTTTGGAGTGTCACTAAGACTTTTGGGACATACTACATATCTCTGTGTTCAGGCTGGAGAAAGCCAGTCTGAATTAGGAAAACAGTTGCTAAATGTAATTTCTAATCATAATTATAGCCCACAGTTGTGGAGGATTTACAAAGTGATTTACACAAAACCCTGTGGGAATAGCAAAGGATGATATTCTCCCCATTTTAAAGATGGGGGAAGTAAAACTCAGAAAGGTTCCTGGTCATGGTCACACCTCTAAGTGTTAGAGGTCCTTGGAGTCAGTCCTTCTGACTCCAAATTCAATGATCTCACCGCTACACTCTGTAGCTTTTCTAGGAAGAAGCTGTCTCTGTTAAGGAATCAATTCCCAGTCTCCCACATGGCAGGCAGAGACATTCACCAGGGTGTGAACCAGGAAAAACCTGGAGTGACAGGAGATAAGAGTTGGCTCGGCAGTGGAGGAAAGGATGGGGGTGGGAGGCTGGTAGTAGAGGGGAGGGAGATGTACTTGAATGAATAGATAACAGCTTGTACTTGGCATAAGACTGGGGCACAACTTGGGTGTTAGAGACGTGTCTGAGAAAGAAAGCATTCCTGGTCCAAGTCTTACATTTTTGTAAATAGCCCATCCCTAGAGCCACACTGATGATTGCAAAGCTTCCTCCTTCTATCAATCACTTAACTGACATCTCTTAAGCACTACTATGTGCTAGATTCTGGGGATACAGAGAGTGAAATGAAACAATCCCTGTCCTCAAGGAACTTGTATTCTATTGGGTATCGCTATATACCAAATATTGGGAATAGGGAGAGGAGTATGCTGTTTAACAATCAACTCTGGACACGCTTTTAAGTCGTATTTGCATTTTTAACATCTTCTCTGTTGTTTTCTTAAGTTTAGACAATCAACACAACAATAACTCAAGCCCTGATTTGTAGAGTTTGCTGATTTCTAAGACCTAAATGCTCCAGCTGAAAATTTAACAATCAGCTCTCAGGTGGTTCAAGCTTAACCCTGGTAGGGACCAGACCTGTGATTTTATGGATAGAGGGAACTACCAGGTGAAGCAATTCACTCTACTAATGTAGGTTTTCACTTTCTATGTAACATAGCCTTGGGGTGGCTAGGTGGTACAGTGGATAGAGCACTTGCCCTGGAGTCAGAGGACTTGAGTTCAAATCCATTCTCAGATACTTGACACTTACTAGCTGTGTGACCCTGGGCAAGTCACTTAACCCCAACTGCCTC
Organism: Trichosurus vulpecula; assembly: GCF_011100635.1. Classification (NCBI taxonomy): domain Eukaryota; kingdom Metazoa; phylum Chordata; class Mammalia; order Diprotodontia; family Phalangeridae; genus Trichosurus; species Trichosurus vulpecula. The sequence goes on from NC_050577.1 coordinate 289,664,297, forward strand.
ACAAAATAATAACAGCAACATAGTCTTAAAGCAGGAACACACAGCTAGTATTTGACCAAAGCAAGGCTTGAACCTTCTGACTCTGAGCCCAGGTCCTCTGTTCACTATATCAATTTGTCTATACAGAATATATACTAAATAAATATAAGGTGATGGGAAAGGGAAGGCACAAGCAGCTGGAGATAATCAAGAAATACTTCATGGGGAAATGGTGTTTGAGCTAAGCTTCGATGGTAATTAGAGGAGGAGACAAAGAGTTGGATAGAGGGCCCAGGGCTTGGACTAATTTAAATCTTCTTTTTATGATAGAATAAAAACAGTAACTCGCATTTCTACAGTGCCTTAAGATTTACAAATTTTAATAAATTTTCCATTTATAACAACCCTCAGAACTAGATAGTATTGGCCTGAAACAACTGAATGGGCAAGTTATTATTGTCCCAATTTTACAGATGAGAAAATTGAGGCTTGGTAAAGCTAGGCAAATAAATTTACTAGTGTCACGACCAAGATTCAAACCCATATGTCCTAATACTAGGTTATAGCTCCCTATTAATTCTACCTTATCACCCCTTCAAAACACAAACTCTAAAATAAGTGGGTTTTGTCACTTAGTGGTGGAGAGTGGGTGGTTCATCTGGTCCTTTTCTAGCCTCTCCCTAAAACAGGTTTCATGGTGAGGGATTGGGGAGGGACCCAGTTTTGTCAGGTTAAAGGATGGATGCTGGGAAGGCCAGCTCCTCATCTCTCTGCAGTCTTAACCTCTGGGAGCCTCACTCCTGAACTCCCCCTCATAAGCACAAAATGACAGCCTTGGACTCACAGAAGGGAGAAGGCTTCTGCCTGCTGATTGAGCCCTGTTTACGTCTTGTTCCAAAACGCCAGAGAGACTGATGCAAACATTGTTCATAGCTTGGTAACAGCATAATGGCCAGAGATGAGATGTGAACTCCCAAGGCCCCTTCTGGCTCTACGCCTTTGATACCACGATCTGACGACCTGTGAGGCCCCTCCCAGCTCTGGGACCAGTCCACAGCTTTAGTATTGTCTCTAGTAGAGTCTATGGCCACAGAGTTGAGTGGGAGAAGCCAAATGACTATCAACCCTAGGACCCTAGACTCATTAGTACTCTGCATTTGAAAGGCAATAAAGCAGGAGAGACAGACAGACAGACAGACAGACAGACAGAGAAAAGGGAAGAGAAAAAGAGAGAGAGACAGAGAGAGAGCGCACTGGGACCAGATTCAGGAAGGCTCCAGCTCAAACCCTACCTCCATGCTTGCTACCCATGTAATTCTAAACAAATGTCTGAACTTCTCTGGGCTTTCCTCATTCATACAATGGAAGGGTTGAAGTCAGTGATCTTTGGAGTCCTTTAGAGTTCTTGACCCTATAATCCTGTGGCTAACCCTGATGAGCTAGCCAATGTAATTTCTACAATAAGACAGGGTCAAAAGAGCTCTGGATATGGTGTCTTATGCCTGGGTTTACATCTGTGTGTTCTTAGTCAAATTACTTCCCTGTCCTCATCTGTAAAATGAAGGCAGTTGCCAATTTTGATAACATCTTTCACAGTAACAAAGAATTTGAATGCATCCATCGGGGAATGACCGAACAAATGATGGTGTATGAATGGAATAGAATATCACTACAACTTTAGTAAGGCCAAGTAGGCAGAATTCAGAGAAACCCAGAAGACTTGTATGAACTGATGTAGAGTGAGGTGAGCTGAACACCATGACAAAAATCAGGTACAAGAAAATACTATTAAAAGCATTAGAACTCTGGTCAATGCAATGAATAATATTGACTCCAAAAGTAGGCGAAAACTTACCCTTCTTTTTCAGCAGAGAGGTGGTAGACTATGGATGTGGAATAAGACACATACTGTCAGACATGGCCAATATATTAGTGCATTTTGCTTAACTGTCTTTTTTTCATAGGATTATAGGTTTAGAGATAGAAAGGGAACTCAGAGGATATTCAATCTGACAAAAAGTGTTAGTTATATTTCTGTTATGAGGGAAAGTTCCAGGTAGGGAGAGGCTCTGGGAAGTGATAGGGATGTCTCAAAAGAGCATCAATAATTCATTCATTCGACAAATATTTATTACACATCTACTATGTGCCAGACACTGTGTTCAGCACTGGGGATACAAAAAGAGACAAAAGACAGTCCCTGCCCTCAAGGAGCTTACAGTCTAATGGGGGAGAAAACATGCAAAGATATACAAAGCCAGCTATGTAGATGATAAATAGAATGTGATTTTAAAAAGGAAGCAAGTGGAATTGAGAGGGTTTGGGAAAGACTTCCTGTAGGTGAGATTTTATTTTTTTTTCCAATGACTTTTTTTTCTTTTTTCCTTTTTTTAATTTTATTTTAGACTCAAGGGCCAGAACACAAATACAGAATAGAGAAAAGAAACAAAACATATCATAAACTTAAATATTGAGACTCAAATACAAAGTAAGAAAGGGGGAAAAAGCATGTCATGTGCATAGTAGAATGTAAGAGGATTCAAAATATGTAACAATAAATTTTCATTTCAAGAAAGCCTGTATGATAAATAATACACACTGTGTTGAGAGCTGTTCATCTTTGCTTCCTTGTGAGTTTTCTTTTGTTCTCTGCTGTGCAGTTTTTTACTTTGTTCTTTTTTTCCCTCCCCCCATCTCCCCCCCCAGGAGGCTACAATAAGGTTTAGATATGTTTCTTTATAGCTATTGATATATTGTATATACATACACATATACATACACATATAGACATATACCTTCCCAAATATACTGTACTCCTGATCTTTGTTAGAAGGTGGGATTTTAAATAGGATTCAAAGGAAGCCAGGAAGGTCAGTAGGCAGAGCAGAGGAGGGACAGTGTTCCAGGTATGGGGGACAGTCAGAGAAAATGCCCTGGAGTTGTACTAGATCAGAGGTTCTTAACAGGATCTGTGGATAGATTTCAGGGGGTTCATGGACTTAGAGGGGGCGGAAATGAGTTCCTTCTTTTCACTAATCTTTGGTTTCCTTTGTGATATTATGCATTTTATTTTCTCCATTTCAAAACATGATTCTGAGGTGTCCATCTGCTTCACCAGACTGCCTGCCAACGGCTTTCATGACACAAGAAGAGTTAAAAACTCTTGGACTAACTGACCTTGAAGGGTCTCTTGCAGCTCTAAAACCTATAAACTCTGCAAACAGTCAGTATCAACTCAGATCAACCGACATCAGACCTAATCCTGTCGGTCAAACATCATGGAGATGCTTCTCCTCACAGACATGAGAAACATGGTGACTCACTACACTCCAGGGAGGTGGTGGCTGAGAAAGATAATTTTTGCTAGAAAATAACAACCTGTTGTGTGTCCTGAGCGAATGCCCTTGCAGCAAACGTTTTTGAAGGTTGCTTTTAATTTTTTTTCTCCTCAAGCCCATTCAGATTCCGATAGCTCTGGAAAACCTGAGTGGCTAAGAGACTTATCAGTGAAATACCAAAGGGATGAAATGTTGCCTTTGTGCTTTCCTATCTTGAGCTGGCCGCCAAAAAATGATAGCACCCTGAAGCATCTTCAGATGACGTCCAGTGGGGCTTACAGGAAATGAAAGCTCTGTTTGGAGCTTGTGGAAGATGGATGGCAGGAGGAAGGCGGACGTTAGATGACCTCATAAGGGAAAGGAAGTTGCAAAGGTGAGAAGGCGCCTCTGGCTTTTTAGGCAATGAGAGTGATTCTGGTGCCCTAGAGGTGGACGTTGGAGGAGCCTAGGAGCCACCTTGTCCAACACACTCATTTTACAGGTGAGGAAACTGAGGTTCTCAGAGGTGAAGTGACTTACCCAATATCACACAAGTTTGAAGTATCAGAGGCAGGGTTTGGAACCTGGACCCTCTGACTTCAGAGTCAATGCTCATTCCAGTTTGCTACACTACACAGTTACATAACTGGACAAGGGGTCCATGGTCAGAGAGGACTAGCAGCTCTGGTGGGAGGGCTGCTCATCCACCTTTGGTGTCCACTTGGCACACAACCCATGCCTGTGGCTCCAAGAAGCCATAGCATGGGCAGCTGGTAAAGTTATCTTGGCAGATGGGTTAAACCAGGTTGAAGGCAACCCACAGGCCTCAAACCCATTGGTGAATTAAGAGGGTGTCTACCCCAAGTATGTGAAGATATCCCCCAACTGAATGCATAGATGAGGATAATTTATTCCAACGATCATGGGGCAGGCACTGTGGAGTCCTTAGAGCTTGGCGAAGAAGCCAAGATCATCCACCACATCCTGGTTCATCACCAGTCATCCTGACTTTTGTTTTACCGCTGGACTCTGATGACTCAGGAAGAGAGAGTGAGGCTGACAACTTTGTGCAACTCTGCCTCACTTAAATCCAATTCACGAATGAGTCCAGACATCCCTGTGTGGTGCCATTGGTTCTCTTCAAAAAACAAAGGACAAACAACAAGTTACATAACTAGTTAGTGTCAGGGCTGGATTTAATTCCAGCCTAACTAATGCCAAACCCAGGGTTTCTTCCACATTGCCATACAACATTCTCTTTTATCTTGTAAATGAAATCTAAATTTTTGGGGAGGCCTCTATACTGTTTTGGGAGCATATGGACAGGAAGAGACATTGGAGAGATCAGTATCTCCTGGTGAAGGCCAATGTGAAAGGAAACCAATTGGGCCATCTCCATCCAATGAAGGAGAGAATGGCAGACCCTACTTTCCAGTTTACAACTGTATTGCCTTTTAACTCATTTTGGGCAGTAGTGGAGTTTCTTTTGGTATATGAGTAGGGACAATGTAGAAGGGGGACTGGGAGGTAAGATGGACTTTTTATAAGGGACATTTTAATTTGTGGGCAGGTAGGTGGCAAAGTGGCTAGAGTACCAGGCCTCGAGTCGAGAAGACCTGAGTTCAAATGTGACCTCAGACATCTACTAGCTGTGTAACCTTGGGGAAGTCACTTAATTCTGTTTGCCTCAATTTCCTCATCTGTCAAATGTGCTGGATGAGGAAATGGCAAACCACTCCAGTATCTTTGCAGAGAAAATCCCAAAAGGAGTCACGAAGAGTTGGACGCAACTGGAAAAAATGACTAAACAACTTTAATTTGTAAAATGTATTCATTTAGGAATGACCCATCTGTTGGTGAAAACAATGAAAGAAAATATTTTATTTTCAAAACTTCTCATATTTGGAAAATGAGGCAGGCAGCAAAGCAGCCTCTAGCTTTTTGTTATCAAAGTGACTTGAATTGTGAGTTACAAAATGATGGTACAGTAGCTACCATTCTTTCAGTAGGGAGATTGATCTGATGAGTTGTTCGATGTTAGACAGTTTATTTTATGTGCTTGATTTGCCCCCAGACACACCTGCATAGAATTTCTTTGGCTTTACTTCCTTGGAAAAGCACTAAGACATCAAAGAGTATGCTTACAATTTTTTTTAAATGCCATATACTCAAGGAATTTTTGTTTAAAGAAAAAATAAAATTCTGAGAGAGAGAGAGAGAGAGAGAGAGAGAAACACCAAACAAGTAGAACCAGGCCTTGCCTCCTGGGAGATTACCCTCTGTTGAGAAGAACAGCATTTACACACACAAGGTACCTGCCAGTAGGCAGAAGGTGACCTTCAGGGAAAAGCTGTCTTACCTAGAGGGACCTGGAGAAGCCTCCCGCAGAAGGTGGCATTTGTGCCAAAATTTAAGGGAAACCAGGGAATCTAAGAGGGGGAGGTAAGGAGGAAGAACATTCTGGATGTGAGGGACAGAGAATTCCTGCAAAGAAACAGAAAACAATGAATGTCAGAACTAGGAGGGAACTAGCTGGGAAGGACATTAGAACATAGAAAGTGACCACAGGAACTAAAATGTCACAGTTGGGAGGGAGCTTAGACTAGGGAATGTCAGGACTGGGAGGGAGCTTAAAACAGGGAATGTCAGAGCTGAGAGGGACCTTAGAACAGAGGATATCAGAGCTGGGAGGGAGCTTAGAACAGGGAATATCAGAGATCAGAGGGAACTTAGAACAAGGAATATCAGAGATCAGAGGGAGAAACCCTGAAGTCCATCTGGTCCAATACCTACATTTTACACCTGAGAACGCTAAGGTCCCGAGAGAAGTGGCTTATTTAAGGGCCCACACACCAGAGAAACAGGTCATTGTTACGTCCACAGGGAGGATAAGAGCTTGGTATTAATGTTCTCCCAATACCCAAGAGAAAATTCAGGAACAAACAGGAACTTTGAAGCCAGTAAGATTCTGAGCTGGGAGGTGGCAGGGTAGGAGAGAGCTGCCTTCATTAGAGTGAGAGGGTTTTTCCCTCTCTCTCTCTCGCTCTCTCTCTCTCTCTTTTTTTTTTGTTTGGGTTTGGATTGAGTATTTGGGAAAACCCAGACAGGCAGGGAGACGCTGTGTTTGAGTAACTCCTTGACCCCTTCAGAAACGCCCAAGTGAGCATGTAGGGATCTTGTCAGCATCGGATTCTGCAGAGTCCTGCTCGGCTGTGCAAGGCCCAGGTCTCAGACTGTCAGATGCAGCACCAAAGTGGGCAGCCTTGGAGCGGAGCGGGGCTGGTCATTTTCACCAAATGCCCACACCCATCAGCCCACATGGAAAAATCTCCCCACAACCCACTCTGGGCTTGCTCCGATTCTCTAAGATGAAGCACCTGGAGAGTCATCACCCCAGTGGGTGGCTCGGAGCTTTCTGACTTTAATAAATGGCCATTTTCTTTGGCTGGTCTTTCGTCTACTCCTCCGTTTTGTTCCCACGCTCATAAGCTCTGAAATCTAAAGCTGGACGGGGCCTTGGAGGCCATGTAGTATGACCCCCTCATTTTACAGATGAACAGAGACCTGCCCAAGCTCCCAGAATCCCAGCTCTGCAGTTAGGATGGACCTCAGCAGCCCTCAAACCCAAACCTTTCCATTTACAGATGAGGAACTGAGGTCCCCAGAGGTTAAGTGGATAATGGATCAGGGTCACCCAGCAGGATTCAAACTCAAACTCATGACTCCAAGTTCAGCATTCTGCTACACCACCACACCAAGTTACCTTGGTTTGTAAGAGATGGCTCATGAAAGAAAAATTCCTAATTATCTGTGTAGAGGACACAGCTGTAGTCTAGTTCTAGCTCAGAGGAGTGAGGGTGAATGGCTCAGGTGAGATAGGACAGCTGCTTCTTCACAATCAAGGGTGATGTTTGGAAGAAAGAGATGGCATCTTTTGTGATGATACTTCACAGCTCACAGACCAGATCAAAGGGCGGTAGAGTTGAAAAGTACTGGGACAGTTGGGTGATACAATAGACAGTGAGTTGGATTTGGGAATCAGGAAGACTTGAGTTTGAATCCTGCCTCAGGGTTTGACCCTGGGCAAACCTCAGTTTCCCCATCTGTAACATGAGGAGGCTAGACTCCATGGTCCCTATGGTCCCTTCATCTCTAAATCTCTGATAATGTGAATTTTTTAAATGATCTACTCCAACCCCCTCATCTTACAAATCAGGAAACCAAGACTCAGAATTAAAGTGGCTTGCCTGAGATTATAAAGCAAGTTGGTGGCTTGAGGTACTTCCTTATTTCAAAAAAGGGTATCATCCTCCTGGGGCAGCTGGGTGACAGTGCATAGAGTGCCAGGCCTGGAGTCAGGAAGACTTTAAATCTGGCCTCAGACACTTTCTAGCTGTATGACCTTGGACGAGTCGCTTCACCCTGTTTGACTCAGTTTCTTCATCTGTAAAATGAACTGGAGAAGGAAATGACAAATTCTCTGGTATCTTTGCCAAGAAAATCCCAAATGGGGTCATGAAGTCAGACACGATTTAAACAACTGTAGAACAAAATCACCCTCCTTCCAATTAGTCAACAAGCATTGACCTATTCCCAATCAAACATCCCTGTCCCATCCTGAGGCCATGCTGTCCCATGTTCATAAGATGGAGGCCACCTAACATGCTTCACCAGCATCTTTGGGTCATGTTACTGCAAGCTTACCCCACCCCGCCTCCCTCATTACCACCTCCACCTTCTTCCACTTGCTCTGGGAACCATAATCAAAACATAGCAAGGAGAAATTGTTTTTCCCTCCAAACTGATATAATCACAAAAAGTAAGGGGCAGTAACAGAGATGACTGAATTGTTGATATATTCAATGACATGTGACATTGGTCTATGACCTGTTATCTTCTTAAGAAACATGATGTTTCCCTGATGGAATAGGAAGGATGGCTAATCATTGGCTGGTGAAAGACCGGCCACATCCTCATCCTTCTTATCGAACTGGCCGGCCAACCTCCCTGTATACAACATGGTATCTCCCATTTCCACATGCCTTGGCACAAACTGTCCTTCATGTCTGGGATGGATGCCCTCTTCATCTCAAACACTTAGCATCCCGAGATTTCTTCAAAAGTCCAGCTCAGATGCCAAGCTCCACATTAGTACTTTCCTGATCCCTTCAGTTGGAATGACATTGTATGTACTCTGTACCACCTTACCTGCATGCATGTTGTATCCCCACCACCAAAATAGAATAGAAGCTCCTTGAGGGTAGGCTCTGTTTTGTTTTTGTCTTTGTATGCCCACCATCTCGGCCAGTGTCTGGTCCATAATAGACACTTGATACAAGTTTATTAAACTGAACCATTCAGAGCCAAGACTACATATAAGTGTTCTAGAATATTGCATGTCATCTTTTCTTAAAGTTCTGTATCTCCCTGTATAACAATATAATGAATAAGGGTCCCATCATCACCTTCTCAGTCTAGATAGTGGCCCCCTCCCCCCACAACGTGGCTATCCTTCTAAGAAAGTTTTCTTAAAATAGTCTAACATCATGTTAATAACTGCAAAGTTGAGTTTCTGAGCTCAGCAACCAGTCCTTCCCAGTTCTTTATTCAATGCCCTCGTACAGACCCATCAAATGGTGGGGTAGGAAAGTGACTGAGAAACCAGCACATTGGAAAGATTGGGAATCAGAAGACTTGGATTTCAACCTCAGATCGGCCACTTGGTAATGAACTTCTAACGGCATTTCCATTGACAAAATCATACCCATAGAGACCAAATAGATACCTAATAAATACCAGGTAATTTGGACCGGGAAGGCGCAAGTAGGTAGGGAGAGGGGAAGAGTAATAAGTGAGAAATAACCTCCTATAGGAGGTGGCATTTGAAGTGATCTTAGAGTGAAACTGGAGACCCTAAAAAAATGGAGGAGAGGAGGCAGCACATGTCAGCATGTCAGGTATGAAGGTCAGCCAATCCAAAGATAGAGAGATGGGCCATGTAGTATCAGCTAAGAAGGGCCATTGGCTGGATCAAAGAACATGTGAAAGTGATGGATGACAAAACTGGAAAGGTTGGCAGAAGCCAAGTTGTGAATGCTAAACAGAGGGGTTTGTTTTTTATCTTAGAGGTGATAGGGAGCCACTTGAGTTTATTGAGCGGGGAGGGAATGACTGGTCAGGCCTACCCTTCAGGAATATCATTTGGGTGATGGTTGGTGGATTCATCCTTGTTATCATCTTCATCTTCATCATCTCTACCCTAGAGAGAAGATTAAGAGCTACAATGGAAAAATGGATATTCCCAAATGATTCTGAATAATCAGTGACTTCCCAAGGATTCTGAGAGGCTGGTGTTTGAGTAGCAGCCATTCTGCCCAGCAAATAATGAATATTTTCTGTCTCCCTTCAAATGGCAGGGGAGAAGAAAGCAAAAGCTTTCCTTGGTGAGGTTCAGCCAAGACTTCCTCTAGGCTTTCAAAAGAGAACTGGAATGATGGATGACCCTAGGCATGCAGAGGAAGAACCACCCCACCCCCCCAACTACGACAAATGGTACAGTGGCTAGAGCACCAGACTTAGAGACAGGAAGATCTGAGTTTGAATCCTGCCTTAGATACTTAGCAACTTCATTCTCTGGAAAATGAGGGGGTTGGATTCAATGACCTCTATGGTCCTTCCAGCTCTTATTCTAGTATTCTTTGCCCTCACCTCCTTCAGCGGCTGCCTGCCAGATGGGCTCTTGGCTTCTTGCTAATGTAAATGTCTAGAGCTTGAAGGATGGCCAGGGAAACTGTGAAGAACGTTTGAGAAGAGCGGCCAGAAGGAGCAAGAACACTTAGTGTGAGGGCTTTGGTGCTGTTCTTCTGTTTCTGACCATCTAACAGAACTCTTCATGGCCTCCCCTTACCCTAGAAGAGGCCCTGGGATAGAGTAGAAAGACCCCTGGATGTGGAGTCAGAGGTCCTGGGTTCAAATCACAATTCTGCTACTTAATACCTGTATGACCTATGCAAACCTTAGTGGGACTTAGTTATCTGTAATTAGGCTACCAAATATTGATGAGGTCAGGAAACCATATATTTTAGGGGTGCTCGAGACCCCAAAATATCAACACACCAGGTCCTACTCGAATGAATTCGACTCAAGCTTTCTGAGCCAAAGAGAAAAACAAAGTTTATTACAAATTCGCCATAATGAGTAATCTCACCATTTGTGACACTCGTTTTCACGAGGGAGCCAGATTCAATCTACTGCACTAGATTGACGGGATTGGGGTGAGAACAGACTCCAGGAACCTAGAGAATGGGATTAAGGGTGGGAAGTCGCTGAAGGCTTCCTGGAGATAACAGACCGTGTAGGGCTAGGCTAGTTTAAGAGTGACAGATTTGGACTTAGACACTGACAGGATCAAGGGTGAAAACTAGCCAGACAACGGAGGGGTAGGCTAGGTTAAGAGTAACCTAGAAATGTGAGCCTAGTGATAATGAAAGGCTTATGGCCTCAGGCAAAAGCCTCATCTAGTGGAAAGATTCCCACAGCCTACACCCTATCAGTATGAGGTATTTCCCCTACATGTCTCAAGTTTCCAGAATCTCCTTTCTTTCTGTCCCTCCCTTCTCTCTGTCTTTCTCTCTCTCTCCTCTATCTCTCTTTCTCTCTTCTGTGTCTCTGTCTTTCCTCTCCCTTTCTCTCCTCTGTCTCTATCTCTATCTCTCCTCTCTCTCTTTCTGTGTCTTTCTTTTCTCTCTGTGCCTTTCTCTCCTCTCTGCCTCCCTCCCCCTCCTCCCTTCTCTCTCTCTTTCTGTGTCTTTCATCTCTCTTTCTCTTCTCTCTCTCTCTCCTCTCTGTGTGTCTTTCTTTCCTCTCTCCCTCCTTCCCCCTCCCCTTTCTCTCTCTCTCTCTCTGTCTCTCTGTCTGTCTGTCTCTCTCTCTCTCTCTCTCTCTCTGTCTCTCTGTCTGTCTCTCTCTCTCTCTCCCTCTCTTTCTCCTCTGTCTTTCATCTCTGTTTCTCTCCTCTGTCTCTGTCTCTGTCTCTGTCTGTCTGTCTCTCTCTCTCTCCCCCTCCCTTCCTTCCTCTCTCTCTCCCCCTCTTCACTTGTTCCAAAGAATAGGAATCTCTTCTCTCCAAAGCTCTTCCACACCAGCTCCACTCATTCCATGCCAGCATGCTCAGCATGGTCTCCACCAATATGGAGCAGGCCAAATGGCCCACCCAGGTTTGGCAGCCCAGACACATTCAGGTAAAGATTCCAGGAGCATTCCCTAAGTGACTCCTTGGTGAAATTCCCTCTGCTTGGTGATAAGAACTCAAAAACCAAAATAGTCCCATGCCTCAGAGGAACTTTCATTCTACTTGAGGGAATGCAACATGAAAACAAACAAGTAAATGTGCAATGTAATACCAAGAGATAACTAAAAGAAGATTAGAAAAGGCCTCTGGGCAAGGTTGCTCTGACCTTTGCTTTGAAGAAAGCTAGGGATTCTGCAGTGCTGAGGAGATAAAGCAATGTTTCCAGACACGGGACTGCCTATGCAAAGGTGTGGAGGTGGGAGATGATAGAAATGCCTGAATCTCTCTTTTTCAGTGCTGTTGGACTTTTAAGGTCCCCTTTCAATTATGAGATTCACAATCCTATTCCTCACCTTCTCCTCTTTTTCCCCTTCTCATTTTCCTTTTACTCTCCCTTTTCTTCATTTCCTTTTCTGTTCTTTTTTGATTTTTCTGCATCATCTCTCCTACTTTTCTTATTCCCATCTTATTTTCCCATCATTCTTTCTGATAGGGTGATGGGACGTTCCCAACACCCCAAACTATATCATTTCCCTAAAGTTAGTGTGAGGTTTGGGGGGGGGGGAGTGGGAAGGTAAAGAGGGCTGATGACAGGGTCAGGTTGGGAAGCTGGGGTCAGAGCTGTTCAAAGGAAACATTCTTGCCTCCCTCAGATCTGGTAGAATCAATCATAACCAGTGCATGCCAAAATGTGCATAAAAAGAAAACTTCTGTGGTTTTCTGGTATGATGAACATTTGTGCTTCTCAGTGTGTCAAAGCTAGGGAAATCAGAACCCAGATCTGAAAGCCAAGTTAGAGACTGACTTGAGTAGCTTTCTGAAAAGTAGCTATCAGAGAACTGGTTGGGGAGGTTTAAGTGACTTATCCAAGGTCACACAATAAGGAGTGTCTGAGGACAGAATGGAACCAAAGTCTTCTTGACTCCAAGTCCAGTGCCTGACCTACTGTTCTTCACTGCCTCTTTGAGATCACAGACCAGTATCTTTAGGGATCATGCCAGGAGCTCCCCAAACTGATGAAATCATACATTTGATCTTTATCTCAATACTTCTATAGATACATGTAGACCCCAACAGCGTCAACTTCTTAAGGGCAGAGACTTTCATTTTTGAACTTGTACCCACAGCACCCACCATATAGCAAATGGTAGGGAGTTGACTAGGCTATGGAAAAGCTGGCAGTCACAATGCCAGAGGGGATTTACTTAGCACTAGAGAATGGCACCATGTCAGGGCCATCCACAACTTGGGCCTTACAATAAGGAGACTATAGGAAATTCTCTTCTGCCTTAGAATAGCTGGTTTCCTTCAAAGCTCAGCTCAAACACCACTCCCTGAATGAAGCTTTTCCTGATGACCCCAGCAGCTAGGGGTCTCTCCCTTCCTCCTCCAAATTACTTTGATATATCTTGGGCAAGTCACTTAACCTCTCAGTTTTTCCAACTGTAAAATAGGGGTTATAGTAACACCTACTCCCCAGGGTAGCTGTGAGAATCAAATGAGATGTTTGTAGAGTGGAAGGGAATAAGGTGTAAGAAGGTTTGGACAGTGGAAAATGGTTAGTTATGAAGAGCCTTAAATGCCAGAGGACTTTATCTTTGATCCTAGAGGTAACAGGGAACCATTGCAGCACATCAAGCAGGGGAGGTGACAAATTAAGTGAATAAGCATTTATTATGGGCTTCTTTTGGGCCAGGCTCTGTTCTAAGCACTGGATGTGGTCCAACCTACATTGTAGAGGCTACATTTTAGACTCCCCTTAGCAGCTGATTGGAGGATGGATTGGTATGGGGCTCAGACATTGGAGGCAGAGAAACCAATTGGAAGAAACCAATTGTCCAGGATAGAGGTGATGGGGGCTGTAATTAGAATACAAGTGGAGAGAAGGGAATGTGTGTGTGTGTGTGTGTGTGTGTGTGTGTGTGTGTGTTATTATATATAGATAATATATCTAGAGAGATAGAGACAGAGAAACAGAGAGAGAGAGAGAGAGAGAGAGAGAGAAGGAGAGAGGGAGGCAGGGAGGGAGAGAGACAGAAATATTGTGAAGATAGAAATGACAGGATTTGTCAATGGAGTGGAAAAGTGATGAGAGTTAAGAGTGAGAAGCTGAGGATGAGACCAAGCTTGGGTGACTGGGAGGATGGAGGTATCCTCAACAGTGATAAGGAAATTAAGAAGGGAAAATGGCTTGGGAGGAAGTATAATGGCTTCATAGGAGTCGGTGAGCTCACCGAGTAAGAGAGTGTAGAGCAAAGAGCGAAGGAGGTACAAGATGGAGCCATGTGGGACACCCACAGTCATTGGCAGTGACATGAACAAAGAGCCAGCAAAGAAAAGAGAAGCAGCTGACAAATCACTGAAGCTACCTTGGGTCTCAGTTTCTTCTTCCGTAAAATGAGAAAGTTGGATGAAGTGGCTTCTGAGGTCCCTTCCAGGAGGAGAGGTCAAAATTCTGGCTTTGCCACTTTGGAGTCTTTGTGGCTTCTGTGATTTCTTCCAGCTCTGTGATGCTGTTACTGTGACTGCCCAATTCGACCTGGGGCTGGGGGCTCAGCACTGAATTGGAGTCTAAAGACCCAGAAATGCCGCCTTGCCCCTTTTAAGAATGCTTCCCCAGAACCCTGTGGCCTGGAGGCCTTCGTGCTCTACAAACCACTTGCTGTTCAGCTGAACCCCATCCTGCCTGGGCTTTGCATATCTGCGGCTTCATTAAGGAATCAAACCGGACATTTTCCAGGAAACATAAAGCTGAATCTTGAATAATCCACAAACTCCCCAAACCCTCACAGTCTCCAGATCCAGAAGCCCCAGCCCTAGGCATGGCCTCCAAGACTTCAGGAAGATTACAACCCTGGATGGTACAATCTTGGTTCCAGAAAGTTCACCTTTCATTTAATCTCTTAACACTAGGGCAAATTCCCAGCCCCTACTGGTCAGTATTACCCTGAATCACAGCCCTTCAACCAAAGATAGGGGAGGGAATGAAAGAGGAGAAGAAAAGAAGGCTTCCCTGATCATTTACACTGGCCGATTCAAGCTTAACCCCATTCTGACTGTCGGGTTAGATGCTGGGTTTTTGGGGGGAGAGGGGAGAACCTGTAGTTTGGTGTGTCCTATCTCCCCACCTATAATTTGCTGGAGACCAGAGCCCATTTATCATATTTATTTATGCACAGACCCAGAGTTCAAATCCAGCCCTAAAATATGCTACATCTTTGGACTTCACTCTTCTCCATCTGTACAGTTGCGGGGAGGACTAGCTGGGAGCAGCCAGGCCATACAGTAGATGGAGCTCTAGGCCTGGAGTCAGGAAGACCTGAGTTCAAATCCAGCTCCAGACCTGGCGGTGTGACCCTGAGAAAGCCACTTAGCCTGTTTCTTCATGTATAAAATGGGGATAATAATACCACCTACCTCTCAAGGTTTTTGTGGAGGAAAACAATGAAATAACATCTGTAAAGTTCTGAGGATAGGGCCTGACAAATAGTGAATGCCATGTAATGGCTAGCTACTTATTATCACCCCCAGGACTTAGCCTAGTATCTGGCACACAGTATGAACGCTAGTTATTGTTAGCTCAAAGGATCACAGATTTAGCTCTGAAGGGGAAGGAGTGTGGTTTAGTGCTTTGAAAGCAAAGGGTTAAGCTTAAATTGGCCAGTGTAGACCATCAGGCAAGCCTTCTTTTCTTCCCCTCTTTCATTCCCTCCCTATCCTTGGTCAAAGGGCTGTGATTCAGGGTAATACCGACCAGTAGGGGCTGGGAATTTGCCCTACTATTGAGAGATTAAATGAAAGGGGAACTTTCTTGAACCAAGATTGATTGATTGGATTCAAATCCTGCCTCTGGTACTTATTACCTGTATGACCTAGGGCAAGTCAGTTTACCACTCCAGGTCTTTCTGTGGTTCAGTTATTTCAATCATGTCAGACTCTCCATGACCCCATTTGAGGCTTTCTTGGCTATAATATTGGAGTAGTTTGCCATTTCCTTCTCCAGCTCATTTTTTACAGATGAGGAAACTGAGGCAAACAGGGTTAAGTGACTTGCCCAGGGTCACATAACTGGTAAGTCTGAGCTTGGATTTGAACTCAGGGCAGTAAATCTTCCTGCCACCAAACCCAGAGCTCTATGGACCATGGCACCACCTAGCTGTTCTTCCCACTTAAAAAAAAAAAAGTATCCCTTAATGCTATGACTCTTTAAAACTATCAACCCATCTCTCTCTTCTCCTTCTCTGCCAAGTGAAGGTTTTCTTAAAACACTCAGTGTCCTCACTTTTTTCACCATCAACTTAACCATTGACAATCTGGCCTTCCTCTTCACCACTCTACTGAACTTAGCTTTCTCATTATAACCTCATTATCACTAAATCCAACGGCCTTTTGTTCTGGTCTCGTTCTTGACCTCTCTTCAGCATCAGACATGTGCCTCCTCTTCTTCTGGACACCTTTTCCTCCACTGGATTTCATGACACAGAATTGACAGGTAGTAAATGCTAAATAAATGTTTATTGGTTGAGTGAGTGATTCTTCTCTCACTTTGACCACTGTTTTCTGTCTCTTTGGTTGATGCCTCATATTTCTCCCAGACCTTGAGGTCATCTTTAACTCTTCCTTCTCATTTCTACATCCATCCAGTGGCTATGTCTTATTGGTATATCTTGCTCCCACTCCTTATGCCCCCAGCCTTACCCCACCTTTATTCGTTTCACTTTCACTGCCTTTAGTCTTATCACATAAATTATTGTAGTTGCCTCCCTGTTTGGTCTTCTTGTCTCCAATCTACCCCTTCCTCCCCTTTCCCATCCATTCTATCCTCCCCTATAAATTCTGTGCACAAATGACTGAGTAATTTCCTATTCCTATAGGTCCCATACTCAAAAACCTTTTGTTGTTCCCAATGGCCCACCAAATAAAGTGTTCATTTTAAATCCTAATATTGAAGGTTCTTCACATTTCCAACCTTATTTGTACTACTCACCTTCATATATTGTAATTCAAACCAACCCGCCATTTTTATCTTGCCCTCTGGGTACATATTCATACATCTGCCATGCCTGGCTCCACTATCATATCTATGATTGTGAAAACATCTGTCTTCTTTCCTTCCAATCAAAACACAGTGTGGTCCAGTAGAAAGAGTATTGGATTGAAAGTCAGAAGACCCAGGTTCAGATCTTGCCTCTAATATTTACCACCTATGGGGCCTTGGGTGAGTCACTGTACCTTTCTAGGTCTGGGTTTCCTCACCTGTAAAATAAAAGTGTTTGATAATGTCAATAGTCCCTTTGTTTCCTAACATCAAAGGTGCCCTCTAGCTCTAAGGCAATGTTCTATTCATCCTCAAATTATAGAATGGGCAATGACCTCTCTCCAAGCTCCAAGAGGACCAGACCTCACATCAGCATGAGGGCTCTATTCAAAAAGAGACCTGATTCTTCCAGAAACACAAGGGAGCCACACATGATGACATGAGGCTCCAGGAGAGGGTCTTGGGATAAGTCAGGCCCAGGGAATTACAGCTAGAATCACTTAGAAAATTTGAACTGGTGGGGACTAAGTTGGTTTCTTTTAACCCCTTTCTAATGACCTCACCCTAGTGTATTATTTCTGAAGTTGCATATCCTCTTTTCGTGTAAATAAACCCTAGAATATGAACTCTTGTGGTCTGGAGTGTGTGGAGAAAGGGGTTAGAAGAGAAAGAGGGAACAGATGCTTGAAGCAGGTGTCCAGTTACAGTGGCAACCACAGGAGAAGAGGGAAAGGGAATTAAGGGTTGATGGGGTGTGGTAGACCTCAGGATCCTGGGAGCCAAACAGGCCCAGACCTCAAGGAGGTTCAGGAAGGGATCAGTGATCAGGGGACATTAGAAAATAGGAAAAGACCAAAGATCTGGGACTGAAGACAAGGTCCCCTGGACCAATTTGGAGACGCACTGAATTCCCAGAAACTGATCCAGATCGATGGATCAAGGCCTATACAAATACTACTGCCTTCAAAGTCTAACTCAAGTATTGCCTCTCTGTGGTTCTTTCCAGGCTCCCCATTGAAGGCCTACTGCACTCACTGGCTTGAGTCACATGTTGTAAGATTTGAGCATATATTGTCTTAGTCTAGTGATCTCATCATCTCCCATGGGTTTAACAACCATCCCTAGGCAGATGCCTCCCAATCTCTCCTATCTCTCCTGAGCTAGATCCCATATCTCAAACTGCCTGCTAAACATCCCATCCAAGTATCCCGCAGGCATCTCCAGCTCGACATAGCCAGAACATGTCTTTTTCAAAAATATCTGCCCCTCTTATGAACATCCCTATTCCTGTTGTGAGAACCACTGAGCATTCAGGTCTGCAACCTGGAAGTCATCCTGCAGTCTTTATTTTCATTTGCCTCCACATCTAATCAGGTTGCTGTTTCAGGCCTGTCTGACTCTCTGTGAGTCCATTTGGGGTTTTCTCAGCAAAGATGCTGAAAAGTTTGTCATTTCCTTCTCTAGCTCATTTTACAGATGGGGAAACTGAGGCAATCAGGGTAAAGTGACTTGCCCAGGCTAGTTAGATTGTTAGCACTTCATTAGATTATGAGCCCCTGAGGACAACAGCTGTCTTTTACCATCTTTATATCTTCAGTGCTTAGTACAGAGCCCAGCACATAGTAGGCTCTTAATGAATACTTCTTGATTGGATCTTGGAACCCCAAGGCTCAGTTCAAGCTCCTGTGAGAGATCTCTCTCAATTCCCCCACTTTTTAGTGCTCCCATCCCAACCCCTCATGCTACTCTCTTAGAATATTTTTATTTCCTTACATATACACTTTTCCCCCTGGTAGAATGTAAGTTCCTTGAGGTCAGGGTCCATTTCTTCCCTTTCTTTATATCTAGAGAACCTAGCATGGTACCTGGTATATATGAGATGCTGACTGGTCTTGAAAAATGGAGTTTCCTTACTAGGGAATCCCCTGTACTAATGAAATCCCAGGTCTACTCCCTATCCCAGCACCTATGACCTGAAGGCTAAATGACCTTTAGGGTGCCTGCTCAACCTCTGATCCTGTGAATGTGGAAGAATCTATAGGCAATGGAAACCAAATGCAGTGAGAGAAAGCTTCTGTGAGACCCTTTTTGCATCAATCAGATTTCAAGCCTGAATTCATCCTAATTAGCATCCCCTTGGAATCTGTGCCATTAAAGGGACAGAATGAATGAGGTGGGGTAGGGGCATGGTTCAGGCTGATGGGGGTAGGGTGGAAGCGTGGGATAGAAGAAAGAAAGAGGCTTAATGAGCTCCTGCTTAAGAGAGCCCCATAGAAAGTCACTAACAGTACAAAGCTCCAGCCCAGGGAGGGAGACCCCAGTAACCCCAGCTTAAGAGCGACCGAGAATGCCAACCACTGGGGATGCAAGCCCGCTGGCGAGAAGTCTAGGGAGGCTTGCATGGATATCCAGACCCAAGGCCAAATGGACGACCATCCATCTTCACTGAGCAGTGAAGAAGCCAAAAGCTTAGGCGCCTGTTTGGGGTTTTGTTTCTTGTTTTTCCATTCGTTTCTTTCTTTCTTTGCCATGTTGTCCATCATTCCCACAGTGAGGAACTGAGGAAACCACAGAGTCCACAAAGATTGTTTCAAAACCCAGCTCCCCCTCTCCTTTTAAGTACCCGCCAGACACAGTCAGCACCCTTGGCTCCTGCACCTGGTCAAGGGGCCGACTGCTTCTTTGTAAGGGGTTCTCTTTACATTTTTATTCAGTGCCTATTCTGTGCCCAGCCCTGTGCTAGGCACCTTAAGGGGAGAGGGCTAGTAAAAGAAAAGTGGGAGCTTCCCAGAAGTTATTTTCTAGTTAGGAAGGGTTTTTTTGTTGTAGTTGTTCGGTCACTTCTCAGTCATGTCCCAATCTTCATGACCCCATTTGGGGTATTCTTGGCAAAGATGCTAGAGTGGTTTGCCATTTCCTTCTCTAGCTCATTTTGCAGATGAGGAAACTGAGGCAAACAGGATGAAGTGACTTGCCCAGGGTCACACAGCTAAGAAGTGTCTGAGGCCAGATTTAGATTCAGGTCCTCCTGACTCCAGGCCCAGGACTCTATCCAGCTCACTGACTAGCTGGGAAGACAAGGCGTAAACATACAAAGAGTGGAAAATATGTACAAAAGTTCAATTTAAATTCACAGAAGTCTAAACCCTTCATTTTACAGATAAGGAAATGTTAAGGCTCAGAGCACTAAAATCATGTTGGATCACAGGGACATTGCTTGAGAACAGGAGCCACCAGCCCCATTCCTCCATCTTACAGATGAGTAGAGAGCTGCGCTTGGAGGCAGGAAGCCTCGAGTTCAAATCTAGCCTCAGACACTTACTCACTGTATGTCCTTGGCCAATTCACTTAAGTTCCCTCAGTCTCAGTTTCTTCATCTGTAAAACAACTCCCAGAGTTGTTGTGAGGATCAAATGAGATATTTGTAAAGCATTTTATGAGCATGAAAGTTGGGGCAGCTATATGGCTCAGAGGATAGATTGCTGGCCCCAAAGTTGGGAGACCCGAGTTCAAATCCTACCTCAGACACTTACTAGTTATATGACCCTGGGCAAGTCATTTAACCTCAATTACCTCCAAAAAATAAAAACAAACAATAAAATGCTATATAAATGCTGTCTTATACTAATTATTACTGAAGTGACTTAAAATGACAAACTAGAGCTAGAAGTGACCATCAGTCCAACGCCCTTCACTTTACAGGTGGGGAAACTGAGGTCAGAGGATCCTAGCTCTAGAACTAGAAAGGACCTCAAAGATTATCTAGTTCAACCAGGACATTTTACAGAAGAGAAGGACCAGAAACCTGAAGTGTCTTGGGCAAGGTCACATAGGTAGTGCACATCAGAGACAGGATTTGAACCCAGATCCTCTAACTACTGAGCCAGGGTTCTTTAGCTCTAGCTCTAATATCCTTCTTTGGGAGGAGAGCACCTTCTCTACTCTCCCACTTCAGTATGATTTGTTTAGGATAATCAACTCTCCAACTCCCAGCCCAAGCCTCCATGCAATCTCTTCTCTGTTGCCAGACCACACAAGAGACACATAAATCCAATGGTAAAAGCATTAAATTAAGACAGAGATAAAGTAAATAATGAGAAAGGAATTAAGAAGTAAAAGCATTCTCTGCACCCATCTACAAATGGGAGTCATCTCCTACACCTCCAGAGGAATTAGAATCTAATGCCCTTTTAAGCTCCCTTGTTCCTGGACATGGTGGAAGAGGACTACCCACTTCAGAATTCTTGGCCCTAGTGGGAAACACTTAGTGGGCAAGGCCCTCTGACTCATGGTTTTTTCTTTGCTTTTCTTTTCTTTTCCCTAGGAAGGATACAAAATGGCTAACGACTTGGCACTATGGAGATGGCTGAAGCCTTGTGTCTCTGCCCCGGAGTCCTCAGGGACCATCCACAACTCAAAGATATTCTTTCTAATCATTCAGATCTCAGTTCTTCCATGTCTTCCCATCACATTTGTCCATAAGCTTGTCAGAAGTGAGCCAACCATATGTCCTGGGTCCCTTCCTTGTATGGCACGTGTAGGTTCTGGGATAGTCTCTTAACCTACACTCTGACTAGCAGATTGAGTCCACAGAACAAGGCTACTACTCTCCTGACCTTTCCTCAGAGTCCTAGGGAGTCCTGAAGAATTGGGGTCTCTTTCTACTATTATTATCCATGAGATTCAATGTGATGTGTCCACCCAATATCAATCGCTGTCTCCCCAATATCAGTTAACCCATCAATATCTTCTTAATATTGAACAATTGGCTTCTACAAAGGGAAATTTACCGAGAAAGTATAGCAAACACAGAGTTACAAAAACGTCCCCCTATCTCTCCCCTTTACGTACATACTTCATCCCTGGGAGAGAGGGCTCAAACTTGAAGTCATTGCTACAAAGCTTCCTGGTTCACTGCTGGGTGTAGCATAGCCAGTGGGAGAATCTCTTTCACTATGCCCCACATGGCAGGTTCATCCACTGTTTGATTGGACCAAGCAGGCTGTTCCTCAGATCTGGCTCGCCACTAGGGACTGATGCTGTTACCAGAAGACTCTGATGTGTATTCCCACTGCTGGACTTTTGGTGGTTCTTCCAACCTTTCAAAGTTCTCCCAAATCATAGTCTATTCTGTTCCTTCTTTGATGCTCATTCACCTAAGATCCAAAGAATAAACACAATCGAGACAGAAAACAGCAGCATTATGCATTCGTGACCACATGGCAACTGTGGAAGAGAGGTGGGGGGAGAGGGAATGGAGGGAGGGGAGGAGAGGGAGAGATAGAAAGAATGAGCTTTCATCTATTTGCTCTGAATCAGCAGCCTTTCTGTCACCACAAAGGAAATAGTTGTACATGCTCTGAATCAGGGCAGACCCTCATCATTTCACATCATAGAATGTTCCCAGAAGCAGGTTCACCATGCCTCCATGGGCTGATACCAGACAGAGTGTGTTATGAATGGTCCAAGGCAGTCTCTTCATTCTTCTATTCATCCTCTCTAAATTCTCTGTTTGTAAATGACATTTTTCTGATTTCACCTACTACAGAAATATGACAAAGCCATTTGAGTAGGATCCATAGTCTTTAAAAAGCGGTTTAAAAAGCACTTTACAAATGGAGGAAGAGAAGAGAGAAAGAGAAAGAGAAGGAGGTAGGAAGGAGGAGGATGCAGGGGATGGCCCTGTTACTCACAGAGGAAAAACCAAGTGGGTTAAGAATACCCATTACCTAGATAACAATACATCATTTGAAGGGCAGTCCACTGAGGGAGCCCATCTGCCACTCCAGCACCCTTGTGCTCCTGGATTCTGGTCTGATTGACTGGCTTCTAACCTATAGCTTTTGGCCTATAAATGAAGGAACAGGTGAATTGAGTCAAATTAACTCTAAGGTAATTGCTCCCTCCACAAGCATCTATTTTTTAAAGATCAGTGTTCTTCCAGTGATACTATATGGTGCCATTATGGAATGCCATGATCTTGGAAATATTAGAATTGCAGATGGCCAAAAGGGCCAAGAAAGACTGACACATGGTAGATGTAAAGAGGTTACAGTGTATCGCCAATGATGCATCCTCGGTGCAAAAAAAAGGGGGGGGGCAGTGACATAAAAGTCATCAGCAACAAGGGGATTACCAGAAAAGGATGTGAGTACCCTGTTTTTATCCAAGACTCAGCTCAAGCCATACCTTCTACATGAAGTCTTTTCTTATCTCCTTAGATACTAGTGCTTACCATACACACATACAATGCATATGCATATATACATACACATGCACACACACATGTTTTCTTCTAGATATTTTGTATAGAGGAGACAGATGATGATGATGACGAATGGATAGATAGATAGATATGGATGGATAGATGACAAGTAGATAATGAATGGATGGACAGACATGAATGGAGAGAGAAACTGATGGATATATATGGCTAAGTAGATGATGAATGGATAGATAGATACGGATGGATGGATGGATAGAGAGAAATAGATAATGAATAGATAGATATGGATGGATAGAGAGATATATCAATGGATAGATAAGGATAGATAGACAATGGATAGATAGATAATGGATAGATAGATTATATAAATATGTATGTGTATATATAATATAAACATAGTCTCCCTCAAAAGAATGAAAGCTCTTTGGGGTAAGGGACAATGGCATTTTTATGTTTCCATCCCCAGGGCCTAATATCTAGTAGGCACTTAATAAATGTCTATTAAGGGATCAATTGATTAATGCAAAGGATAGGGGTGGGATGTTGTATGATGCAATGTAAGAAAACTGTTGGAGTTGGAATCAGAGAACCTTAGTTTGAACCCCAGCTCCACCACTTACTATCTATATGACCTTGGACAAGTCACCTGAACTTCGGTACCTGCCATTGCTGTGTCTATGGCACCTTTAGGACTTTCTAGCCTTTCCATCTGTCCTGTATCTGAGCTTTCTTTTTCTGTGTTATCTCTTCCAATTATAGTGTGAGTGCCTTGAGAACAAAGACTGTCTCAGTTTTTATGTTTCTATTCCCAACACTTAGCACAGTGTTTGACACATGGTAAGTATTCACTAAATGCTTTTTTCTCATTCATTCCTCCATTCATTTATTCATCCTTTGAACCTCTGTAGAGGACTTAGGAAAAGACATAGACAAGAATTATACAAGTTGAAGAGGCATGAATGGGGTTGACATCTGATTTAAAGAAAAGAGTCTTGACATTGGTGAGATCATAGCTCTAATGTAGAATCCAAGTTTGAATGCTGGTCTAGAGAGAGGCCACCCTTGAATAGAAGCCACACCTCCTAAACTGAGATTTCTTTCAAAGGTAAAAATTTATATTTATACCCTCTAAAATAATTACACAGAAATGCCATATAGAATATATATTTATGGCTAGAATTGGAGGAGAGGTGTAGGGCGTACCATCCAGGCCTGCCAGACTGAGGGGAGGCGCCCAAGGACCTGTGGTGTTTGTGGCAGGGTTGGCAAGTGGGCACTGTTGGCAACCCCACAGAACCACATCTAGGCAGAAGAAAAGAGAAGAGGCTGGTGGAGACGGGCTGCAAGTTCTACAATCAAACCAATCAACCCCAGCCTCTCACTCAGGAGGCAGGGGCAGAAGAAAGCCAATCAGAATGTGGTTATTGGCTACACTCAGGCCTTAGAAGAGCCAAACTTGGGGGGAAATTATGACCTATATTTGGACTAGTATAGCATACCAGGGAGGGCCTGCCAGAGGTAATCAGGGGGCCAGTCACTCCCCTGGCCCCAATCAGTTTGTGCTTCCCACTGGGGACCGAATCTCAAAAATCTTTTGCACTAGGAAGGTCTTCCAGGTCCCAGAAAACCATGTGTCTGGCTCTGTCCTGGGCTCAGGCCCCACATTTTCCCCTCTGTCCAGGTCAACCCAGTGACCATCTCTTAGCCTCGCCTTGCAGATTTCAGGATAGTTCTGTTCTTGGATTGGCTCCAGCTCCAGCTGAAAGCTATAGGCTACACCTTCCATATGCTTTCTGGATCCCAGCCCATCCCATCTTTTCCTATCGAGTTTCTTTGTCTGTGAAAGGAAAAGGTCAGTGGATCAGCCAGCCAACAAGCCTTTATTAAATGCTTATTATGTGCTAAGCAGGCAATGAAAAGAGCACTAGGCTTGGCACTCGAAAGATTCATCTTCCTGAGTTCAAATCTGGCCTCAGACACTTATTAGCTCTATGACCCTGGGCAAGTCACTTTACCCTATTTGCCTCATCTGAAGGAAATGGCAAACTACTCCAGTATCTTTGCAAAGGAAACCTCAAATGGGGTCATAGAGTCAGACACGACTGAACACGCACACACTTGAAAAAAACAAGGCTAATGTAGAGGTGGGGGGAGGGGTCGTTCCTGGCATGGCGGACAGCCAACGCAAAGAAGCAGAAATAGGAGACGGACTGATGTATTTGAAGAATTTGCAAGTAGACCTGCCCATCTAAATCATAGATTGTGTGGAGAGAAGTAGAGCTTAAGAAAACTGGGAAAGTAGGAAAGGGTCAGGTTATGAGGAACTTTAAATAGGAAACAGAAGAGTTTATTTTATTCTGGAGGTAATGGGGAGCCACTGAAGATTGTTAAGCAGGAGAGTAACCTATGTTTTATCAATATCGGTTTTACATAAAAGAAGAGGATGAATTGGGGGCGGGGCAGGGAAATACTCAAGGCAGAGAAGCCAGTTGGGTAAGATAATGAACTGGAGCAGTGGCTGTATAAGCGGAGATATTGTGGAGGTAGAAATGATGAGATGTGGCCAATGGATTGGCTATGGTGGATGAGTAAGAGTGAGGAGTCAAGGGTGATGCTGAGGGTTCAAGCCTGGTTGACCGAAAGAATGGAGATGACCTAGAAATAATAGGGGAGTTTATAAAAGGGGAGAGTTTTGCAAGGGAAAGACAAGGAAAGACCTTGAACCTGCCTGACTACACCAAATTTAATCTTTTTTGTCATTTTTGTTCAATCGTTTTCAGTCGTGTCCGACTCTTCATGACCCCATTTGGGGTTTTCTTTGCAAAGATACTGGAGTGGTTTGCCATTTCCTCCTCCAGTTCATTTTACAAATGAGGAAACTGAGACAAACAGGGGTAAGTGAATTGCCCAGTGTATGAGGCTGGATTTGAACTCAGTTCTTCCTGACTCTGGACGCTATACTTTACGTACTGCAAAACCTAACTGCCCTCAAATTTAAGCTTAGCCCACTATAAGAGCTGATGAGAATCACCAAGTGACATTGTATACAGTAGAGGAAAAAAGCGGGTACAAAATAGAATCTTAGGGGACACCCACAATTAGTGGGCATGACCTAAAGGAAGATTCAATAGAGAAGACTGAGAAGGAACAGTCAGACATGTAGGAAGAGAACCATGAGAAAACAGCATTTTAAAAAAAATCAAAAATTAATTATTTTTTTTAAATCAACGGATGGGTCTGTAGTAGGAGAAGGTGACTGACAGTATCACTGACTATAGAGAAATCCAGGATGAGAATAAAGGTCCTTAGACTTGGCAATTAGGAGATCATTTGTAACTGGAAAAAGAGAAATGATGAGTTTGGAAGCTGAATTGCAAAGGGTTTAAAAGTGAGTGAGAAGAGAAACCCAATGTAAATACTTTCTCAGAGAGTTTAGGGAGAAGAGATATGGGATCATAGCCAGCAGGGATGGTCAGATCAAGTGAGGGATTTTTTTAAGAATGGAGAAAACATGGATGTGTTTAAAGGCAGCAGAGAAGTAACCAGGAAAGGAGTTATCTAGGGTTGGGGCAGGGCCCCAGGAAGACAGCAGGTGAGAGTGAGGTATGGTGGGAGATCAGACAACATGGCCTCCCTTTCCTATCCAACCCATGATGCTAGGGTCCTTCTCTCAAGAGCTCAGTTTTGGGGCAGCCAGGTGGCACAGTGAGTGGAGCACCAGTTCTGGAGTCAGGAGGACCTGAGTTCAAATCCTGCCTCAGACACGTGACACATTTACTAGCTGTGTGACCTTGGGCGAGTCACTTAATCCCAATTGCCCTGCCTTCACCCCTCAAAAAAAAAAAAAAAGAGTTCAGTTTCCATCAACCATAAAATGAAGGGAGTTCACTGCGAGGCTTCCAAAGTCTCTCCTAGAACTAATTTTCTCTGATTGTCTGAGGACAGAAGGATATCTTGGAACTGGAGCTAAGGAAACCAATCCCCACCAGTCTCTCTGACCCAGCTCAGAAGCTGGCTCTCCTTAGAGCCGAGGCCTGCCCTTGAGTGCATTTCTGTGGCTCCAGGGCAAGATTTGGCCTTCAGATAATAATTGCCTAGATTTGCTTAGTAAATATGCAGCCCGCTCTAAGGTAATTACATGTTCTTAGGGAGGACAGGGCTTCGTAATTACCTTCAGTGGGCTCCAAAGTATTAGTTAACACATATTCGGGTTTATAAGACAGGAGTAATGATGAATTTGCCTGGTAATTACATAGCATTCACAGCCTGTGCATCCTGCCAGTGTCTGATACGCAGCCCATCATTAAATGGCCAGCAAGCATTTGGTAAATAGGCCCTGCTTGTGTTATTGGTCCCTAGGCACCAAAAACATTATTAAAACAACATTAGTGACATTTTTCTAAAGAGAAAATACACAAGTCTGATGGGAGAAGCCAACTTTCTTAAGGCCAAAATGCTTTATTTTTATCTCTCTGACAGGAGCAATACAGCGCTGGTATTTCTGGTCCAGGCTTTTCTCTGCTCTAGGCTTTGCCTTAATTAAATAGGGCAGACAGACTGAGTTGGTTTTGTGCCTGATCAATTAATGATTTACTTTAGGCCAAGCTTGACTGGGCCTAAGGAGGGGGTGGGGATAGAAAAGAGGACAATATGGGAATTGTCCCCTCAGCTTTTTTCT
Source organism: Trichosurus vulpecula (assembly GCF_011100635.1). NCBI lineage: Eukaryota > Metazoa > Chordata > Mammalia > Diprotodontia > Phalangeridae > Trichosurus > Trichosurus vulpecula. The sequence goes on from NC_050577.1 coordinate 289,691,825, forward strand.
GAAGGGCCCTGCTAGTTTGAGAGGTAGGCCCAGGCTCTGGCATCATCGTCCCTGTGGTTAGCTGGGTAAGCTAAACTCACTGAGCCTCAAGGCAAACCACAGACTAGAGATGGGCCTCACTGGCAACTCCCTCTACCTTAAGCCTCAGAGCCTGGCCTAGGATAAAGAAGGGTCTGGAAGTCATTGGAAGGGGGCATTGAATTTTCAGGGTCAAAGTGGACTATATTATGTGCACTAGGTTCCCAAGAGAACAGAGCTAGACTCTTCAGGTACCAAGTGAAGAAGGCCATGGTTCCTCTACCTAAGATGGAACCTTTGGGAAAATTTCCAGATGAATTTAACCAAGACAGCAACAAGTCTGAATCACAAACGAAAAAGGAACAAGAATATCTTCATGTCCCCATGTTTCCTATATGTAAATAAGATTCAGCTCCCACCCTTGTGGACCTTATAGTCTAGCAGGGGAGTTAAGGCATGTGACACATGTAGATTGGAGTTGTCCCCACTCTACACACATGTAGAGAGGGGGTGGGATCATATATTAGGGGAATCACTTCTTTCAGAGCTCCGCTTAAGTACTACCTCCTAAATGAGATCTGATTAAGAAGCAGCCAGTAGGCAGGGCTAACCATGACCCGAGGCTCAGAAACGCATGGATAATCCATCTTTCCCCAATTTCGTGTAAAAACAATTTTTAATTTATTTTTTGATAAGTTTTAAATATCATCCTCCTGGAAGATTGTAATAGGAGTTTATAAGAAGAAGTAAGATAAGTTACTGAATCCTGGTTTAAGTTGTTCTGTGTCTTTTGTGTTTATCATTTCTTTTGTGAACTGGTACAAAATACCTGCCCCATACCTGGACTCCCTTTCATTCTGGGGGAAGTCTAGACATAAATGAAAACCTAAGCTTTATATGATTTGGCCCCAAGATGCTGGGATGAACAAGAGAAGAGGTAATCAGCTTCCCCTAGAACTGAACTCAGTCCAGCTGCTTGCCTAGGTCCAGAGTTGATGGGCCCCTAGGGGTGTTTAAGGGAATTTTACCTAGATTAAAATACATATGGGGGGGGGGGCAGGAGAGACATACAATCTGATTGGTTTCAACCCTGCACTAGGAACAGTCATTGTCAATGAAACTATTAAAAGATTTGTCCAACGTCACAGTAATAATAATATGCAATAATACTAGCATTTGTAGAGATAAGATATTCTCTATCTTATCTAACTAATATTTAAGGTTTGCAATATGCTTTATATATGTTGTTTCATCTGATCTTCAGCAAAAACCTTATTTTACAAATGAGGAAACTGAGTCTGAGAGAGGCTAAGTGACTTTCCCCGGGTCACACGGCTAGTCAATGTCCAAGGCAGGATTTGAACACCGGTCTCCATGACTCTCAAGTCAATCAATCTCCTGTTACCACCCACCTGCTAATGAGGAGGCTGGTCTGGAGATAGTTAGTACCTTTTAGTGAGTTACATGGAAGTAAAAACACCAAGGTGCAAAATCATATTTTTTCTGTGTTTCTATATGGGAGGGAGATGAGGAACACCACTGCCTTTGAAGAACTATAGGAGATTAACACCCAGAGGACAATAGGAGGGTTCATAGTGGTTGTCAGCAGGGTACAACATATAATCAATGAGGAGGCCCAAAGAAGAGCAGGAGCTAAAGATGTTATTAAGGAATTATATGATGGGAAGAGATGGGCTGGTCATGTGGCAAGGTTGAGGATGATGTGTAGACAGACAGTGTTCCACTGGTATCCACAAGACACTAGAACAAAACAAGGAGGGCCTCTAGCGTGTTGGATGAATTCTGTGTAATGAACTCATGAGAATAGACATCACTGATCACCATTGCCACGGGACTAGTAACAATATGGGAGTTTATTGAAGGACATGGACAAGAGTCACAGAAGCTGGTTGGGTTGCAACCTGCATCGTTAGAGGGAATGCTTAAATTTACAAAATGTGGGTATTTGAGTACAGACTTACCTTGGAGATGCAGTGGGTTTGGTTCCAGACCGCCACAATAAGGCGAATATTGCAATAAAGTGTTGCACAAATTTTTTGGTTTCCCAGTATATATAAAATTTATGTTTATACTATACTATAGTTTATTAAATGTATAATAGTATCATGTCTTTAAAAAGTACATACCTGTTGCAACAATTCGGCTAGCAGCTGCTGTGGGGGTGAAAAACCAACACAAGCCCAACAACAAGAACGCTGCTTTACTAAGGAAAGCAACGTTAAGGGGTTAACAACCTCAATTTAATCAAACATGCAAGTATCATTCACTTAGTTCAGGGGGAAAAGCCAGCACCCTGAACTTCAGAACAAATACAAACAGGGCAAATAAACATGAACCAACAGACAGATTTCTGTCTGACAAAATCACAATACACAGTTACCAGAGAAGCATCAATATCAAAGCCTGAGAGCTAATAACAACGGCTGGCCTAGAGTCACCCACCGCACTGAAAGAGAAAGCCAACCTCTGTGTTTATATATCTTGTTCAGAGTCAAAGGTGAGTCACACATGCAACTCACCCACATGACCTAAAATCATCACAAAGATGCGACTTAAACCCACGTGGTCTAAAAGCCTCTGATGTCACAAACATGTCACTCAAACCCGTGTAAACTAGGCTTTCCCTGGAGGCAAGGAGGTCGTCAAGGACTCCTCATTCAATCAAGGAAACAAAGGCCAAACTCTTCAAGGGCCCTTGGTTGAATAAGTGCCAAGAGCCTCATCCTGATTCCCAATACTCTATCTTAATTAAAAATTCTTTATTACTAAAAAAAAAAGCTAATCACCACCTGAGCCTTCAACAGCGGAAATCTTTTCATTGCTGGTGGAGGGTCTTGCCTCCACGCTGATGGCACGGGTGGTGGTGGTTGCTGAAGGTTGAGGTAGCCGTGGCAATTTCTTTAAATAAGACAGCAATGAAATTTGTCGCCTCAATTGACTCTTCCTTTCATGAAAGAGTTCTCTGAGGCACGCAATGCTTTTTGAGCCAATGTTCAAATGCAAGGCATTTTGCCTACGGTAAAACCTCTTTCAGAATTGATATCAATTGTCTCAAACTCTGCCACTGCTTTCTCAGCTGTTTCTATAATATTCTTCTACATTGTTGTATCTCAGGGGATAGGGAGGCGTGAGGAGAGAGAAAGAGGGGGCAGGGTCGGTGGAGTGGTCACAATGCACATGACATTTAGTGATTAAGCTCACCCTCTTATAGGGGCCTGGTTTGTGGTACCCCAAAACAATTACAACAGTAACGTCAAAGATCATCATGACAGATATAATAATAATGAAAATGTTTAAAATATTGCAAGAACTACCAAAATGTGACCCAGAGACATCATGTGAGCACATGCTGTTGGAAAAATGGCACCAATAGATTTGCTTGGCCCAGAGTTGGCACAAACCCTCAGTTTGTAAAAAAAAAAAAACACGATATCTGCAAAGCACAATAAAGTGAGATAGGTCTGTATAGAAGATCAGGTTACTTACAATGCAGTGAGATTACAGGGGGCTTTGATTAACAAGAAGCTTGGATCTAATCATAAGATCATACATTTAGAGCAGAAAGGGACCCTTAATAATGATCTAGTCAGACCTCTCCATTTTAAAGAAGGAGAAACTGAGGCCCAGAGAGGGGAGGAGAATCCCCCATGGTCAAACAGATAACATACGACAGAGGTAGGGTTCAAATCTCAGTCCTCCAATTCCAAATCTGGGGTTCTTTTCTATTGCATCTTATGATAAGCTCTAGAAATGGAGGATTGTGGCCATAGGAGAAATAAAATAGGTAGGAGAGGGGAGAAGGAAAGCAGGAAAATTAAAACCCATCAGACTCAAGGTATCTCCCCGGCTGTACTGTCCCCTCGCCACATTCACAGATCTGCAGATAATTTCCACTAAATATTTGAAAGTGACGGATGCCAGACCCCAAGTATTTGTGGACAACATTTTTCCTTTAAGAATCACAAAGAATCCTTTCTGTGAAAGCCACACATTCTTATTAGCTGTGGTCTCGAGGGAAACCACCCTTCCTCAGATGTGTTTCCACTGATGGATTCCTGCGAGTAGGTCTTTCAGGGAAATTGACTCATCAGCCCTGTCTGGCTCTCTGGGAGAGGCTCACCTGTGTCCCAGAATGATGACTTAGGAAAGCACCAAGTTGAAAGGCTCAGTGGTGCTTTAGTGAGAAGCATGGGACCCCCGAGGAATCACGGCTCGGGGCAGTTGCTGTTGATGCTATTGGCCTGGGAACACCACTGACGGCAGCCCTTTCCCATCTCCAGCTGTTTGCAGGGTGCAGTGCTCACTCAACAGAGTTCCATCATGGGGCTGTTTCCCTTTTGTCTCATTCTGTTCTCATTCTAGAGGCCTCAACCATGCAGGGTCTTTGGTGTTGAAAGGTGCCCAGGATGCCAAAGACCTCCTATACTGCTGTCAATTCGATTCAACTCAACAAAAATTTCTTGAATGTTGGCTGGCCCTGGTGCTATGTATGAAACACTCTGGAGGAAAATACATGGCAAAAAGCTTTGTATTGTGGAAAGAAAGCTGCATTTGGAGCCAAAAGCTCTTGGTTCAAATCCTGTTACTGCCATGGGTGTGACCTTAGACAAACTGCTAAATCTCTATGTCTCAATTTCCTCATCTGTGAAATGAGGGGATGAAGCTAGATGGCCCCAACATCCCACCAGGCTCTAAATATGTGACCTGAGCTGTCTCTTAATCCCTCTGAGTCTCTCCTTATATGTAAAAAGACAGGGTCAGACTCAGTCAGGAGTTCTTAATATTTGGGGGACTATGAATCCCTTTGGCGGTCTGGGAAAGCCTTCTAGACCCCCTTCTCAGAGTCATATTCTGTTTCCTGCATTTATAATGGAAGGAAACACAAAATTTTAGTCAGAGGTTAATGAAAATTAAAATGTAATTTTTTTCCCTCTGCATTCCCACACCCCAAGAAATCTATCCCCGGACCCCCTGGAGTAGATAAACTGAGGTTCTGTCAAACTCTAGCCCTCTGACTCAAGTTTTCAAAGCCTATGAAGTCAGGTGGTATCAGCATTACTATTTCAGTTTTACAGATGAGGAAAATGATGCTCAGCGGGTATCATATGCCCACGTTGCAGAGCTGGAAAGTATCAGAACGACTACCCAGTTTTTCTCACTCTGAGCCTAGTGTCCTTTCCTCTACTCCCCTTGCCTTGGGATTGCTCAGAGTGAGCCCAACTCTGCTAAATGAGCCAGGCAAATTCCCAAGAGAGCAGTGTCCAAGAGCCGGCCCATTTAAATTTGTGGGTACCTACCGAGGCCACTGAGTTAGTTACAGATGGAAGCAAGGGGATTCTGTGAGCTGCAGCTACTCCCACCCCCATCCCCAATTTTCGTCATCCATAAAATGGCGATAATACCCAGCTTGCCTCCCTCGCAGAATGCTTGTGATGAGATAGTAAAGAAAGGATCTCAGTCAATTTTTGTTATTATTCAGTCGTTGAGGTTGTGTCCTCCTCTTCATGACCCCATTTGGGGTTTTCTTGGCAGAGATACTGGAGTGGTTTGCCATTTCCTTCTCCAGATCATTTTGGGGTTTTCTTGGCAGAGACACTGTGGTGGTTTGCCATCTCCTTCTCCAGCTCATTTTACATATGAGGAAACTGAGGCAAATGGGGTTAAGTGACTTGCCCAGGGTCACAGAGCTAGTATCTGAAGCTGGATTTGAACTTAGGGCACTCTATCCTCTGCACCACCTAGCTGCCTAAAGCTCCATTCACTGTCTGGGATTATTAGCAGCAGCAGGATCGATAGTTAAAAGGAATGTGAGAAGTCATCTTATCTAAAAGGAGGAAAGAAAGACCCAGAAAGAAGTGATTCTCTCAAGCTCTCACAGGCAGTGAGGAGCAGAGCATGGTACAGAGAAAAAGAATGCTTTATTTAGAGCAGGAGGGTTCAAGTCTTAGCTCTACCTTTTTCTGGTCCATGATCCTAGATGAGTCATTTCAATCTCTCGGTGCCTCAGTTTCCACATTTGTAAAATAAGAGAGTTGGGACTAAATGGCCTTGGAGATTCATGATTTCCCAGCTGTGGAGCCTTGAATTTGGGTCTCCTGGCCCCCAAAGTGCTGCCTTTCCCAATACACTAGGAAAGAAGAGAGACTAAGGGCTGGTGTCAGAATGGCAATGTCACCCCATGGGACTCTCTGCCCAGTCACGCCTTCCCCAGCTCTGCTACAGCTGCCCCACCCTCTCTCCCTCCCTCCACCTAAAGAACACACAGACAGAAAATGAAAAGAAGGAGGGAAATAAGCAGCCTCAGCAGAGCTGGGCCCAAGGCAAGGGAGCTGTCTGGGTGACTCACTGTTTAGTCTCTGGTGTTTCATGTGGCTCTGGTGATGGCTCAGGGGGGCCCATCTGCTCTCACAACACCTCCTTGCAGCATGAGAGAGACAGAATGGTGCAGTATGAAAAGCAATAGACCAGTCAGCAATGCTTGATTTCCAATTCTGGCCCCAATACTTACAAGTTATTTGGCCAAATCAAGGCTCAGTTTCTTCACCAGTAAAATGGAGTTGGCTAATAATAGCTGGCACTTCTTTTTTTTTTATTTTTAAAATCAATTTAATCCCCCCTTCCACCCTCTCCACCAACCATTGAGAAGGCAAGAAATAAAATATTCATTATATATATGAAGTCACACAAGACATACTTCAACATTAGCCATATTGTGAAAAAATAAAAAGAGAAAAAATATATAGCTAGCATTTCTGTAAGACTTTACATTTACTCCCTTGCAACAATCCTCTGATGTAGATGCTATTTTTGTATTATAAAAAGAGAAACTGAGGCTGAGAGAGCTTGTATTCTGTCCAGGATCACACACAGCTGGTATGTTTGAGTCAGGATTTGAACTTGGGTCTTCCTGACTCCAAATCTGAGACTCTCTCGGTCATGCCACCTAGCTGTCTCTAACAATAATAATACTTGCAGGGTTGTAAGGACCCAGATTTGAATACCATCCCTGCTGTTTGTTACCTGGATGAATCTGGGGAAGTCACTTAAACTCTGTGTTCTAGTTCTTTCATCTTACAGATAAGAGGGGTGGATGAGATGGCCTCTACCGTCCCTTCCAGTGCTAAAACCATATTCCTATAATCCTATGAGGGAGGCAGCATCGAACCCTTTGAAAGGGCCTGGGTTGCTAGGACTCTTGCAATCCTGGATTGGCCAGAGTCAGCACAGGATTCTTGATAACTACCGAGAAAAGTTGTCCAAATTTGGATGATGCTGGAAGACAGGCATACTGCTGGTGAACTGGGCCAACCATTCTGGAAAACAATTGGGAATTATGAGAGAAAAGGCGTTTAATAATTCAGTTCCTTTGACCTAGTTTTCCCACTACTGGGCATATATCTCCATGGAGATCAAGGACAGAAAGAGAAGCTCCGTAGACACCAAAATATTCATAGCAGTCCTTTTTGTAATAGCCAAGAAATGTAAGCAAACTGGATGACCATTGGTTGGGCCAGAGCTAAATGATTCAGTATACAAATTTAATGGAATATGTTGTGTGGTAAGAAAGGGCGACTATGAGGAAGTACTCGAGACATGAGAAGATTTATATGAACTGATGTGAGAGGAAAATAAACAGACCCAGAAGAGCAGGATACATGACTACATTAATACAGTATCAATGAAATAGACTATTAAAAGGAAGAGAAACTGAGTAATTGTGATAGCCAATCTTGGTCCCAGCAAAGAGATAATGAAACCTACCTTCCTCCTTTTGGTAAGGAGACAAGGGGCTATGGGGACTGAGCATAGCATACCTATGTTGGTTTTGGATTTGACCTCCTTGGGGGATGGGGGATGGGATATGTTGTTGTTTGTCCTTTGTTCGTGAAGAGAACCATGACATCAGGGAGGTGATGCTATGACTTGCAAGGGAATTGGATTTAAGTGATGGGGGCTGTGCAGAGTCACCAGCCTCATTTTCTCCTCCGGAGCAATCTGGGTCCAGTGGCCAGATGCACATCGGGATGATTGGAGATGGCCCCAAATGCTTGATGTAACATCTAACAACATCAAGAAAGGCTCTTCTGCATGGGTGTCCAGAGCTGCCAGGAGGGAGCTTTGCCGTGAGAAGGCTTAATCTCCAGCAGGTCCCTGGAAGGAAGAGTAAACAGTGCACAGTTTTAGGATTAAGGGTGTGGCTTAAAGCAGTGGAGCTGAACAGAGCTGAGGGGAGGGAAAGAACTGCTGGTCTATTGCTTTATTTTGGGGGTCTGTGCTTCGTTTTGGCTAGACCCCCCACCTAGAGTAGCTGGGGTCGCCACCTCCAACACTGACGAGGGCAGGCTGATGTCCCCATGTCTCAGCCACTACCAACACAGAAAAGAAAACAGGCGTCCCATCTGCAACTCTTCACTGGGAGCCAAAGGGCCTTTCTATGTCCCTTCTCTCCCCTGCCTTTGCCTCCTCTGCTGCCACCTCCCAACTTTAATGGAAACAAAATTAGACACCAGTGTTTATAATTCAGATCCCCAGAGATAACTGGAAACATTTGGCAAGCCGTGCACTAGACGGAATATTGCAACGGCCCACCCGTGGGTGACTTCCTCCTAAAAAGGATGGGGCCAGAGCACAGGAAAGAGATGGAGGTGTGAAGGGAGATGGGGAGGAAGGAAAGACCCTCATCAACTCACACCTCCCCACATGACTGGGGAGTCTAGGACTGGGCCTTTTTGTTCCCTTCTCACCACTGGAAACCCTCGGGCCCCAGAACGTGCCTTCCTCACTCACCCTGTGTGGAGCTGAGCCCACCACTAGCATTCAGCAAATCGCAAATAACGGTCCAATAAAGACTAGCTTCTGGATGGGAAGGCAGTTGATAAATCCGGTTAGTCAGAATTACTCCTGCTTCGTCTGACAAAGGGATGGGAGGCACAGAGCAGCTGTTCCCCTGGGCTGGCAGGCAGGCAGGCTTCCTTCCACCCAGGCATATGGAACAATGCTCACACTAAATGGACCATTCATAATGATGCTTTCCCCCAGTGTGGCTGCGTGGACTGGGCTTTCTTTCTATGGTCTTTCTTTTATCCCCCAGCTGCTGATTTCATAATCACCCCAGACTGTATAATTCACTATGGAAGCAAGATGCCAAGGAGAGCCCTGCTTCACAGGTCTCCCAGAAGTTGATTTTGTTGGCCACAACTGGTTCTTAGAATCACCCTGTTGATTCAGAGATGGGAAGTGAAAAGAATTCAGCCCTTGACCACAAGGAAGGCAGCTAGCGAGGCTGCTGCTCCCCGGGAGGTGGAGGGGAGGGAGCGGTGCTCATTAGCATAACGTGGTAACCTGGGGGAGAGAGACTCTCTTGGCTGAAACCCTGTGGTGGAATGGCAAGTGGAATGTCAGCCACATAGACCCGCTCCCTCCCTCCCCCCTTTTCCTGTTTCTCCCCAGAGGCTCATGCTTTCTCTCTCTTGAAATTGCATTGTCTAAGCTTACATTATTTTGTGATTGCTTTGTATTGGTCATACAATTAAATAGTCAGTCTCCCCAAAAGAATGAGTGGGGGAAGTGGGGAGAATACAACAGTCTCTTATGGCAAATAGGACAAGGTCCCATGGACTCTAGCTTCCCAATTCAGTACTGGCTCTCTCTCTCTCTCTCTCTCTTGCCCCACCTCCCTCCCCACTCTCTCTCTCTCTGTTTCTCTGTCTCTGTCTTCTCTCTTTTTCTCTCCCTTCTTCCTCATCTATCTCTCCTCTTCCTCTTTCTTTCCTTCTTCTGTCTCTCTCAGTCTCTCTGACTCTCTCTGTGTCTCTAGCTCCCAGTTCTCTCTCTGTCTCTTTCTCTCTCACTGTCTCTGTCTCTGTCTCCCTCCCTCCGTGTCTCTCTCTCTCTCTCTCTCTCTCTCTCTCTCTCAGCTTCTTGTTGCTTCTGCTCCCACCCCCAGTCTCTGTTGGAACCACACCTTGCTCCTCCATGTTCTTCCTTCTTCCATGCCTATTCTCTCATTACCCACACTGATCTTCTACTTAAGCAATTGATCTCCTAAGTCTTGACCCTCGATGAGATTTCCTTTTTTTTTTAATGGGCCTGCTAAAAGCTGCTGCTCCGTGAACAGATTTCCAGGGGAATATAGTTCCCAGAAGTGAGTATTGCATCCATCCCTTGGGCTCACCCTCTTACTCTGCTAATGCTTTTTCTGTGTCTCTGCTGGACGTAAGCCAACAAACATTTATTCAACACTTCCTCTGCACAGTGAATAGAGGTCAGTTAAGGAAACTGAGGCAAGGAGAGCTGAAGTGACTTACCCAGAGTTCATAGCTATTGTGTTGGAGTCTGGATTTGAATTCTGGTCTTCCTGCCTTCGCGTCCAGAGCTCTCTCCACTGTATTAGCTATATGTCTAAATTGATGGTCTGAGCTAGGATCCCGTGAAAACTATTCATCTTAGTCCACTTTCCCACCTGACTTTTTCCTTCTTCTCTCCATTTGAATGACAGAGAGAGAGAGAGAGAGAGAGAGAGAGAGAGAGAGAGAGAAGAGAACATGTAATAGAAAGAAGGAAAGGGAGAAATGAGGACTAGAAGAAGAAAAACATGAAGAAGGTGCAATAGAAGCAGGTTAAAACATAATTGGGAAATATTTAATAAAATACAATTAAACATAGATAATATTAATAGGTGGTTTTCTAAGTCAATATGCTGCCATGGGGACACTTATGTATGGTTTAGTGACTCCCATTTATTTTCTTTGAAGCAATGGGGTCAAAAGTCCCCTACACAGGGTCACACAGCTAAGTGTCTGAGCCTGAATTTGAACTCAAATCCTTCTGACTCCAGGGCCAGTGCTCTATCCACTACACCATCTAGCTGCCTCAATCTCCACTGCTATTTGGATTTGACACCACTGCAGCCTTCTCTCTGCATGGACCACATTGCTTTATAATCACAAAGCTTGTTGGGCTTGCATTCTGAACTCTGCCCTCCTTTGAAACGGCATTTTGTTCTCTCACAATTCTGGTTTTCCTGACAGGAGGGCACAGTTTGCCAATCAGATTATAAGATGCTAGGTCAAGAGATAGAAAGAACTTCAGGGGCCGTTGAGGCCAACTCCCTCACTTGGCAGAGGAAGAACCTGAGTCATGTGCCCAAAGTCACAGAGCTAGTCAGTGTCAAAGGCAGCATTTGAATTCAGGTCCTCCAAATCCAGGGCTCCTTTCCATTGTACACCAAGATGCTTGTGAGGTATATACAGAAAAGAACGGAAGGAAAATTCTCAAGTAACTAACTCTTAAGTGACAGGGGTCACGTCATCGCCATTGTCCTTATCCACCCATGAACTACATTAAGCACCCACTAAATACCTCCCTTGGGGAGCCTTTGAAAGGCTTTGCAGTGACGGAAGAAATAGTTCTCCCTCCCCAGGGCCTTCCCACTCCCTCCCAGCACATAAGCAGCTGTGTTCTGCTTGAGCGCATAGGAGTTCTAGTTATTTTTGGTTCACCAGAAGAAAAATGTTTATAATTCACAAAGTCAATTAATGGTTTCCTAGCTACTTTTTGGATGACTAGTGGGGAGTAAGGTCAGATTCTTTATTTCTCTTCCTTCCCCTCTGTCCTTCCACTTTCCATTCTATCTCTATTTTTCTTTTTGTCTCCTCTCCCTTTTTCCTTTCCCTCTCTCACCACATCCTTCCCCTTCTCTCCCCTTCTGTCTACCCCAGTCTCCCTCTCTTCTCCAGTTGATGCCCCCTCCCCTTCTTTCTTCCTCTTTCTTCCTCTCTGTTTCCTTTTTGTCTCCTTCTCATCCTTCCATTTCCTTTCTTCTGTCCTCTTTTCTCTCCCCTTCTCTTCCCTCTTTCTCTGTCTCCTCCCTGCCTTTCTTCCACTCTCTTCACCTTTTTCTTTTTCTAATCCTCATTTCTCTCTTTCCTTCTCTCTCCTCCTTTTCTTTCTCTATTACATTTTATCCTCTCTCTGTCTCTTTCTCTCCGTCTCTCTGTATCCACCCTTCCTTTGCCCTGTGTGTATGTGTGTGTGTGTCTGTTGTGTGTACATGTATATAAAATTCTGCTTCACATCAGACCCAACCAGGTTGAGAACTGAACCCCACTCTGACTACCCCAGGAGTAGATGGGTGAGCTTCTGGACTACCATATATAGTCACTCCCCTCCCTCCACTCAGCTTTCTGATGATCCAAAGCATCTTGGACTGACAAGTCCAATTTCCTCCTCTTGCCCCTGCATGCTCTTCAACCAACTCACTCTTCCCCATCCACCCTTGGCCAGCTCACCACTCCTCATCCCAACCCCCACCTACTTCTAGTCAGGGTGAAATTAGAAAACACGAACAAACTTTAATAATAGCCTAAGCCAAGTGTAATTAAGCTTTGAGGGAGAAAACATCATCTACTACATTCCAAGGGCCACTACAAATAACTTGTGAATTGTCTACTTCATGGCTGAGCTCTGTTAGCATGGCTCATAGAGAACCGTCTCCATTTTAACAACGTGGGTTACATGTACTCTAAAAAGGAAGACAGAGCCAAAATGCTCTGATCACATTCTGACAGGGTGAATGGCAATGCTGTCTCCTAAGGGCTGCCCACCCCTCAAACTGGCAAGGCATTTGTCCCATAAGGTTGGGAGCTAATTTGGGGTCCCAAAGGTCTGTGCTTTTTTTTTCATGTTCATTGTAGGGAAATTTTTTGTTGGCTGAGTTGTGCTGTCTTTTACTTTAACATTTCGAAAGACCCAGGATCTCACTGAAATAGACACTCCCTCTGATGATACAGATTGCAACTCATCTGGGTTTTCTGCTTCTTATCATGTTGTCATGTTCTCCCCTAAGACTTTCCTAGCAGATAAAATGAACATGTTCAATGATTGCACTTAGGTCTTTTAACATACCATGGAGAGAAAGGAAGAGAAGAGGGGAGAAGAGAAAAGGGGAAAAGGGGGTGGGGCTAAGTATTACCACAATGTTTTAATCAGTTTTCCAAAGCAAGTAACCATGATCAAATATAGACAGAAGGACATTACAAGTGAATAGTTCTGGCTTAAGGGAAGGAAGGAAGAAAGGAAGGAAAGGGAAGGAAGGGAAGGGAAGGAAGGAAGGAAGGAAGGAAGGAAGGAAGGAAGGAAGGAAGGAAGGAAGGAAGGAAGGAAGGGAAAGGAATACACATTATAAATGTGGACAGGCACATCATAAATGTGGATGGTCCAGCAAGACAAATTTTCACATTGGCCATTAGTGAAACTGTATGTTCCTCTCTGCATTTTAAGTCCATTATTTCTCTGGCAGGAGGCCAGTGGTGTGCTGTGTTTCATCTTCAGCCTTCTGGATTCACAGTTTATCATTGCACTGATCAGAGGCTCCAAGCTAACCAGGCAGAGACTAGCCCAAAGTTCAAAGGCCCTCTGAGGTGCGTTCATTCAGGTGCTCCTTGCCCCTTGGGAAAGCACCTGTAATGCCTAATTGCTGTGAAAAGCGATGGGTTGGAGAAGGTAAGCGTAGTTCAGATCAAAGCTCCCCAATAAGCCAACCTAGGCCTACAGTCCTAGCTCGCTCCCCAGAGGAGGACCCAACTCTTTCACCATTCTCACGCACATCAGAGGACCAGCCCCAGCACAGCCTGTGGGGTAGCTAGTGTTTACTGCAAGTCTAGAATGGGGCTGATCAGGATCCAGACAAGTTAAAAAGAAATTCAGAGCAGGAGACTGGTTCACTCATTTAGCTAAAAAGTTGCTGAAGTAGAAAAAAGCAAAAGAAAAATCCTTAGCTACTTTCAACTCCTAATTAGTTTTTTAAAAACAAAACCAAACTCACTTTCAGGTGAATGGTTTTGTCTAAACAAGCATCTTTCGAGGTAACTCCTCCAAGTTTCTTTGCAGAGGTGTATATGTGTGGGGGGCGGGGGGGTGGGGAGGATGAATGTAGAATTAGGCATACAATTTAGATGGGAGAGTATACATGTGGAACTCTGAATACAATTTAGTTTTGCTGAAGTGTTTTTTCCTCTCTTTTTAAATTTTTTTGTTACAAGGAATGGTTCTCTGGGAGTGAAGGGAAAAAAAGTGTAAGTAATATGAAAACAAAACATATCAATTTTCATAAATGTCCTTCAGACTGTAACTCAAGCCCAGGAAACTCCCTCTCTCAATGTAGAAGGACAATTGACTCTGACTTAGAGTCAGAGAGTTGCCTGGAGCATGAAGTGGTTAAGTCACTTGCCCAAGGTCACATAGTCAGTGAGTGTCAGACAAAGGACTTGAAGGAAGTTCTCCATCTACTAGGCCAGGATAACTCACTTACTCCAGAACTTCAGTATCCCGGCCTAGGATTTACCAAACTTTTGGTACCTCACTGGCATAGCGGTGGACTCAGAGGCAGGAGAGACCTGAGTTGGAATCCTGCCTCAGATACTTTTTGGCTATGTGACTTAACCTTTTTCAAACTGTTTCCCCATTGGTAAAATGGGGATAACACTAGCACCTACCGCACAGAGTTGTGAGGAGATATGTGTGTGTATGTGTATGTGCGTACATATGTGTGTATGTGTATGTGTGTATGTGTATGTGTGTATGTGTGTGTGCGTATATATGTGTGTATGTGTATGTGTGTATGTGTATGTGCGTGTATATGTGTGTATGTGTATGTGTGTATGTGTATGTGCGTGTATATGTGTGTATGTGTATGTGCGTACATATGTGTGTATGTGTATGTGTGTATGTGTGTGTGCGTATATATGTGTGTATGTGTATGTGTGTATGTGTATGTGCGTACATATGTGTGTATGTGTGTGTATGTGCGTACATATGTGTGTATGTGTATGTGTGTATGTGTATGTGCGTACATATGTGTGTATGTATATATGTGTATGTGTATGTGCGTACATATGTGTGTATGTGTGTATGTGTGTGTGCGTACATATGTGTGTATGTGTATGTGTGTATGTGTATGTGTATGTGTGTATGTGTATGTGCGTACATATGTGTGTATGTGTATGTGTGTATGTGTATGTGCGTACATATGTGTGTATGTGTGTATGTGTATTGCGTACATATGTGTGTATGTGTATGTGTGTATGTGTATGTGCGTACATATGTGTGTATGTGTATGTGCGTACATATGTGTATGTGTATGTGTATGTGTGTATGTGTATGTGCGTACATATGTGTGTATGTGTATGTGCGTATATATGTGTGTATGTGTATGTGTATGTGTGTATGTGTATGTGTGTATGTGTATGTGTGTATGTGTATGTGCGTATATATGTGTGTATACAGACATACACGTACGTACACACACAGACACACACAGACACAATACACATATATATCGCTTTACAAACCTTAAAGTCCCATATAAATACCATTATTATTAGCTATTATACAAAAATAGATTGGAGACATAGAAGTCAAACAGACGCGCAATTTAAGTCTGCAACCACAACTGAGCTCTGAGGGCCCCTCCAGCTCTGTAATTATGAAGGAAGCCCAGTTAACCTCATTATTCTCATCCTGCATGGGGATCAACCAGCCCAAACCAAGGCCTGGGGAGCCAGAAGCTAAAAGGACCGTCTCCTGAAAGGGACAGAAAGATTCTATACCCAGTTGGCCTTGGACTCTCCTGCCTTCTAATGAGTCATGCAGCCAGCCTGGTCCCTTGTGGGACACACGGGACAGAGCCTGGCGGTGCTCAGTTCTGGAAGCCCAGGGAGGACTTTACCTCCCTCAAAGCTGCAGAATCAGAACCCTACCTCCCATGCTTATAATCAGCGGGACTCAGAGCGAGTGTCTTAACTTCTGTGGACATCAGTTTAATTATATATAAAATGGGGAAACTGGAATCAATAGCCTCTAAGGTCCCTTCTAGCCAATACATACACACATACACGTACATACATACACATATGTGTGTCTGTATAAATGTATACATTGCTATGTGTATATATGTATAGATCTATGTTTGTATATGTGTATATATGTATATTGTATGCATATATAAAATAAATATACACGTGTGTACCTATACATACACATATGATATACACATACATATGTGTATATGTATGTATGTACATGTATATCTGTGTATCTGTGTGTAATACAAATTTTTATATGGAATATTAATTTTATACACATACACACACACACACACACACACACATATATATATATATATATATATATATATATATATATATATATATATATATATATATATATATATTATGTGTGTATACACTTTTTTTTTTTAGTTAGTAGCAATGGCCCAAGGATTAAGTGGGCAAGAAGATCAACCCTAAGGTCCCTTTCAGTGCTACATTTCTCAAAATTTAGTAGGCAGATATTGTGTATTGGGAAGATGCCTGGATCTGGAGTCAGGGGCCCTGGTTCAAATTCTGACTTTCTTCCTTACTTTTGACAAGTCAGTTTCCCTCTGGACTCAGTTTCCTTATCTGTAAAATAAAGGGTTATGAACTCAGTGACTTAAGTTCTATCTTAAGTCTTAAGAACTTAAGTGACCTTAAGTTCTATCTAGCTCTCTGTCTGTGCTCCTAAGAACTTTTCTGGGCCTCAGTAAGAGGAAAGATTTGAACTGAATGGCTTCTGGAATCCCTTCCTTCACCAAAGCTGTGAGGCTATTGAGCTAAGCAGGTATGCCTACACAGTCATGGAATGCAGACCTTTCTGGCTAAAATATCCATTCCTTTTGACCCAGAGATTCCACAGCTGGGCATATACCCCAAGGAGGTCATCAATAAAAAGAAAGATCCTATATAGACCAAAATATTTGTTGCCACCCTTTTGTAATAGCAAAGGACCTGGAACCAAAGTAGATGTCCATTTATCGGGAAATGGCTAAACAAATTGTGGTACATGAATGTAATGGAATATTACCATGGGAGGCATGGAAAGAATCACATGAACTGATACAAAGTGATGTAAGCAGAACCAGGAGGGAAAAAACATGCAAAATGACTACAACAATGTAAATGGGGGGAGCAAGATTGAAAATTGTGAAATCAACCATTTTGTCCCTAAAGAACAGATGTGAGAAGACCCCTCCCCTCAATCTTTTTTTTTTTGAGGGGTCACTGTATGGAACATAGCAAGCAATGTCAGATTTTTTAAAAATGTATTCATTGGTTTTGCTGAATTTCTTTTGTCTTTTGCCTCTTTTTTCTTTACAAAAATCCCTTGTTATAAGGGATAACTTGGGGTAGGGGAGGGGAGCAGTATAAGGAGTAGTACAAGGGGAAATCTAGGCGATGCAAATAAAAAATCAATAAAAACCTATTTTAAAGTAAAAATAAAAAGAATAGACACCTTTCAGTGTTTCTAGAAGAACGCACCAGCCCTTAGCAAGGTTGTTTTGAGACATAAAAATAAACTGAGGGGACAGAATTGGCATTCCATTTCCATGGAATCCTCTGGTGGGAGCCTTAGAACCCTGTCATCTAAAGTGACAGGGCCATGGTCTGGGAGCATAGGATGAGATTCCCATGACATCCCCCTACACACACACACACACACACACACATACATGCACATACCACACACATGCACACACACACCCATGCATGCATGAGCACACACATACACACATCTTCCAACCCCCAACCAAATTAGACTTTCAGAGGGGTTTCTGGCAAGCCTACAGATATCTATGGTGCATAGAAGCCCTCTTTCTTTTCCCTGGAAGATGGGCCAAAGATTCAGGAAAATCTGCTCCCCATTTGTCTTTGCTTCTTCATATTCTAGCACAGTTCGCAGCACATAGTAGGCACTAAATAAATGCATGTTGACTGAGGCTACAGAGGATTTCCTTTAATGAACAGGACTCATGGAATCAGAGACAAAGGACCTTAGTACAATCCTCTCATTTTAGAGATGAGAAAACTGAGGTTATAACCACAGGATCATAGATTTCAAGCTGGAATGGTCTTTAGAAGCCCTCTGGTCCAATCCCTTCATTTTACACATGAGGAAACTAAGGGGAAGGTTTCTTTCCCCAAACCACACTAATAGGAAATGGTAGAGCTGGGATTTGAACCCAGATTCCTTAACTCTAAATCCAACATTCTTTCATTGTACTGCTCTCAGGGAGCAGTCTTAACCCTGGGGCTCCCAGCTGACCTAATGTTCCACTAATCCCTATCAGTCCTAACATTCTCCAGGACCCGGGCAGGGCTTGGAAGCAGCTGTCTGGCCTTGAACACAGAAACCATGTACCTTATATAACCTCAAGGGAAAGGCGTCTGGGTTGTGGCTCCCAGAATCCCTCCTTCCCCCTTCCCAGCTTCCTTCTTTGACTGAGGAAGCTGAGAAACCAGTGTTGTTTTTAGATATTGAGAGAATGATGAGCCTCTGTGCTCCCTACCCCGGGCCACTTGGGATACTTTGCAGGGATGGTCCTCTGGTGCATAATTCACTACCTCAGGGAATCCTAGAACACAGCACATGTTCTGGGGTCCATCTCTGCAGGGATCAAGACCAGATTCACTGGGAACATGCTAAAGTATGCTTTCTGAATACCTGAAAGACCTTTCATTGGTATCTCTTGTATGATAAATCTTCTTGTAGAAGGTCTGAGGGAAAAAATAGAAGCCTCTCAATGCAGTGCAAAGACTGACTGTAAAATCTGAGAGCTTAGAGCAGCTAGGGAGTGAAGTGGATAGAGCACTGGCCCTGGAGTCAGAAGGACCCAAGTTCAAATCCAGCCTCAGACACTAGTTGTGTGACCCTGGGCAAGTTACTTAATTCTAATCACCTCTAAAAGATTTTTTTTTAAATCTGAGGGCTTCTGTTCACACCTTAGTTCTGATGCCTCCTACCAGGCTGTCTTTGGGTAAATCCCTTAACTTCTCTGGGCTTCACTTTCATCATCTGTAAAATCGGGGGCTTAGACTACGTGTTCTCTGAGGTCCTTCTGTGCTCCACATCTATAATCCTTTGAAAGTCTTCAGCTTCCACAGACTATGTGTGAAAAACTGGTAGTCTTTGCAACTGGGTAAAATTCCTTGAATTTGCAAAATGCCATTAAGGGTTCTTTCCAGAACTATAACCAGAAATTTTGACAACTAGGTCAAGCAGTGGGAACCATATCTGGGGTAAGCGACGCACACCCAAAAAACAGCTCCATGTGAACAACCCAAATAGGGCCTTCAATTCAATCCAACCTTCGTAATTCAGGAGGTAAAGAATAATTGATGAAGGAATTAATGCTAAATTCAGACAGAACAGTTGAGCAGAAATGGAAATTGTTTAATATAGTAGTGTCTGGCTGCCAAAGGAATACATCCATTAAATTGTTTGCACCTTCTGAATTTTGGTACCCTGGGAAAAAGCCCAATTCACAGCCTCCTCCCAAAGTAATCATGATGCTGGTTCTTTCTGAAGATAGGACCGGATTAAATACTATGGCGTTATTCCAAAGTGTCGCTGACCACCTGGCTATGGTTTATGTTCCGACAGACTCAGACAGAATGTGGAATGAAGGCTGATTTTACTGTTGGGGACTCCAGTCAGGGTGATAGAGTCTTACTACAAAATCTTGTTGACCCAGGGAAAGAATGAAAAGGACTAGAGGAAAGTGACTTTGTTGAAATTCTGAAAAGAAAAAAAAAAACCCTGGTTTTTCAGATTTAATCTTATTCAGACAGTCATCTCAGTAAATTAGAAGAAAGCTAGGTGGCCTAATGGATAGAGTGCTAGACTTTGGATTCAGGAAAACCTGAGTTCAAATCCTACCTCAGACACTTCTTAGCTGTGTGACCCTGGCTAAATCGCATAATCTCTCTGAGCTCCAGTTTCCTCATCGGTAAAATGAAGGAGTTATGGTACTCAATGGCCTTTAAGATCCCTTATGCTCTAAATCTATAATCTTATGATTGTTAAATTTAGACTCAGGAGGTTGGTATTTGATCGTGTCTGACTCTTCATGACCCCATTTGGGATTTTCTTGGCAAAGGTACAGGATTGATTTGCCATTTCCTTCTCCAGCTCATTTGACAGATGAGGAAACTGAGGCAAACACAGTGAAGTGAATTGCCCAGGATCACACAGGTACTAAGTGTCTGAGGCCAGATTTGAACTCAGGAAGATGAGTCTTCCTGACTCTGGGCCCCACTGAGCCACCTAGCTGCCCCTAGAATCAGGAAGACTTGAGTTCAAATTTCACCCAAGAATTTACTAATTATATAAATATGAACAAGAGTATAATCTCTCTCAGTCTGTTCCCTTAGCCTCATTAACAGAGCTGATACCTCACAGGTTTGTTGGAAGGATCAAATTACATAGATAGATAGACAGGTAGATAGATAGATAGATAGATAGATAGATAGATAGATAGATAGATAGATAGACAGATAGATGGATGGATGGATGGGTGGATGGATGGATGACAGAGATCTTATTTGATATATAATATATACACACATATATGACATCTTACACACACACACACACACACACATATACACAAAGAGTTGGATATGACTGAAAATGACTGAACAACAACATTATATGCCAGGCACTGTGCTAAGTGCTGTGATACAAATACAAGCAAAGATGACATTTCCTTCCCTCAAGGAGCTCATGTTTTAATTGGAGAAGATGACACATAAAGGATTAGAGGTAAGGGTAGAGTTGGACATCAGGTAGACATATAAGAAGGTGAAGAAATCCAGGGAGTAAGGAGTAGAGAAGAAGTAAACCGAGCACAGCCTGGGTGCTTCTTGAAATGGTGGTCTGGGCCAGGGTCTCATCAGTCAGAAAAGAGGGCCACAGGGAGGAAGCATCTCCAGGGTGAGAAGGAAGTTGATGAGGAGGTGGAAAAGAATAGAGAGTGTGTAATGGCACTGTAGGTGATGACAATGCTTTCTATTATCTTTTCCATTCTTATGAAATATTGCCCTCTTTGAGACACCTTAAACATTGATCCATTAGTGCCTTTAAAAATTATCATGAATTTAAAAGTTTGTAAAGCACTTTGCCTCATCACGCCAACCCTATAGCATTGCATTGTGGTGTAAGTATAATTAGCCCTACTTTGCAGGTGAGGAAATAGAGAAGTGAAATGATTTTAAAAGCTAGTAAATATTGAAGACAAGATTCAAATCCAGGTACCCTGATTTCAAAACTAGTACTCCTTCTAGTTTGCCGTATCGCCTTTAAAGTTATATCACCTTCAATTTATGTGAACTGATGCAGCATGAAGTAAGCAGAACCAGGAAAACAATAGTCACATGTCTACAGTAATGGAAGTGGAGAGAAAGCAACAAAATGAAACTGAACGCTCTGTAATTGCTCAGGATACACCTCACTTTCTTCTCTGCAGAGAATGGAACACTCCATATAATATCAGATTTGGCTGATGTGTTGGTTAGTTTTGCTAAATGTTTTTTTCCCTTTCATTCTTTTTTATTCTCTCTAATAAAATGAAGGATTAAAGATGTCTTCTGGGGTGGGGGGAGGAGGAGGGAGGACACATTTGGGGGTGCTGCAAGGCTCAAATGAGATAATTTATGTAAAGTACTTTACAAACCTTAAAGTACCGTATAAATGCCATCATCATCAAAGCCATCATCGCCATCATCATCTCCATCATCGCTATCATCACCATCACCATCATCATCACACAGATGTTGGGCCTTCCATCTAGTGATGACTTCATTTCCTGAGCCCTCTACTGTACTCCACTTAAACTCAAGTTATGTTTATAGAACAATACAAGGGGGTACTGGTAAAATGTTCAACAACTAGATGCTTGAAAAAAAAAAGTACGCGCCCAGAATTTACAGTTTAAATTGCATTATTAACACTTACTTAAGGGTAGGCAATCAAGAAAACAACAAATCAAGCCCTGATTTATAACAATTTGTGAAATAAAAATAATCACAATGAATATGTAACCATGAGCTCTAAGGAGGTGGTCTGAGCTGGCTCCACCACGCCCCTGGAAAAATCGGGAAATTAACATGATGTAAAAGCAAAAGGTGTCAATAAAAATAGAAACAATCGTATCACCTTCAGCAAAATGTTCTATTGACGTATGCGATTAATCCCACAGTTCTTCTTGATTTCATGTTCTTAGGTGCCATTTCCACTTTTTTTTTTTAAATAAAGCACGTCAGGAACTGAAATGTCACAGAAAAAAATTTGATGATTCCACTGCCATGAACAGACAGCTTTAGAAATGCTGGCAGGTCTGTTCCATTTTGCATCTACTTGTGGTCCTCTTTCAGTTTCATCTACAAATGCTCCTGGGGTGACCCGGTTTAGTTGGGTCCCATTTTGCAGGGTGATGTCCCTGCTCCACTGTTTTCCTGTTGCTTTGAAATTTTGTGAAATGATAGTACTCTAAATCTTTAATCACTCTCCTCCATAATGTTTTGCAAATGAGCTCACCTTCTCCACCCATCTTGACCCCTCCACCCCATGTTTTTTTTCTCTTCTTTGTACAGAGATTGAGTGTTTACTGGGCGAGATCTTTTCTAGCCTCTTTTGTCTTCATTGTGGCAACTATTTTCTGAGTTAAACTTCTCCACAAAATAGGAATCATCAGAGCCCAGGTCTTCACAGTCATTCATATCTTTTTCAGAGTCAACAGCTTCTTGAAGTTACAGCTTTGCTTCTTTATCCTTTTTTCCTAACTTGATATTCATTTTGGCTTCTGCTCCAACAAGTTGATTTGACAACTCACAGACAGTTGATTCTGAAGCATATCAAGTTGTATCCTGTCTGCTAAGATATCATCAATTTTATTTTTGTGATGTCTGGTGTTTGGCATACCTCATACCTTCGTTTCCCTTCTGGAAGAAAGAGGTTGTGATTTACAGGCATGAGTCTACACAACAGCCTACATGCCTTCCTAATCTCTGTTATTACTCAGTGCTGTTTCACATTTTCCAATGTATTTTTTTTTTTTGGAGAGGGGAAGGCATGGCAATTGAGGTTAAGTGACTTGTCCAAGGTCATGTGCCTGAGGTCAGATTTGAACTCAGGTCCTTCTGACTCCAGGGCAGGTGCTCTACTCATTGCGCCACCTAGCTGCCCCTCCAATGTATTTTTCACCATCCTCTTGTCTCCTCACGACACATAGAATCCCATAGGGATCTCTCTCCAATGCTGGAAAAGACCATAGAAGATCAGCCAGCTCAACCCCCTTCACTTACCTAGAAGGAAACACGTCCAGAGTGCTTTAGTGGTTTGCTGAAAGTCATACAGATAAGAAGCCATAGGGAAAGAATTGGAACCCAGGCCCTAGGATTTCAAATCGAACATGCTTTCCCCTGCAGCACACTTCCTCTTTTGCTCTAAAAATTTCTTTCAAGAAACCATGATTTCTCTCATAGTGGATACTTCTCCTCTACACAGAAAAAATCCCTGTACAATTTAGTAAATGATACTTAAGAGTTTCAGCAGCTGAAGAACTAATTACCCAGTGGCCAACCTAGCCATAAGCCTTTCTGACACAGCTAGTCTGGCCAGCACTCTAGGGCTTTCCAGCTTGATGGGACCTTCCAGGGATGGTGCTATAACCATATGTTGTAAAACTGTATATACAGCTGTCATACTAGTAACAGCTAGCATTTACATAGCACTTCATTGTTTGCAAGGCATTTTGACACAAATTATTTCATTTGATCTTCACAACAGCCCTGTGGAGAAGGTGCTACTAGTATTCCCATTTCACACTTGAGAAAATTGAGGCTGAGAGAATTTAAGTGACTTGCCCAGGGTCATACAACTAGTAACCATTAGAAGTAGGATTTGAACCCAGGTCTTCCCAACTCCAAAGCCCAGTACTCTCTCTACCAGACCACCTTGCTGTCTGGTAATTATAACTTTCTGTAAGAAGCAAGGAGTCACTGAAGGTTTTTGAGCAGGGGCACCACATTATCAGAGCATCGTAAGATTTTATTCTGTGATCTGTTCAAACATGTAACAATCCAATCCAATCTAGTCAATCCAATAAGCATTTATTATGCATCTGTTGTATGCAAGTTGGGTACAAAGGCAAAACGAAGAATGCTATCTGCCCTCAGAGAGTTTACATTGTATTGAGGAAAGCAGATACATGTACATAGATAAGTCTTAAACAGATAAATGGATAGACAGAAAGGTAGATAGATAGATAGATAGATGGATAGATACATAGATACATGGATACATAGATACTTAGATATTTAGATATCAATAGATAGATATGGATGGACGGATGGATGAATTGATGGATGGATATATAGACAGGTAAATAGATAGGATGAATGGATCAAAGGATGGATGGATGGATAGACAGAGATTGGATAGATAGATAGATAGATAGAAAATCTATTAAACATTTACTACATTCAAGGCACTGTTCTATGTGCTGAAATACAAATACAAAAAAACAATACAACTCCTACTCTCAAGAAGCTTATAGTCTAGATAAAAGAAGATAAAACCTAAATTGGATAAATCATTATAACTAGAGGGGGAGGAAGAAGGGACCACTACCAATTTAAGGGACCTGAAAAGGCTTCCTATAGGAGATGGCACGTGAGTCAAGCCTTTAAAGACATGATCAAAAACAATAGTTAAACTACATGCTCTATTTGCCTGCTATGGACCCAGTCTGAGTGTTCTAGCCACTTATTCCTTGTGATTATTTCTATGAGGCCTAATAATTCCAGCCTTGTTATTATAACACTGTGCACTAATACCAATGGGCCAGTAAATAGGGGTCCAAGGAAAATAAAGCCATTCTAATCTCAGGCTGGATTGTAAATCACTGGCTGGTGTGTTCTCCTGTGGTTTGACCCAGAGCCAGGCAATAGTCAAATAACCAAAGTGCAGATGTTGGGATAGCAAATCTGCTTAAATTTAAACAGTGGCAAAGGTCCAAAAACAAGCAGGGGAGAGCGAGTTAGGGTGGAAGGAAAGAAGCATCCTTGCCCAATGCCGGAATTTCCCCTTCTTCGTGTCCAGCGTTCACAACTATGCTGGCAGGTTTGCGGCTCTCAGGTCCCACTCCTCATAGAACTACTGCTGGAAGGCCTCACATGCACCCCATGAGATGAGCAGGCACAGCCTTTAGGCAGAGGGGACACTGGGGAAATATAACTGAATTTAGAGTCAGAAGCCCTGCCTTTGGATCCTGCCTGTACCACTGCCTAACTACGGACCCTTGGCAAGTCTCTTGTAGCTCTGACTTTGATTCTGTAATCTTACTTGTGGGACTTTGAACAAGTCGCTTCACACACACACACACACACACACACACACACACACACACCCTTCCTGGTCTTGGTGATCTTATCTATAAAATAAGGGAATTCTTCAAGATGGCCTCTGAGGTCTCTTGGAGCTCTAAACCTATGAGTCTTCACCTCCAGGGACTGCAGTTTCCTCCTCTGTAAAATGAGGAAAAGGATCTAGATGACTGCTAATGTCCCTTAGCCTCTAGATCATAGACGTACTGGGGAGGTCACTTTGTCTACTTTGTCGCTTGGTCAGCATGTGAGTTAAATTTCAATGGCCTTCCTTTATAGCCTTTCAGCCAGTGAGGGATGTTGGCATGATTTGCACAATTTGCACAAGATTGGTATTGCCATTTTCCAAATGAAACAACCAAGGCCCTAAGAGATCCTGTGATCATACACATAGAGTTGGAAGGAACCAAGACTAGCTCATCCCCCCTCCCCATTTGAAACCTCAGGAAATTGAGGATGGGAGACATTAAGCAACCTGCACAAGATCACACAGGGAGAGAGGGAGGGAATAAGTCATTGATTAAGCATTCACTATGTGCCATGCACTGTGTTAAATGCTTTACAAATATTATCTTTCTTATCCTTACAATGGCCCTAGATGGTAGGTGCTGTTATTATTTCTATTTTGCAGATAAGGAAACTGAGTCACACAGAGATTTGTTTTTTTTTAAACAATTTGCCCAAGGTCACACGGGTAGGATTCAAACCCTTTTTGCCTGACTCCAACGCCAGTATTTTTTTTCTGTTATACCACAATGTCCAACACCATTTGGTTATCATGTGAGTAACAGGACTTCTAATGTTACAAAGGAAGCAGAGAGGTCATCAGGTTCAATCCTCTCATTTTACTGATGGTGATGCTGATAACGGCGATGGTGATGATGGTGGTAGTAGTGATGATGATGATGACGATGATGATGGTGGTGGTGGTGGTGGTGATGATCATGATGACAGTGATGGTGATGATGGTGGTAGTAATGATGATGGTGATGACGATGATGATGATGGTGGTGGTGGTGATGATGATAATAATGACAGTGATGGTGATAATGGTGGTAGTAATGATGATGATGATGACAATGATGATGGTGGTGGTGGTGATAGTGATGACAGTGATGGTGATGATGGTGGTAGTAATGATGATGATGATGACGATGATGATGGTGGTGGTGGTGGTGGTGGTGATGATGATAATGATGACCGTGATGGTGATGATGGTGGTGATGATAGTGATGACAGTGACGGTGATGATGGTGGTAGTAATGATGATGGTGATGACGATGATGATGATGGTGGTGGTGGTGGTGATGATCATGATGACAGTGATGGTGATGATGGTGGTAGTAATGATGATGGTGATGGTGGTGGTGATGATAGTGATGACAGTGACGGTGATGATGGTGGTAGTAATGATGATGATGATGATGATGATGATGGTGGTGGTGGTGGTGGTGATGATGATAATGATGATAGTGATGGTGATGATGGTGGTAGTAATGATGATGATGATGACGATGATGATGGTGGTGGTGGTGATAGTGATGACAGTGATGGTGATGATGGTGGTAGTAATGATGATGATGATGGTGGTGGTGGTGATAGTGATGACAGTGACGGTGATGATGGTGGTAGTAATGATGATGGTGATGACGATGATGATGGTGGTGGTGGTGGTGGTGATTCTGATAATGATGACAGTGTCAGTGATGATGGTGGTAGTAATGATGATGATGATGACGATGATGATGGTAGTGGTGGTGATCATGATGACAGTGATGGTGATGATGATGGTGGTAGTGGTGGTGGTGATGATGATGATGATGGTGGTGGTAGTGGTGGTGGTGATGATGATGTGGCATTTATATAGGACTTCAACATGTGCGAAACATTTTCTATCTCTTCTTTCATGTGAGCCTCACACAACCCTGGCGAAGTGGGTACTACTGGTGTCATTATTTGCATTTTGGTAACAATGAAATTAAGGTTCAGAGAATTGAAGGGACTTGTCCAATTCACTCATTCATTCAACACCAAGATCTTCAGATCTCAGATTTAGAATGGAAAGGTCATAGGTCACATAATTCAACCCTTTTGTTTTACAGATGAGAGAATGAAGGCCCCCAGGTAGGTTGAGGGATTTGCCCAAGATCACACAGGTAATAAGCCAGCCAGTCAGTCAATGAGTATTTATTAAACCTTTCTAGGGATCCTGCCCTGTGCCCTCTGACTCCAGAGCCAAAGATCTTTTTCCTTTTATAGGAAAAGACTAATAAATTACTTAATTTACTTCATTAAATTTACTTAATCTGCCTAATCTTACTTGGTGATAGAGGCGGAAACTTCAGCCATGTTGCCAGCATCACCTCTGAAGGGCATGGCTGCCAGGACTGAAGAAGACAGTCTGCTTCAGTGGAATCCAGTTGCACCAGAAGATAGTCTAAGCCCCAGAGATTACAACTTGTTACTCCTTACTTCTACCTCTACCCTCATGGCATGACTTTGCCAGTCCCTAAATGCCTTAAGGAAAAGAGGCAGTTGGGGGACACATGTTGTCTCCCACATTAGAATATGAGTTCCTTGAGAATAGGGACTTTTTTTAACTTTTCTTTCTATCCCCAATACCTAGCATAGTGCTCGATACATAATAGCTCCTAATAAATGCTTATTGACTGACCAACAGTGGGTAGGAAAAATGAGACCCAGGAAAAGAAACAAAACAGTGATGGGAGACTGAGAGAGGCAATCCAGGGCTGAGCAAAAGGCTAGGGCTCCTATGGCCAGGGCTGGGACCAGCAGACAACCTCAAACACTCAGCCCCATATGAGCACCCTGGGACAAAGCTCCCGTCACTCCACTCAGTTATTGCTCCGATGTACAACCAAACCTCACTAGTCAGGACGAACAGAGAAAAAGGACAGCTGGGAATTCAAAGCAGCTGAAATACTGGCTCCCTCCAGTTTTGGTTTGGAGACTTTGGATATTTCAGTTTTGTTCCAGTTCAATAGTCATTGAAAACATAGATGATTCAGAATGGGTTTGTGGGTAGGCTGGGGAAAAACTCTGGCTGCTTTTGTACCAAAGTAATAAGCTAATACTCAGGTTTAGTTTGGGATTTAGAAAATGAGTATGGCTCTTATGTTCACAGTGCAGTTTGGTTCAAGTCTCCAGGCCATTCTGCATCAGTCTAGACTAACAAAATGCTGAAGAAGTGCTCTTGGAACACTTTCAATCACAGGCAGGAACTGAATGGGGCAAATGAAGTGATTTATGGTGAAGGGAGGGGCGGCTTTGATGAAAAGGTGAGAATGACTTTGTGGGCAACCAATCAATTTTCAGTCAGTCAGTCAATCAACTAGCATCTATTAAGTGCATACTATGTGCTAGGCACCTGTGCAAAGCCCTTTTCCTTAAGAAAATGGAAGCTTCTAAAGAATATGAAATTATTGGCAATAGCTTATTGTCTTAAGTAATTTGGATCAATCCCCTACACACAGGTCACAGAGGTACTCTATAGTAAGTAGGCAGGGCAGAATTGGAACTCAAGATTTTTGATGTCACATATAATGTTCTTTCTGTTTTGTTGTTCAGGTGTTTCAGTCACATCCAACTCTTCATGACCCCATTTGGGGTTTTCTTGAAAAAGATGCTGGAGTGGTTTGCCATTCCTTCTGCAGCTCAATTTACAGATGAGGAAACTGAGGCAGACAGGGTTAAGTGATTCACCCAGGGTCATGCAGCTAGGAAGTGTCTGAAGCCAGATCTGAACTCTGGAAGAGGAGTCTCCCTGGTTCCCTGTCCAGTGCCCCATCCACTGCACCACTTAGCTGTTTCTTCTACAACAGTCTTACCTTTCTCTTAGTGGGCATTGTTTGTTGCTATTTGTCCTTCGTTCTCAGAGAGGACCACGACATCAGGGAGATGATGCCATGATATGCAAGTGAATTGGATTTAAGTGAGGGAGAGCTGTGCAGAGTCACCAGCCTCACTTTCTCCTCTGGAGCCATCTGGGTGCAATGGCCAGATACAGATCAAGATGACTAGAGATGGCCCTCGGTGGGCATTGTAGGTGATAGCAGAAAGAGCAATAGACTTGCAACTGTGTTCATAGTGCACCTCTGACATTTACTCCTATGTGAAATTGGGGAAGTCACTTAACCTCCTGATCTTGGTTTCCTTATCTGCAAAATGAGTGAGTTAGACAAGATAGTGAAGGTGGGAATGTGGAAGGTAAGGTTATCGGGAAGGGATGCTTGAAGTTGGCAGTGACATCAGCGAGTCACTTCTCTTGGACTAGGGATAGAGAAATAGTGAGGAGAACTGGAAAGCAGCCAGCAGGACCGAATAAGGGAATAATGTTCATTGGGAGGATGCCCAAGCCCCCACATCCTCCCCCTACACACACACATTTTTGAAGGGCTCTTATAAGTGTCCCATAAAGTAGATGCTCTTTGAAAGTAGGGATGGTTCAGAGTTTTCTTTTGATGAATTGAATGTGATTCTTTTTTCAATACTTCCAAAGAGTCATGGTTTCTCCCTTGGGGGCAGTCCCTCCACAACAAAGATTGCAGCCCCTTAACACTTTAGTAGGCAGTTTGGTGAGTGGTTCTGCCTAAGACACATCATCAACCAATGGGTAACCTGCCAGTATTTAGCCAAGTCAAATCTCTCTACTTCCCTACCTTAGTGACAATTACATGGTCCAGTGGATAGAATGCCAGGCCTGGAGTCAGGAAGCCCCTGCCTCTGATAAGAACTTTGTGATCCTAGGCAAATCACCTAACCTCTATGAATTTGAACTTCCTCACGGACAACATGGGGATAATAATACCTCTAATACACCAAATACTACTATGAGAATCACTGTGGTATAGTGGCTAGAACTAACCTGCAAGTCAAGAAGTCCTGCCTCTGACATAAACTGGCTGAGTGACCCTGGGCAAGTCCCTTAACTTCGGGGGAGCCAACTCTTAGAGAGAACATAAAATGCAAAGCAGGTATGTATCTGCATTGGTAGAAGAAGGCTCCTCACTGGGAGTTACCTACACAGAGGAACTCACAGGTCCAATAAAAACAAACAAACGAAAAACTAGCACATTGGCTATTGTGTGAGTCAAATGAAAAAACATATGCAAATGTTAAAAGTGCTTTATCTACCAATAAGCGGTTTTTAAGCTCCCTGGGCCAAAGGAATACAAAGAATGAGGAGGAAATGGACCATGCCCTCAAGAAGCTTACATTCTAAAAGGGGAGATAACCATGTTAAGTAAATAGGCATGTGCAAGAAACATAGAGAGCAGATACAAAGTAACATGTAGTGGAAGGGACTAAGGTATGCAAAGAGTAGATACAAGGTAGTCTGTAGTTTGGGCAGCTGGGTGGTGCAGTGGATAGAGGGCCAGCCCTGGGGTCAGGAAGACTTTGAGTTCAAATGCAGCCTCAGATACTTACTAACTGTGTGACCCTGGGCAAGTCACTGAACCCTGTTTGCCTCAGTTTCCTCATCTGCAAAAATGGGCTGGAGAAGGAAATGGCAAACTGCCAAGAGAACCCCAACGGGATCACAAAGGGTCAGATACAACTTGTAGCTTGAGAGGAAGGCACCTAGATACACACAGAGAAGATATAAGGTAACCTTCAGTCAGAGGGAAAGATATGAATAGCTGATCTGGCTGAAAGATGCCTTGATGCCCCCTTTTGAAGTAGGAAATGAATGTACATTTCACCATTTCAGTCCCGAGATCTCCCCCTCAGTGGCAGGCCATGTTGAAGACAAAGAGATAAGCCAGTTTCCTTTCCCCCTAGACATTTCCCAGAACCACGCCACTGATAGACTGGATAATTCCACTGGTCTCTGGGAATCCACCCTGACAGCTGTACCTCAAGTTTCAGTTTTCTTTCTCCGCCTCCTGAGGTCATGCCATTATCTCATTTGGCCTGATGGCTCTCACTCCTTGCTTAGGACTAGCCCCAGGAGAAATGGGTCCAAGGTTAATATGAAGCCTTCCCCGCCCTGTTCAGAGTGAGTCCCCGCTCTAGGCCCATGGGCTAACATCCAGCCTTCATTGCCAAGCGCATTTCTACCTCCTGATCTTTTACTCATGTCTTTCTTCCTGCCCGAAATGCCATCCTTCTAAATCCTTAAAAACCCAGGAACTCTAAAGCCTTAAAAATAAAAAACAAAAAAAAAAAAATCAAAAAAAAAATAAACCAGAAAACGGCACTAGCTCTGGATTCAGAGGACCTGAACTCCTATCTATGTGGACTTGGGCACATACTCCCTTCCAATAGGCCTCAGTTTACTCAACTGTAAAAAGAGGAAGTTAAGTTGGACCAGATGGTCTCTGCAGGCTGCTCCAGCTCTAAATCTTTTATCCTAATTCCCACCTCTTCCAGGAAACTGTCCAGAGAGCCAGCTGCAGCTCTAAGCTCAGAGGTTAACACCCAGCCTCCCACCGCTATTCAGAATCAGCCTCCAATCTAGGCCCAGGGGTCAACAGCCATTCTCAGGAATTAAAATCAAGCCTTCCCCACCCAGCCCAGAAAATCAGTTGCCGTTCCAGACCCAGGGGTCAACACCCAGCCTCATCTACCCTACCCAGAGAGTCAGCCCACACTCTAGGCACAGGGCAGCCTTAGAACCTGACCCCACTGCCTCAGAAGCCAGATGGATGGCTCACCCACCACAGAATCTGGCAGGACCTCCCACTCCTCTCTATCTCCTCCTTGGAAGCAGATAAAGACTTGTCGCATCCTGAAATGCCACTGAAATTGGCTATCTCAGTAATAAATCCAGGGGGAGAAAAACTTTGGAAAGAAGTAGCAGGGACCTTTGATGACAAAAGGCCTCTCCCAGCTACTCTGGAGCTTCCCAGATTCAGCATCTTGCCCATTCCACTCCCTACCCCTGGCTTTTTTCTCTATCACCTTTTAAAAATGAATGTCAGGCAGGAGATTGGCACAGAACCTTGGTGTTTCCTTTCACCCCCATGCCAGCTCTCTCCTCAGCAGGATTGTGCTGTGGGTGACTCACATCAATTTCCCTTCCAACTCAAAGCTCTCGCAGCCTCCAGAACACTTGGAGGAAAAAGTTAAAAATAGCTTCTCCTTGCAAGGCCACATGGCTTTCCTGGGGTGATGCAACACACCTATTCAGCAAACCAGCAAGCAGGCTCTTCTATGGGGCCTGTCTCTAATTCAATTGTGGAGATTTCCATAAACCAGACAAAGAGAAAAGTCATTCCTCCATCCCCTACAAAGGCAAGGCCTTGGATGGTTGAGTCAGGAAGACTGAAGGGAGTGGGGTTTTCTGGGACTTTAAATAGGCCAACAATTGGCCAATGCACAGAAGTGTTGTGTGATCTCCTGGGAGGTCAGGTCTTCTATAAGGAATATCCTTGACAACTCTGCCAGCCTCTCTCCAGCTTCACAAAAAAATGAGTGTCCATTTGAATGGAGTCTTCTAGGCCAGGTGAAATGTGGGCCAGATTCCACGGTTCTACAAGGAACACCTTCTGGGTATAGGGCCTTAGGACTAGATCTGGGAAGGCCAACTAGATCTCAGAGGCCAACTAGTCCAACCCTTCATTTGTAGATGAGGAAATAGAGGCCCAAGGTGGTTAAACTATTTGACCAAGGTTACCAGAAAGCAAGTGTGTGAGGTGGATTTTAATCCACATCCTCTGACTTCAGAATTAATGTACTTTCTACCATTCCACATTGATTCCCCTTCACCTATGTGCAGGCATTATTATGATTTGGCCAGGGAATCTTTTAATACTTCAATGAATTAGGTTTTCACTGGGGTTGGCATACCCTCTATTTACTCGGATCTCAAGGTTCCCAAAATATGGTTGATGTGACTGAAAGAATTCATCACCTTACAAACAACTAACTGATGAGCCTCTCCAGGCCTTGGTAGATGGGTCCTCTGACAATGTACTGTCCATTTCTGGGCCTCTATGCAAAGTCCAATGTTGTAACTAGGGTGAAATAGTCTGAGCTTTGCCCCAGGGTGGGAAACTTAGTACCAAAGGTTCTTTGCCAGAAATGCATCCTTATTTACCTGCTCCACACCTGGCAATAGTGGTGGCAGTGATTACCAGCTTCAACCACCCTTCTAGTGCCCTTCGACTCCTACCTATCTCTGCCCCAAGATCCAACAGCACACTTTATACCCAGTTCCATCCCAGCTCTAAATCTGTGGTCCTATCACTCCTAACCCGAGGGTTTTTCTATTATCTGTGTTCAGTGCCCCAAACCTGGGCTTGATGAAGGGTGAAGGGAAGACAGACCAAGGCAGTGTGGCACAATGAAGAGAGAAACAGACTTGGAGCCAGGCAGACTCCCAATCAATTCCCACCTCAAACCCTTGATAGCTGTGGAATCCTGGGTAAATCACTGACTTCTCTGTTCCTGTTTCCTCATCTCTAAATTGAAGGTATTGGCTTCAACAGCTTCTAAGGTCTCTTCTAGCTCCAAATCTCTAATTAGAAAGAAGCCCTGCTCTCTCAAGGAACGTAGACAAGGCACCCCAACCACTTTTGTTACATGTCAAAGGGACTTTCTATTATCGCTAGTAAATTGACCTACAACACCACGAAGTGCATGAGCAAAATTCTCAGACTTGGCCTTGAAGATCCCTGCCTGACTGTACCTGATTGTGTGATCAAGTGTGGGAGACAGAATAGCAGAAGGGCCTTCCCAATTGTCTATTGTTTCCAGAGGACAGCTTTTTCATTTCTAGAGATGAGCCATGTTTCTACCCCGATGTAACTGGAGATCTTTTGGGTAAGGAGAAGAAACTCTTGTTTTAAGGTATCATTGAAAAGGAGTGGCAGTAGGCTATCTCTGGTCCATTCCATTCTTCAGGAATGAAAAAAAGAATTAACCAATGAATTAAAACACATTTATAATGTACTAGGGATACAAATATGAAAGCAACAACATTCCTGCCCTGAAGGAACTTCAATTCTAACGTGGAAGGAAGGCAACACACTGGGAGAGTATTGATATCAGGAAGTTTAGTCTGAAAGTTGCAGGAATGATGAATAGGGCCATCAAGAAGTTAGATGGACACCCCATCCAGGAATCACGCTGGAGTTGGTTTTGATTATGATTCATCATTCAGAACTGGGGATGGGGAGAGAACAAAAGAAGGATGCACCTGGCATTAAGGTCATTGGCGAGACTGTGAAAGGTGTGACTAGAGAGTAGACCGTCTTCTGGTTTGGAGAAAGCCCAGTTTTGAGGTATGAACACAGATAATGGAAAAAACCCTAGATTAGGAGTGATGGGATCACAGATTGAGAGTTCAAAAGGAACCTTTGAAACCATCTAGTCAAATATTCTCCTTTAATAGCTGAGGAAATTGAAGCTAAGAAAGAGGAAATGATTTCTCCAAGATCACACAGTTAATAAGCGTAGTGGCTCCCTGCCCCCCCCCCCATTGCTTTAATTGCTGTATATTTAATAAATATATTTCAGAGTTGATTTCTTCAAATCGTAAATCAATTAATCAAAAATTGATTATTAAGTATTTCCTCTATGCTAAGGATTTTGCTAGGCACTAGGGTTACAGAAAAAAAATACAAAGAATTAAACATTGCCCACTCCATTTATTAAGTATCTAACATGTTCCAGGCTGGGGGCTAGATAGAAAGACAAGAAGGAAGAAGGACCTGCCCTCAAGAAACTTACATTTTATAAAATGAACATTGGGAGGATGAAATGAAAATACAATCAACCCTCAACATTCCCACATTTAACTTCTGTGACTTCTCAAATTTAGGTGATTTTATTAGTAACCTCATTTTCACTTTTGCATTGGCAACCACATACATTCATGGCTATGTGTGATGGAGAAAAAAATGAAAGGCACGATGGAGCCCAGTTTCTGGAGCTACTGATATCTCGTTCACCCTATGGCTGTAAAGGGTGCTGTGCATTCATTGCATATTTTAATTGCTTGCCTTGAAAACTCAAATTTGTGTTGTGATTGCAAGTCTTTTGGTCTCTAAGTCCAAGCGAGCAAAGCCAGTGATCCGACTTACTGAGAAAATAAGGTTTTAGATAAGCTTCGAGCCAGACTGTCCTGTCGACCACAAGTTTGGCGTTAATAAATTCATGATTCATTATCCAGTATAATGCCCTCACACTGTCATCTGGCATAGTGGAAAGTGAGATTCAGGTTTAAAATTGTTTTAATTTTAGTTTGTGGCTGTACAGTGTTTATGGTATTATAGATTTCATGTGTTATGAAAAGTGAATATTATTGGAAATTAATATTTTTTAATTAAAGACATTAAGATATTAAGATTGTCCTAATTAAGATATTAGGACAAAAGGTCTCAGAATTC
Organism: Trichosurus vulpecula; assembly: GCF_011100635.1. NCBI lineage: Eukaryota > Metazoa > Chordata > Mammalia > Diprotodontia > Phalangeridae > Trichosurus > Trichosurus vulpecula. Next base: position 289,727,481 of record NC_050577.1, read on the forward strand.
TGGGGAATTGCTAGCAAGGAAAATGTTTTGCATGTTACCAATTTTATTTTGTGTGCTGCATGTTATGGATTATTTCATGCTTACTGTGTTAGGAAAAGTGCATATTATCAGAGTTAACGTTTTATTATAAGAATTGCATGCAGAAAAGTACATTTTCAGCGATCTCTAGCAAAAGATTACAGGTTTTGGTGCTCATGGGAACCTAACACCCTCCCACTCCCCTACCCCCACCCCCCACCTCCCCCATCCCCCCACCTGCCATTTCCCACAGGTTCATTGTATCAACATTCGCATTTTTAACTTACTTTGCTTCTTGTCTAGGAACATTACCCCTATGAAAGTTGAGGACTGACTATAATTCACTTTGTATATGAATGTGAGAGAGGAGAAGGGAACAAGTATTTATTAAGCACCTACTGTGTGCTGGGAACTGTGCTAAGCTCTTTACAAATATTATCTCATTTATTCCAGTCATCTATATAGCTGGGAGAATTGGGCTTAAGGTTGGTGAACATTTAACTGACTCATGGCAATTTGTAGACTAGGCTAATTTTGGCATATGTTACCCATCATGCCATCGCATGTGAAAACAACACCACTGATCCACCCTCCACAAAGCTAAAGATTTAAGGTGGCTTGTTTGATTTCCGGTACTGAGGAAGAGATTGGAGTCATCCATACTCTCCAGTCTGCTGCTCTCCTGGAAATGAATGGCCAGGTTCAGTCTGGTGGTATTAATAATAATACTGCTAACAACTAACATTTATGCCAGGCACTGTGCTAAGGGCTTTACAGTTATTATCTCATTTGATACTCACAACAACCCTGAGAGTAGGCATTATTATTATCTGTGCTTTACAGATGAGCAAACTGAGGCAAAAAGAAAAGGTTAAGTGATTTGCCCAGAGCCACATAGCTGGTAAGTGTTGGAGGTTGGATTTGACCTCAAGTCTTTTTCATTCCAGGCCCAGTGCTCTATCCCCTGTATTACTGAGCTGCCATGAAGGCTAATATGCCCCTTCAACAAACAGAGATCTAAACTTTGACCTTTTTAGCTTTGGAATAAAAAAATTGACTCATATTTCTCTAGGACCTGAAATATTACAAAGAATTTTCCTTTCAACATATCTGTGAGCTACATAATGTAGAGGAGTAATATCTCCATTTTGCAGATGAGTGAACTGAGAAAAGTTAAGCGACTATCTCATACATCTCTTAGATAAAGGAGTAGGAATTTGAACCTGGTCTCCTGATTCCCAATCTACCACTCTCTCTACTAAACCCCACCGCCTGTCAAGTAAGCTAACCAAGCAGATACAATAATAATAATAAACCTTAGCCAGCAACAAATAGCCACCGATAGTTAATAAAATCATGAGGGTGGATTTCATTTCATGAGCTATCTGCTGTTACTACCACAGCACAATAGAATGATAAAGTGTTGGCTCTTTCACAAACTGCCCAGGAAGCTTCTAGGCCTGGCCCTTTGGTAAGATACCTCATACTTAAGATAGACCACAATATTTCTGTCCTTCAAAAAATGCTAATCTCTTTAAAAGACTAAATTTTGAACAGAAAGAAAGAAAAATGAAAGCTAAAAAAAAAACAGAGTGATTGCATAAGCTTACATGAATCCTGCCAATGCAATACAGAATCTAGAATGTTGGTACTAGGAAGGAGCTTCAGAGATGGAATTCTGAGCTGGAAAGGACCTTGAAACACAGAAGGACTGAGCTGGATGGGACTGTGAACACACAATGTCAGAGCTGGGAGGGATCATAAAACCCAGAGCTCCGGGAGACCTTAAAACATAGAATGAAAGAGGTGGGTAGAACCTTAGAATTTAGAATTTCAGGACTGCAAGGGACATTGGAATATACAGTGTAGGAATCAGAAGAATTCTTAGAAGACCATTAAGCCCAAGCCTCTCACTAACAAATGAGGAAATGAAGCCCAGAAAAATGAAGTGATTTAGTGAAAATCACACAGGTGGCTCAGCTGGAGCTAGAACCCAGGTAACTTGATGCCAAGGCTAGACATTTCCTCAAGACCAGTCACCTTTTTGGTCTCATACTCATTGGACAATCCAGTGAAACCAGTGGATCTGTTCTCGAGACAATGCTTCGAAAGGCAAAAAATAAAATACATAGTATTACAAAGAAATGGATTGACTGTATTAAAATAAAATTAATAAAATATTTTTGAAAACAAACTCACAGATCCTAAGTTGACTCCCTTTTGCTAGACCATGTGTCTGCTATTATCACCATTACTACATTACCACCACTATAATTGCATCGTTATGCAGCCCCTCATCACTCTTCCACACCTCTTCCTCCTCCTCCTTCTCCCCCTCCTCTTCCTTGTCTTCCTCCTTGCCTTCTCCAGCTTGGGAGTGTTGTCATACTTCACACAGAATTAAGTAATTTACTCAAATACAGGCTCTCTACTCTTCATATTTAAAGTTTAAAGCAGACAAGTCAATACTTTTTCCATAGCCTTGGATAGTATGCATATTTATTATTATTATAGCCATTTGACAGATGTGAATACCAAAGCAGTGTGTGAGAGCAGGCAAGCAATGGATGTAAGATCTGAGCATCAGGGCTCAAATCTACCTGCTACTTGGAACCTCGGTGTCCTCATCCATCCAATGGTGGTTGTTCAGAATGATTTCTAAGGTCCCTTCCAGCTAAGTCTATGATCTTTTGAGGTGAGGATGTGCTCAAGGTCACACAGGTAACAGGTGACAGTCAATGAGTGTTTACCAAGTTACTTCTAAGCAAAAAACAGTCTTCTGTCAAGGTGCTTGGAATCTAATGAGGGAGACATACAAACAACTATGTACAAATGAGATGTGCCCAGGATAAATGGGAGATAAGATATACTGTTTTAACAATCCGGCTAGCAGCTTCTGTGGGGGTGTAAGATCCACCCACAGCCAGCACCCAGAAAGCTGCCGACACACTGGGAAAGCACAGGTTCTTTTGATCTGCTTAACCAAGGAAAGCAAGGTGAAGGGGTTGACAAGCTTACTTTAATCCAGCATACAGATAGCATTCAGTTAGTTCAGGGGAGCATACGGACAGCATTCAGTTAGTTCAGGGGAAAAAACCAGTACCCTGAACTTCAGAACAAATACAAACAAATTACAAGCATCAACAGACAGACCAAATACAGATTCATTCACTTACTTCAAGGGAAGAGAACAGCATTCTGAACTTCAGAACAAATGCAAACAAATTACAAGCATCAACAGACAGACCAAATACAGATTCATAGTTACCAACATCTAGGTTCAGCCCAGGTGCTCAGAACAAGGGCTGGCCCAGAGTCACACTCGCCACCACTGCTGCTCCAACTGAAAAAAGGAATCTTCAAGCTGTCCTCTCCTCTTATAGAGTTTTTGACATCATCAAGCATCACCTGAATGACCAGAGCCCAGGCTCTGGTGATAGGTTCTTGAGTTGGCCTCTCCCCTTAGGACCATGGGAGGTTCACATCCGCATAGATTAGGTTAACAGCCAATAGGGCATGGCTCTGGAGTTAACACCTCCCCTTAGCCAGCCCCATGAATCGTCACAAAGAGGCAGACTTAAACCCACATGGTCTAAAAGCCTCTGCTGTCCCAGATATGTAAACTAGGCCCTCCCTGGAGTTAGCCCTACCTTGGGCCCCACCTTAGTTGCCAATCCGCATCCACATAGGTTCCACACCTAATAGGGCTCTAGGCCTGGGGCCCAGCACCCAGCAAGGCTCAATGAAATACACCAAGTCACTCAAAGAAAACAAAGGCCATTTTGCTTACCAACACACTGCTGACTACGCCATTTGTTTTAACAATCTGGCTAGCAGCTTCTGTAGGGGTGTAAGATCCCACCCACAGCCAGCACCCAGAAAGCTGCTGGCATTCCGGGAAAGCACAGGTTCTTTTTATCTGCTTAACCAAGGATAAGTGGGAGATGATCAACAGGGGAATGTGTTAGGATGAAAGGGGGTTGGAAAAGGCTTCAGTAGAATGAAGGGTTTTAGCTGGGACTTGAAGAAAGGCCAGGAAGCTAGGAGGCAGAGTCAAAGAGAGAGAATTCCAGGCATGAGGGACTGCCTGGAAAAAGGCATGGAGTTTGGACATGGAGCAAGGGGGCTTATGTAGCTGGATCACACAGTACATGCCAGTAAGTGTAAGAAGTTTGAAAGGTAGAAAGGGGTCAAGTTATGGAAGGCTTCAAATGCCAAACAAAGGATTTTATATTTTATCCCAGAGGGGATAGGGAGCCAATGAATGTAGGGAGGCTAGGGAAGGAGACATGGCATGGTCAGACTTGCCCTTTAGGAAGATCACTTTGGCAACTGAGTGGACGATGAAGTGGAGCAGGGAGGCACTTGAAGGGAGATAAGCCAAAAGACTATTGCAATAATCTAGGCATGAGTTGATGTGGGCCTACACCAAGATGGCAGCAATATCAGAGGAAAGAAGAGGGCTCATACAAGAGATGTTAGGACAGGACTTGGCAATTGGTTGGATATGGGACATGGGAGACAGTGAATAATCAAGAATGACACCTAAGTTTTCAGTCTGGGTGATAGAGAGGATGTTGGTGCCCTTGGACAATAATCAGGAAGTCAGGATGAGGGAATGGTTGGAGGGGAGAATAATGAGCTCGGTTTTGGACATATTGTGTTTAAAGCGTCCATAGGGTATCCGGTTCGAGATGTCCCATAGGCAGATCGAGATGTGAGTCTGGAGATTAGGTAAGAGGCATTAGATAAGAAGATTGGAAAATCATCAGTACAAAGATGATAACTTAATCCACGAGACCTGATGAGATCACCAAGCAAAATGGTAGAGAGGGAGAGTGGGAGAGGCTCAGGTCGGAGCCCTGGCGGACACCCACTATTATAAGAGATTAGTGTCCAAAAAAACTAGAGAGAAGAGTATCAAGGTGAAAAGAGTGATCAGCAATGTCAAGAAGGTGAAGAAGAATTAAGGAGTGAGGAAAGCCATTAGATTTGGCTATTAAGAGAGCTTGTTCATTGGGAAATTAGGAGGGAGCAGGTGTCATTTGAATGAGGATCTCAGAAGCCTGGTTGTAGAGAATTAAAAAGAAAGGAAGAGGAGAATTATAGATGGCTCATTTAAAGATTGTAGTCACAAAAGAAAGATATGGGAGGAAAACTAGGGAGGATAGTCAGATCCCATGAGGGTTTTTTAAAATGGGGATGAGTATCTTTGCAGGGAGTGGGGATGCAGCCAGTAGACAAGGTGAGATTGAGAATGAGTGAGTGAAGATGATGGAGAGGGCAATTTGCCAGGGAAGGCAGGCTGGAATAGGTTCACTTGTGGGCTTTGCTTTGCCTAGAAGAAGACCCACAGAACCAGAACCAAACCCAGATTTTCAGCCTGTAAGTTTCAAAGTTTTATCCTCTTCACTGAGATGACTCAGTAGGAGGAAAGATGTAGTCAGAGGAGGACATTGCCCACATCAGTGGGAATGATGGGGAGACCATAACCCAAGGGTCACCAACTCCTTCACTGGTGATATGTAAATCATCAGTGTCCGGTCCTGCCCCTTTGGGCAAGCATAAAGAAACTATTTTCTATTCCACATTGTATCATTGTGCTGATGGAGATTTATATTGTATCTTTTGAAAGATATTAACTGTCATTCTACCATAGGAATATAAGAGGGAGTGAAAGTCATCCAAAAAAATCAAGAAAAAATACGTCCATTCCAAAACATGGTGTAACAGAAAAAGTACTGTATTTGGCTTCCAAGAACTTGTGTCTCAGCCAAGTTCTGATATTTACTGCCTGTGACCTTGAACAAATCATTCCCCCCGACCCCACCCCGACCCCTCCCCCCAGGTTTTAGTTTCCTCATCTATAAAATAAGAAGCACCAGATTATATGATCTACTGGCAAGCTGGGAGGTGCAGTAGACAGAGCTCCAAGTGCAAATGCAGACTTAGACATGTACTAGCTGTGTGACCCTGGGCAAGTCACTTACCCTCTGTTTGCTTTGGTTTCAACTGTAAAATGGGAATAAATAACAGCAGGATGAAGGACACATTCCTGCCCTCGATGAGCTTATATTCTATGACTTTATAGATCCAATAAACCATAAAGTAGGATCTACAGATGGAATGATAAAACAACCAAGGTAAGCTTCTGGAGGGCAGGGTTATTTCCTCCTGGTCCTCCCTCCCAGGGCTGTTATGAGGATTAAATGAGATGATATATGTAAATTGCTTTGCAATTCTTACAGCCATCACAGAAGTGTCAGCTAGGGTGAACCAACAGGGTGAACCAGCTGAGGAGCGCTTAATAAATCCTTGTTGAATTAAATTGAATTGCCCGTTTTACATGCCTCCCAGCTCTAGCTTTCACTAAAAGTTCCTAATCACAGACTTACTTCTAGAAGGACCTGAAAAGCTGTCCGATCCAGCCCCCTGATAGTAAGGATGCTTTGCCAAGCATCAGAGGCTAGACTCCAACCCCAGGTTTCCAGACTCACAACGGCTCCATCTGCTACATCGCTTCTCAGTTGTGTTTTGTGGAATTGGATTCAAATCATACTGACTTTAGAATGGAAGGTGTAGCAATGGTCTGCTAATACACATTTCCTCATTTTATAGATGTGGAAACGGAAGCCCAGAAAAGACAGGTCACTTGCCCAAGGCTACATGGACAGTAGTGATTGGCTGACAAAGGATCTGAAGGTGGGGGTCTTTGGGCTGAGGACCCAATATTTTTTGCCCTGTGTTGTTTTCTCCCCACCTTTCTTAGGTGAGTACGAAGTCCTCATTTTTTTTCCCCCTTGCACTATTTAAAGGGCCAACAGAGCATTTGGCTTTCCCACCCAGGTGCGCCCACTCCAGGTCCGTAACAAGGACAGCTTACTTTTGAAAATGACTGTAAAGTCCTTTGCAAATTTGATAAAAGTGATTGCGAAGGGCCTGACCACCAGAAAGCACCATAAACATACTCAATAATAAGCAATAACCAGAAAGCACGCTATAAATGCAGGAGAAAGCCACAGGCCCAAGGCCAAGAAACCTTTGTGGCTCCACGTCATTATTTTCCATAGTTACTCCCTTGTTCCAAAAGGGTCTTTCTGAGCAGCCCAGCCCTGATTCCAAGGCAGCCAGGCCTCTCTGATTGCTGATCTCTCTGTGGACTGCTGTGATTTGCAGCTGGCACTAACTTGAAAAAAAAATCCCCACCCCCAAAGCAAAAGACTTCTACCCTAAGGCTGGAGTGGGGTGGTGGGGTGGGGTGGCCCAGGGGGCAGGAATGGGAAAGCTTTCAGAACCCAGCTCAGGCACGAGGGCCAGCACAGAGGGAAGCCAAATACTGAACTTGTTTATTAGCAACAGCCGGGTCAGATGTTGCTAAGCTTCTAATGACAAGTTGGCCCCTGAAAAGAAAGGGAGATGGCCTCAGTTCTTGGAATATCTGTTTGGATCTTGTCCTTCCTCCATTGCTCCTCCTTATTTTAAGTATCATTCTCCCTTCCCAACCATGCTGGTACAATTAGAGAGCCATCCCCTCATTTTACAAATGAGGAAACTGAGAAACGGAGAAGTCATCATCCAACCCTCTCATTTTACATATGAAGAAACTGAGGCCTAGCTTGGGCTAAGGATCATGAACACAGAGCCAGAAGAAACCTCAGAGGTCATCTAGGCCAATTCCCTCATTTTACAGGTAGAAAAACTGAGTCTCAGGGAAAGGGAATGACCTAAGGTCACAAAGGCGGTAAGCCAAGGAGCTCTTACATTTGAGAAGCCCAGCCTAAGTAATTCTTGCATAAGCAGCAGACAAATATTTGAGGAAGTAGAAAGGGGAATCTGCTCGTTCCCTGACCCCAACCCTCTCTGTTGAATTTCCTAAACTATTTAAGTACAATCCCTTACTCATCCATTTTCTGTAGGCCGACTTCCTAAAGTTTCCATTTGCCAGCTAAGAAAAATTCCTGTCCAGTCATTTATATTTGAGTTCTTGATTTCTCTGAAGAATCTGCTAGGCCATTTTTTTTTTCTGGCTACAGTTTATCCACCCCACCCCCCCCCACCCACCCCCTACAGCAATTTTTGTTACCCTTTTCTGTGTAAATTTATTTTTCACCTGGCTTGATCCAGACAGAAACTCCCACATCCTCCTTTCCCCTTCCCAATTTCAGTGTTATCTTGGTAGGGTAAGGTCACTCTCTCCTACAATGAACATGACAAAGATTCTCTGGGAAATCAGGCTGCCCATTTGAAAATAGCCATTGAATGCCAGAGTGTGAACGGGGGCAGGTGAGGAGGAGGGTCCGAGGGAGATTATCCATCCTGACCCATCACCCCCAAACTGGAAGATGCACAGGGCAGAAGGACAATAACAATTGTGATTATTAAATCAGCTCCATTTACATAGCTGCTTTAAGGTTTGCAAAAATACTTTACAAATATTATCTCATCTGATCCTTCCAGCAATGCTGTTATTTTACACATGAAGGAAATAAGAGTGACTTACCCAGAGTCATATAGTTAGTAAGGGTCTTCCTGGGTCTTCCTGACCACAGGTCCAGTTTCCTGTCCAATGTACAACCTGAGTGCCTCTACCTTTCAGGTCTTCTTACACCTTCCTCCCCCCACCCATCACCATGTACTCTTTGGTCCAGCGGCTCTGGCCTCCTCTTCCTGCCACAAGACAATTCATGTCTCCTTTCCAACACCTAATATTTTAAAATAAGCCCATCAAGAAGCTGATTGGGCAAAGTTCCCTGAAGCTAGGACCCAATCCAGTGATTGTAGTCAGGGAGCTTACATTCTAATAGAAGGGTACCCTGGGTACACCTCCCCATAGCATTGAAATTACACGTCTGAGTCTTTTCTCCAGCCTCCTAGCCTTCATTAGAATGTGAGTTCCTATTTCTACATTTGCTGGGTTAAGGGATCAATTTCAGGGCTCTGGCCCATTCACGGCCCCCGGACATGGTCTGGGCATCAGGAAGCACAGACTGTTTCTGCCTTTCTTTGAATCTCCAGAGCTTAAATTAGTTGATTGACTGATACACTTTTTACCAAAAAAGGAAACTGAGACCCAGAGAGATTTGTCCAAAGTCACACAGCCAGTTGGTGGCAGACTGATTCATTCGATCTTCACATCACCCTTATGATGCAGGCAGAATGAGCACTATTGTTATCTCCTTTAGTATTAACAGGAGATAAACTGAAGCCTTCAGAGATGAAGTGACCAGTCACCTAGGATCAGAAGCAAGATTTGAACCCAGATTCTCTAATCCAGGGTGCTTTCCATGACCTGTGTAGCTCCTCTGTGGTACAGTGGGTGCATGCATCTCCTAGCCAAGCTTGTTACACTTGGTGTATTTCTTGGCACTTAGCTTAGCTCCCAGATTGCCTCTGGTCTATTTAGACCACTGCGGTGTGCACATGACTGCTTGAGGAAGCATGTCTCAGTTGAGCATACAGGAGTTGAGGTCATTTTTCCTTCTCCTGGCCTGTTGCAACATGGAAATGTTGAGAAGGAGTGGGGGAGAGAGGGAGTTTATTGCTTACTGCTGCCCAGATCAGGCCTAGGGACCCTGAATAGCCCAGATCCCTGAAACTGATCCCTTAACCCCAATTAACATAGAGAAAAAACTGGTCCTGAAAAGTCATTGGGATAGGGAACTCCCAGGTGAGGCAGTTCCCTCTACCAATGCAAATGGAAGCCTTCTCTAAAGGGGAGCCCCACAAAATGTAAATCTTTTAAATTTGTGATGCGATTGGTTCATTCTCCAAAGGAACCACTCTGGGGAAAAATAGACATTAAACTCACAGAAGTACATTTTGTTTGCAAATCATTGTGGGCAGAAAGGCAGGTGGACTCTGGGAAAAACCAGGATTGCATTGGCAGTCTGGATAGGAAGAGATCAATTAGATTATGTAAATGACCCTCTAGCTGGGAGAAGCAGTGGCCTGATAATGGGAAGAGGCAGACAGTGAAGATGAAAAAAGAGCAAACCAATGCAAAACAGATGGGAGAAAGCACAGTTGTGAAATCACAAAAAGAACACTCTCAGCCTGGTGAAGCCTGGAAGACAAGCCAATTTAGGACCCTGGGGTACCTGGGGATGGGTTTCCTGACAGCTGGTTCAGCCAAAGGAGGGGTGTGAGAACTTTCAGGGAGGGCATTATAGAGTTTTTAGAACCAAAGCCCAAGTTCAAATCTGGATCTGATGTCTGCTAGCTGCCAGGCAAGCCTCAGTTTCTTCATCTGTAAAATGGAGATAGATATACTTTCACAACCTACCTTGAAGGGTTGCAATGAGGAAAACACCTCAAAGCCCTATACAATGTGAGTTGTTCTTACTGTTATTATTAATAATATTACTATTAGTTTCTCTGCTAGTTGCTTCTCTGATTTTGACTAACCAAAACAAGTTATCAACTAGGACAAGGCTCTGTCAACTTTTTGGATTTCAAACCCCTAAGAGTAAAGGATTTTTGAGCATCCATAAATTTCCTCATATATACGTATATAATACATACATGCATGCATGCATGCATACATACACACATCATGTACATCTTCTTTGTACTAATATATTATGAGAGGACACAGTTTACTTCCTAGATTCTGCCACTACCCAGGGCTGTCCAACAGACATCAGAAAATCCAAATAAAAACTAGACTTTTAAAGCGAGAGATAAAAATGAAATAAATGCTACTTTTAAAAATATCATTATTTTTAACTGCACAAAAAAACTTTTTTCTCATTGAGATAGGATTAATTAGCAAGAATATAATTTGATACTCTTCACTATTTTTGAAAATCTTGGTTTAACTTTGTGATGCAATCCAAAAGAAGGTCTGGTTCAAATTCATCTAATTTTAGTGGCTAGCCTAGCTGCAAGGGATACCTCACCGTTTCTACAGAGAATTCAAATAGAGTGTGTCATTTAGGAAGCACAGTATCCTGTGCTTGCAAAACCATGAGAGTCATTTTTCAAACCCATCCACAATCATACAAAGGTTTTGTTGAAATCCGATGAGTAAATTTCCATGACGTCAATCGGTTGTTCTTGCTAACTAATCAGAAAGCATGTACATTTTTATGTTTTTGACACATGGGTTCAAAACCCACTCAGATTCTGCATTTGGAAGATTTTTAAACAGGTTAGAAATTCTGGATTCAAGTGTGCAGACATGAGAGTTTATATAGGTGATAGACATCATTTCTAGCAATGAAAACTTAATATTCAAAGATCTTGCTGTTGAAGGTGACTCAGCTAATACCTTATCATGTCTCACTCGAAATATGACAATGGCTTCCTCTTGACTCTCCCTGGCTCAAGTCTCTCCCCACCCCCTCCCGTTCTCCACACAGCCAACGTGATCTTCCTAAAGTGCAAGTCTGACCACATCACCCCCTATCTGACAAGCTCCCGCTCCCTCAAGGTCAAAAAGAAAGATGTCTGCTTGGCATTTAAAGCCCCTTATGGCTTGGCATCTTCTTCCCTTTCCCAATGTACTACACTTTGCTCTCCCCTACACACTCTACAAAGGAGATATATTGTTTTCACATAATTGTTCATAGTGCCTAGTACAGTACCTGACATACACTCAGCTTAATAATTTCTTGTTGTTGAAGCAGAGTTGCCATATACCCAAATAACACTAATGCAGACTAATAAAAGATAAGTGCATTATGGAGGGGCCAAAAGTGATATCTGAGATCCATTAGGGGAGGAAAGTCATTAGCAACTAGGGGGATTAGGAAAGACTTCCAGCAGGAGGTGGTATTTGAACTGACCTTTAAAAGATGAGTAAGAATTCAACAGGAGGGCATTTCAGGCAGAGGGCACAGTGTGACCAAGGGTCTGGAGGCAGGAAAGTGTAGTGCAGGGGATACTGGCTATTCTACTTTGGCTAAAGGATGGAGAATAGTCACATGACATAACAACATGTTGCCATGTTGTATGGGGTCTTGAATGCCAGAAGATAAAGAAAGAGGGAGAAAGGAAAAGCATAGGAAAAGTGAACAAAGAAAGGGAAGGGGATCAAAAGGAAGAGGAAAAGCAAAGAAGAGAAAGAAGGGTACATGGAGAAGATAAAAGCAAGCAATGAAGAAGAGAGAAAGCACTTGATAACTCTTCCAAAGTTGGGAATCAGAAATACAATCTAAAGGATTGTCCCCATTCTGGGCCCCTGAGCCTTGGAGGAAGGAATAGGAAATGAAGAGGAAAAGTGGGGGAAACCCAAGAGATCTCTGGTCTTCATTGTGCCTTTTAAAACTTTAACATTCAGTCCTCTTTCCTGCCTCTGTCTTGATAAAGGCTTTTGCTCCCTATGTTCTTAGGCTCTCGGTGCCATCTCGCAACACTTAAGTGAAGCGTGGCCCATTCCAGACACCAGCCCGATGGCCTATATGCCCTGGCAGAACCATTGCTGGCAGAATATTATTGCCCAATATAACTACCTCAGTCCACACTTGGGGCAAATGATTGAGGAGAGATGCCTCACCATGGGAGAAAAACAGAAAGCCTAGGTCAGGGGTGGGGAACCTGAGGCCTTCTAAATCCTTAAATTCTGGATTCAGTCAAAAGGCCACACTTAAGGATCTAGAAGACCACACATGGCCACAGGTTCCCCACCCCGGGCCTAGGTCTCTGGTATGAAGGCCCTCTGGTAGTGGTGTGGTAGCTTTCTATTTTAACCTTTTTTTCATTTTGTTGTTATCTTTTGCTTTTATATAACCTTCATTTCTGAATATAGCCCTCCTACTTTCCTACCTAACCTAATTTTTGTTTAAAGGAGGAGGAGGAAGATTTTTTTAAAAAGAGAGAAAAAACCAATCTATTCAGTTCTGACAGTTTTAATCGTTGGGGAGGTCTTCCTAATATCAAGCTAGAACCTGCTTCTCTGTAATTTCTACCCAACTTCCTTGTATGGTGGAAACAGCACCAACTCAGGAGCCAAAGGATTTGTATTCAAGTCCTACCCCTGACTCATACTACCTGTGTAACCTTGGGCAGGTCCCTTCATATCCCAGGGCCTGTTTCTTCAGCTGTATGAGAGGATTGGATGGCCTCTGAGATCCCTGCCGACTCTGCTGAAGGTCTTTGAGCCCAGGTGCTTACAAGGTTTTCTGTCTCACCTTAGCTGACCCTTCTGTTCCTCATCCCATTTACTCCTGTCTTGCTTCTTGACCCAACATTGACCTTGCCTGGCTGATTCCCCGGTTCCTAGTTTATGTGAGGCCTGCCCTCTCACACCCATGCTCTTCACTCATGTCTCTGTCCCTTTGCCAATGTCTTTGGTTGAACCCTTGGTAGGTTTCCTATATGTGCTTGTGGACTGCGGTTTCTCCTCACTCCAAAATTGTCTCTGTGGAGAGGTCACAGGGTGCCCTTTGCAAAGCATTGTGGAAAGGGGCAGTAATGGTCTAGAATCTAGACTCTAGACTACCTGTAAAAGTTGTGTCTTTGCAACTGGATCATATGGGCAAGGTCAAGAAGGGAGACCCCTAGTGCTGTGGTCACTCTTCCAGCTAACAAGGAAGACGGGTATGAAGAGAACACCCATCCCTCTCTAAACTGGGACTGCAGCTGATATCTCCCAAATAAAAATATCCTCTCCATGCCCTGAAATAGACCTGGAACTAACACCTCCAAAGCAGAACAGGGAAAGGCTGCTGCCAGAGAGGGCCACAATGGTCTTTAGGACACAGGAAAAGGAGGGAATCTCAGATGGGTAACATGTTTCATCATTGATCCTCTGGAATCACTGATGGTCAGCATGTTGATCAGTCTTCTTAAGTCTGTCAAAGACAGTGACTATTCCTCCCCAACCAAGGAGGGATAGATTTCAGAAGGGGTCCATGAACTTGGACGGGAAAAATGGCACCTTTATTCTCACTAACTCTTGATAACCTTTGTCATCTTATGTGTTATTTTACACATATAAAAACAGGGATCTGGGAAGGAACCCAGGGGCTTCCCCAGGCTGCCTGCCACAGGGGTCCATGATACAGCCAAGATAAAGAATCCCTGTTCTAATCTAACTTCTCTTTTTTATAGAGAAAGAAATCAAGATCCACAAAGGCACCATGGTGGAAGAGGAAGAGCATGGGTTTTGTCACCAGAGGAAGAATGCCCAGTATAGGGAAAGTAGCACTGACCTGGGCATCAGGAACTCCCTGGGTGACCTTGGCCAAGTCACTTTGCTCCTGAGCTTCTGTTTCTTCATGAGAAAGGTGAGAACAATAAAACCCTAGTTCTCATTCCACAGGGTTGTTGAGGCAGGAGGAGTGGGGGGGAGTGCCAAATATGATAAGATATGTAAAGTGTTCTATCGACCCTGGTATTTACCAGCTCTGTGACCTTATAGAAGTCATTTTATCTCCATGGGCTTGAGTTACACATTTGATAAATGAGAGGTTTGGACCAGGTGACCCTGAGGTTCCTTCCAACTCTTAATGGGCAATGTTATAATCCTAAAAACTGTGTTTAAGGTGTTTCCCCTCCCCACACCCAACATGTAAGCTCCTCAAGGGCAGGATCTTTGTATGTCCAGTGAAGGAAGGAAGGAAGGAAGGAAGGAAGGAAGGAAGGAAGGAAGGAAAGAAGGTAGGAAGGTGTGTTGGTAAGCAAAATGGGCCCTTAGCACTTAGTTCAACAAGTACCCTTGAAGAGTTTGGCTTTTGTTTCCTTTGAGTAATTCAATGTATTTCATTGAGTCTTACTAAGTGCTAAGCCCCAGGCTCTGACCCCTATTAGGTGTTAACCTAACCTATGTGGATGTGAACCTCCCAGGGTCCTAAGGGAGGGGCTAACTCAAGAGCCAATCATAGCAGCCTAAGTTCTGGTCATTCAGATGACGTTTGATGACGTCTGAAGCCCTATAAGAAGAGAGGATAGAGCCATTTGCACAGGGCTCTCACTCAAGATGATGTTGATGCAGAGACTCCGGGCAGCTGTAGCTAAGGGCCCTCCAGCTTGTAACCCAGATGCTGGGACTTTGTTAAACTCTGGTAACTATGTATTGGGATTTGAATCAAACAAGGTCTGTCTGCTGATGTTTGTAATTTGTTTGTATTTTATTCTGAAGTTCAGGGTGCTGGCTTTTCCCCCTGAACTAAGTGAATGATATTTGTATGCTGAATTAAAGTAAGCTTGTCAACCCCTTAACCTTGTTTTCCTTAGTTAAGCAGATCAAAAGAACCTGTGCTTTTGCAGTGTGTTGGCAGCTTTCTGGGTGCTGGTTGTAGGTGGATCTTACACCCCCACAGAAGCTGCTAGCTGGATTGTTGAAACAGAAAGAAGGAAGGAAGGAAGGAAGGAAGGAAGGAAGGAAGGAAGGAAGGAAGGAAGGAAGGAAGGAAGGAAGGAAGGAGGGAAGGAAGGAAGGAAGGAAGGAAGGAAGGAAGGAAGGAAGGAAGGAAGGAAGGAAGGAAGGAGGAAGGAAGGAGGGAGAGAGGGAGGGAAGAAAAGAGGGAGGAAAGGAGGAGTGAATGAAATGAGTGAATAGAGAGGGAGGCAGAAGATGTTGAGGAGGTATGCAGAATGGGAAGGGGGAAAGGCATTTGTTGGTCATGGCTCTCTGGACTCCATCCTAGGCCAGACACTGACATCTGATCTAGAGCATGAGGCAAACCCTGTATTCTAATGTAGCAAGGGCAGGGCCCCCACATATAACAAGGGAGTGTTGTTGTGTGGCTCAAAGGGAGGAAAAAGAGACATCTCTAGCCTCCTGTCCTCCCACCCTTCTCCAAGGGATACTTTAATTCCTTCTGGGAGGGGAAGCAAGAGGTTGGGAATGGAGGCCACTCTGCTCTCCTCAGAGACAGGGAGTACCAGGCTCGAATTAGATCTATCTGCTCCCTTAAATATTATTAGTCTAGGGGATGTGGTTTTTCAAGTCCAAACTAAACTCCTGATATCTGTTTATTAACAGTTATGGGGAAAGGAGTTCCCAAGCTTTATGTCTAAGGCTTGACTCCCTCTGCACAAATAACAGTTCTACAATAAATACACAGCGAATAGCAAAACAAATAAATAAATAAATTATCTAAGTCAATAGTACAACAGAAACCAGAGAAGGTATGCATAGGAAAATATATACCAGACAATACAAAGCGGGAGTGAGGGTTAGGGTTAGGTAACTCAGCTCAAGAGAGAAACAGACAGACAGAGAGAGACAGAGAGAGAAGGAGAGAGACAGAGTCCCAGATCTCACCCAATGGGAAATTCCCCAAAATCTCTAGAGCAGCAGCTGGGGATAGAGACATGATAGAGACTGCCAGTTCCTCTCACATTGGCTTCTTTCCAGATTCTTACGTTCCCTTCAGAAGCCACCTAGAGTGGTGTTGGCCTTGCCCATCGTCTCTCTTGAAGCTGGGAGCCAGAAATGCCCAAAGTGACTACAAAGAGACAGTAGAACTCCCTTCTCTCCCACTCATGCCAACTCCCTTCATGCAGGTGCCAGGCATTGATCTCCACCAATGAAGAGAAGGTTCCACTCGTGCCAATGGGCTTTGGGACTCAGGTTACAACAAGAAAGACCAGAGAGGCTGAAAAAAAAAAGTCAGACATTCCTGTCATATCAGCTTTATTAAACTGACAGTGCTGTAATTCTTCAGCATCAAAGCAATACCTGTGCTTCCTTAACCTGCCTGGTATTCATTGAATGGCTGATGGTGCCCCCCATCCTGGACAGAGAGTCTCCCAACCTTCTTGTTCTCCAAAGGGGAAGGCAGAATAAGCTCAGATGTCCATTCACCTCCTACTCCTACTCAAACAGGCATTCCCTTCAGTTTCCCAGATGTTGCACATCTGGAACCTAAACAATGTATTTGTCTTTCTATCCTTTCTCTCTAGAATATGTTGCTGTTCCAACTCTGAATGGCCATGAATGCTCTTTATATTGTATATCATATATACTATTATTATATAGTATACATTGTGTATTATTACATAGTATATACATCATAGTATATAGCATATATTATTTATTATACATTATATTATTCTATATATTATATAATCTATACTATATCATTGTATCATATATTGTGTTATACATTATCATATGGTATATATTATTACATATTATATATTGTTATATAATATATTACATTATTTATTACATATTATATTATTCTATACATTATATATTATATCATATATATTATGTTATATGTTATCATATATTATATATTGTTATTTATTATATTATATTATCCTATATATTATATATTGCATCCAAAGGCGAGGGAGGAGGGACAGTTCAGAGGTGATGACATGATGGATGTGATGCACAGCCTCTAGGTAACATAGAGAAGCAGGGAAGACCCGAGCCTCTGGACTGGGCTTCTTAAAGTAGCCCTCACCCTATGGACAGGAGAGCCATGTGAGGCATCTCTGGCAGAGCTCTGGGGAGTCTGGCGAAACTTTCCTTGGATGTGTTTCTATCTCCATGTTTCACGCATCCCTAGAGAAAGTTTCATGCCTTCTCCTGTACAATAAGTTCCTGGAAATCTTCAGCAGAGTTAACCAAAGGGCTAGGTGACACCGGTGATAACTGTCCTTCACAGAAGCTTTTGAGTTTTCTCTGGTCTTTAATCTGTGCTGGCAGTCAGACATCACAGGACCCTGGTATCATCTTTTTCCATCATTTTAAAAAATTATCTTTTTTTTTTACTTTGTAGAAAAGGAAATTGGAGCTCCCAGAGGAGAAGCAACTTGGCCAATTTCACAGACTCAGTTAGCAACAGGCCCTGAATCTCCTGATTTTTCTTGCTCAGGTCTTTCCATTACACCAGTGTCCCATTTGTCAGAGCAATTCCAAATGCCAGGCCTCTGCAGATTCTATCATGGGTTGTTGACCCAAATTAGAGTACAAGATATACAGATACATGCCTGCCTTGGGAAACTGATACGTTGACTTTTTTATTTTGTTTCTTGAACATCAAGATCTTGTCTAAAACACATCTTGTTCTGACCTCCATCTAGGAAACAATAACATGGACCTGCCCGTGTACATCTGCGCAGGCACCATCAACAGGACGTTTGCTTCTTAGCAGATAATAAGTTTCTTGAGGGCAGAGACTGTTTGGTTTGTCTTTGTGCCACCAATACCTGGCACGTACCTGGCTGCAGAGTAGTTGCTTAATAAACATTTGCTGAATCCGAAATGTCGATGTAGAGGCAGAAGGGATTTTAATGGCTAGTTAATCCAATTCCTCATTTTGCAGATGAAGAAACTAAGGCTTTGGGAAATTAAGTGACTTGTCTAAGCTCATGAATTTGAATCCAGGCCCTCTGACTCCAGAAAGTCATAATTCTACTCTATTTGTGAGGCAAGTTGTTTCTCCCATTCTTAGGGTGGCCATGGCAAGCTGGACGATCCAGATTCCTTGGCCTCATCCCCTTGGTGCCTGGCATTTCAGAGCTGCCTACTTGGGGTTAGGCACAGTGTTCATGGACAAAGACCTAGAGAAAGAACCTAGAGAGAAAAGAGAAAGACCTAGAGAAGAACACAGTTAAATGAGCTACACGAGGATGGCCCCAATGACCTTGACTTCCTTTGTCCTGGCACATGTGCTGTGCTCTGCTTCATACACATCTCCTTGCCTGTGGACCAAAGCCCAATGGTTTAAAGATTTCCCTCTTAGGGGGCAGCTAGGTGGCACACTCAGGCTCTGGAGTCAGGAGGACCTGAGTTCAAATTCAGCCTCACACACAGACACACTTACTAGCTGTGTGACCTTGGGCAAGTCACTTAGCTCCAATTGCCCTGTCTTCCCCCCTGCAAAAAAAAAAAAAAAAAAAGAGTTCCCTCCTGGCTCAAGTGGCTGCTGAATTGGCATGTTTTTCTCCTAACTGATTCACAAATTCCAGTCCACAGGACTTTCTCATTTTGCTTTCAGAAATGAGATCCCTGGGCTCATTTTCTCCATCACCTGCTCCAAAAAAACTATCTCTCTAGGTTCAAGTGAATTCAAACTAATAAATATTTATTAATTGCCTACTATGTTCAAGGCCCTATGCTAGGATCTGGGGATACACAAAACCAAAAATCGATCCTGCCTCAAAGAGCTTAAGTTCTACCAGCAGGTATGAGGGCACATAAAAAAAAATACAAGTCCTATCTTGTATCGCCCTCCTCCCCTATACACATACAAACTTATTTAAGGAAGAAGAGACTTATCACTTAGGGGGACGTGGAAAAAGGTCCCCCCATAAGCAGCAGCACCTGAGTTAAGCCTTGAATGGTGAGTATTTCAAGTACAAGGGACAGCCTGGTACAAAGATATGCCATGGGCAGGAACCAGCAAGGAGGTTGTTATGTTAAGAATTTAAATGTGAGTGGAGGAACAGGGCAATCTGCAATCAGTCTGGAGAAAGCGGTTAGCAATGCCAGATTTTGTCAATTCTCATCCCTGACTCCAAGAAGTAATCAGAAAAAACCTTTAGATTTTAATTCAGAAGACATGGGTTCAAATTCTACTCCCCGCGCCTCCATTTTTTTTTCCTTTGCAAAATGGAAGGGGAAGAACTAGATTAACTTACAAAGTTCCTTGTAGCTTTAAATCTATGAATCTGTAGTTTTCCTGGAAAGAGTGGTGGGAGTTCTGTACACCATCAAACAGGCCTTGACAGAAAAGTTTCAGGAGGTCTGACTGGCCTTGGAAGCAGCTCTCACCATGCCCATCCCTAGCTGGATTTTTATGTCTTGGGCGTGGTACTTGGCACTTCCACATGTCACCCAGAAGGACCCCCTAAGCATCCAGGCCCCAGGAGTCCCAGTACCCTCAAGGCAAGGTCGAAGTGGAAAATATGTGCAGGGCTGCTGGTGTGTGATGCCCCATACCCGCTGACTAGGGAACAATCATCTCTGGGGGCTCCAGGCTGTTGGAATCAAATGGCTTGGTGGAAGTGGCCCATCAGCTGGAGGTCTCCCTTCTCATGGACACTTAAGGGATAGCAGATGGACAAGCTCCTAAGAAAAAAAAAAAGAGGCACATTTTTTTCCCTTTTCCAATTCTATGGTTACAGAATTAAAGAGATGAAAACCTAGACCATGGAGTCTGGTCAATGTCATCTGGGCCTGAATGAACGTGGCATCAATGGGGAGGATGATGGGAAATGATTCCTCTCCCTTTGGCCTCCAGCTCTCCGGGACCCACACTGTCTTAAGTCTTGATTATATCCATGCCGTTCCTTTATAGGCTAAATGTTTAACACTTCTATCAACGGCTTAGCTAAAGACATAGAAGGCGAGCTTGTTAAATTAGCAGATGACACAAAGCTGGGTAGGGATAGTAATATGCTCAATGACATACAAGATTTTAAAAGCCCATAAGAGCACAGAACCACAGACCATTTCTTTTTTTTTTGGTGTGTGGGTACAGAATTATCGGTGAGGGGCTCCTCCATCAACGCGACTTTTGTCTTGGAACATTATCAGAGGCATAGCATCATAAATCCAGCACAAGGAAGGACATTGGAAGTCATCTAGACCAACCCCTCATGTTACAGTGGACTGGAGGGATGCCAAAGAAAAGTCATGATCTCCTTATTACTTCTGGCAACAGGGAAAACTCACAGCCCCGGGTTTGATGGACTTCTTTCTCTCCTTTCCTAGAATACTTCTACCCTTAGGCATGATGAAGCTTTCTGCTGAGATTCTTGTAAAGCCTTGAAGCTACCTTTTTGGGATGTGTCTAGTTTCTCTTCCATTCCACATCAGAGACTTCCATCAGCCACTGCTGTCCCAGAGATACTATTAGGATATTCACAGGAAGTCCAAAATTATCCAACCTTTTGTTTTTTTTTTCTTTTCTTTCATTTGCTTTAATTAGCCAAGATCTGTCTTCTTACCCTCCCATCCTCCTTCACCCCCCAATTGAGAATGCAAGAAAAACAAAACTCATTAAAGCATGTATAGTCAATGAAAACAAATTTCCACATTGGCCAATGTCAAAAAACAATTTTTTTTGGTCTCATTCTGCATTCTGAGTCCTCTCCTTTTCTGTCAGGAGGTAGGTAGCATGTTTCTTTTTTAGGCCTATGGAATTCTGATTAGTTATTAAACTAATCAGCACAATAGTATTCTTTTTTTAATTTTTTTTATTTAATATATTTAGTTTTCAGCATTGATATTCACAAGAGTTTGAATTACAAATTTTCTCCCCATTTCTACCCTCCCCCCGCTCCAAGATGGCATATATTCTGGTTGCCCTGTTCCCCAGTCAGCCTCCCTTCTGTCACCCCACTCCCCTCCCATCCCCTTTTCCCTTCCTTTCTTGTAGGGCTAGATAAATTTCTACGCCCCATTGCCTGTGTATCTTATTTTCTAGTTGCATACAAAAACTTTTTTTTTGTTTTTGAACATCTGTTTTTAAAATTTTGAGTTCCAAATTCTCTCCCCTCTTCCCTTCCCACCCACCCTCCCTAAGAAGTCAAGCAATTCAACATAGGCCACACGTGTATCGTTATGTATAACCCTTCCATAATACTCATGTTGTGAAAGACTCACTATATTTTGCTCCTTCCTAACCTATCCCCCCTTATTGAATATTCTCCCTTGATCCTGTCCCCTTTCGAAAGTGTTTGGTTTTGATTACCTCCACCCCCATCTGCCCTCCCTTCTATCATTCCCCCCCCCCTTTTTTATCTTCTTCTTCCTCCTTTTTTCCTGTGGGGTAAGTTACCCAATTGAGTATGTATGGTATTCCCTCCTCAGGTCAAATCTGATGAGAGCAAGATTCACTCATTCCCCCTCACCTGACTTCTCTTCCCTTCCTACAGAACTGCTTTTTCTTGCCACTTTTATGCAAGATAATTTACCCCATTCTATCTCTCCCTCTCTCAATATATTCTTCTCTCATCCCTTAATTTTATTTTATTTCTTTTAGATATCTTCCCTTCATCTTCAACGCACCCTGTGCCCGCTCTCTCTCTCTCTCTCTCTCTCTCTCTCTCTCTCTCTCTCTCTATATATATATATATATATATATATATATATATATACATATATATATACACATACATACTTACATACATATATATATATATATATATATATATATATATATATATATATATATATATATATATATATATATATATATATATATATATATATATGAATACTCCCTTCAGCTACCCTAATACTGAGGTCTCATGAATCATACCCATCATCTTTCCATGTAGGAATGTAAACAAAACAGTTCAACTTTAGTAAGTCCCTTGCAATTTCTTTTTCTTGTTCTTTTTCTTGTTTAATTTTTCATGCTTCTCTTGATTCTTGTGTTTGAAAGTCAAATTTTCTATTCAGCTCTGGTCTTTTCACTGAGAAAGCTTAAAAGTCCTCTATTTTACTGAAAATCCATATTTTGCCTTGGAGCATGATACTCAGTTTTGCTGGGTAGGTGATTCTTGGTTTTAATCTTAGCTCCACTGACCTCCGGAATATCATATTCCAAGTCCTTCAATCTCTGAATGTAGAAGCTGCTAGATCTGGGATTATTCTGATTATTTTTCCACAACACTCAAATTGTTTCTTTCTGGCTGCTTGCAGTATTTTCTCCTTGATCTGGGAGCTCTGGAATTTGGCAACAATATTCCTAGGAAATTTCTTTTTGAGATCTATTTGAGAAGGCCATCTGTGGATTCTTTCAATTTCTATTTTGCCCTGTGGCTCTAGAATTTCAAGGCAGTTCTCCTTGATAATTTCTTGAAATATAATATCTAGGCTCTTTTTTTGATCATGGCTTTCAGGTAGTCCAATAATTTTTAAATTCTCTCTCCTGGATCTATTTTCCAGGTCAGTGGTTTTTCCAATGGGATATTTCACATTGTCTTCCATTTTTTCATTCCTTTGGTTCTGTTTTAAAATATCTTGATTTCTTATAAAGTCACTAGCTTCCACTTGCTCCAATCTAATTTTTAAGGTAGTGTTTTCTTCAGTGGTCTTTTGGATCTCCTTTTCCATTTGGCTAATTCTGCCTTTCAAGGCATTCTTCTCCTCATTGGCTTTTTGGAGCTCTTTTGCCATTTGAGTTAGTTTATTTTTTAAGGTGGTGTTTTCTTCAGTATATTTTTCAGTATTTTTTTGGATCTCCTTTAGCAAGTCATTGACTTGTTTTTCATGGTTTTCTCGCATCCTTCTCATTTCTCTTCCCAATTTTTCCTCTACTTCTCTAACTTGCTGTTCCTAATCCTTTTTGAGCTCTTCCATGGCCTGAGACCAGTTCATGTTTTTCTTGGAGCCCTTTGATGTAGGCTCTTTAACTTTGTTGACTTCTTCTCTCTGTATGTTTTGGTCTTCTTTGTCACCAAAGAAAGATTCCAAAGTCTGAGACTGAATCTGGGTGCGTTTTTGCTGCCTGGCCATGTTCCCAGCCAACTTACTTGACCCTTGAGTTTTTCAGCGGGGTATAACTGCTTGTAAAGAGTACTATGTTCCAAGCTTGGGGAGATGTGCCAGCTCTGCCACACCAGCACTCCTCCTTCCCCAAGAACCCCCAACCCGGACTGGACTTAGATCTTCAGCAGGCTCTTCACTCTTGCTCTGATCTGCCACTTAATTCCTCCCACCAGGTGGGCCTGGGACCAGAAGCAGCTGCAGCTGTAGTTCTGTAGCTGCCCCACCTCCACTGCCCCCGGAGCAGTGGCTGAACCGCGAACTCCTTCTTTCACTCTGTCCCCAGCAGCTTTTCCCACTAACCTTCTCTGTTGTCTTTGGTGTTTGTGGGTTGAGAAATCTGGTAACTGCTGCAGCTCACTGATTCAGGGCCCTAGGGCACACTCCACCTGGCTCCTGGTCTGGTTGGTCCGTGCCAAAAATATGGAATGCTTCACGAATTTGCATGTCATCCTTGAGCAGGGGCCATGCTAATCTTCTCTGTGTCGTTCCAATTTAGTATATGTGCTGCCGAAGCAAGCACAGCACAATAGTATTCTATCATATATATGTGTGTATACACACACACACACACACACACACACACACATATATATATATATATATATATATATATATATATATATATATATCACAACTTGTTCATTCATTCCCCAATTTATAGTCACTTCCACAGATTCCCATTCTTTGCCACCTCAAAAATAGCAATAAATACTTTTGTACATCCTCAGAGTTTGATTAGCTTAGGAATAATCCCTGACTTAATCTATCTTCATTCTAATTCTCTCTTCCCCCTTTTCCCCCTTTCCCTTATATTTCCCTGTTGAGTAAAATGTTTTTTTTTTTTTCTGTACTGTGTGTGTATTCTTCTTTCTTCTGACCAGTTTAGATAAGAGATTCAAGTGTCAGCTGCTCCCCCACCCTCTTCCATGTTTGTATAGATGTCTACCCTTTTTTCAGCTTTTTACCTTTGTTTTGATATCTCCTATGGCCTCATGAAGCCATTGCTTTTTATTTGATCCATTCTAATTTTCAAGGGGTTTGTTGCTTGGATAAGGTTTTGTGCCACTTGTGCCAAGCTGTTAATTCCCTTTCCAATTTATTCTTCTATAACTCTCATTTCTCTTCCAATTTTTTCCTCTCATTCCATTTATAAAAATATATTAACTGTTGTTTTTTTTAACTCTTGCTTCATGTGTTCAAGAAATTCTTGTGCCCAAGCTGTGTTTTTCTCTGAGGCATTGCTTGTAAATGTTTCAGAGGCATTCTCTTCTTTTATGTTTGTGTCTGGAGCATCCTCGCCATCATAAAAGATCGTTATGGTAGGGTTCTTTTGTTTGTTTGTTTGCCCATTCTTCCAGCCTATTTCCTGACTTCAGACTCGATATAAAGACTGGACTCTAGCACAGCTGGGGGGAAGGTCTGGGCTGGTCCTGTTGCTGCTTGTTTGGAATATTGGGTGTTGAGTTATTCCAGGCTCTGAAGGACAAGTTGGGACCTTCAAGCTTTCAGAGTTCCAAAAGTGGTCTGATTCAGGGCAAAGCCTGCTTCTGCCCTACTGGCAAGTTCCTCTCCTGGGTCTGGATTTGAGCAAGAGAAGCTGCTACTGGACTGAGCAATAGTAGGTGTCCCTATCAGCCATCTGGGAAGCTCTGCTGATTCAGAGCAGCAGGACTATTGGCTCCCTTTGGTCTGGTTATTGCTCTGCAGGCTGAGCTAGATGCTCTAAGTGAGATCGGCTGCTTCTGGCTTCTGAACTTCCTCCTTTTGGGATCTTCCAACCTTTTGAAGTCCACAAGGTCATTCTCTGGTCAAGGCTCTTCTTCCCAATCCCTCCCCACCCCCAAGTAATTTCCTCTCAAGGGTTTGGCTAGAATTGATTCCATGACTGAGCTAGCCTGCCACTCAAATGGCTGGGTTCTGTACAGCCTTACTGTTTTATACAAGGGTGTGACTGAGTCTCCTTAAGAGACCTCAAAGCACTTCCTGTGCAACATCAATTCATTTCATCCAATGCCCTTTCTCTCCTTTCAAATGGAGTAAAGGTTCTTTGTGCCTAGCTAATGTCTTTTATTGATTGATTAAAGAGGTGCTCTCCCCTGATTGAGAGTGCTACCTAAAGGGAAGTGGGGTGACTGATTGGTTCAATCAACCCTGACCCTTACACTCCTTTCTCCCAGTTTTTGACAAAGAGCTAGCCTTTTCCTGGCCAAGACTATCTACATGTGCCCTTGAACCCATTCCCTTCCATCTTGTCCAGCACATTACAAATGCAATCATCTTATCTCTCTCAAATCTTCAGTCTCTCTGCCAATCTGCTAATTCCTTCTCTGCTGCCTTCAAACACGCCCAAGTCTTCCTATCTTTAAAAAATAACAAAAACCTTTCAAAACCTTATCACCTTCCAAGGTACTATCCTATATCTCTCCTCCCTTTCCCCCTTGAAAAAGCTCTCTACACTGGCCACATCTCCAGGTCCTCTCACTCAGAAAAAGAACTCACCAAAGAAACCAATGCTCTCTTAACTGCCAAACTGGATGGTCTTTTCTCTTTATCTTTCTCAACCTATCTGATGCATTTGACCATTTTTCTTGAATATTCTCTCCTCTCTGAGTTGGGACACTACTCTCTCCTAGTGCTGACCACACCGTCTTAGTCTCCTTTGCCTGTTCATCATCCACAATATGCCATTTGCGATGGTGCTGTCCTAGACTTCTTCTGTCTTCTAGGTTTAACTATCTTTCCCTAATTTGCATTTCCCACCCAAGTCTGTCCCTGGAGCATTAGCCCTGAATCATCAATTGCCTATTGGGCATGTTTAACTAGATTCCTCCAAGACATCTCAAACTCACTGTGCCCAAAACTGCATTTGTTATATTTTCCCCTAAACTGTCTCCCTCTCTCAAATATCACTGTATCTATGATTTTCCCGGTTGTTCATAATCCCAGGATTATTCTTAGTTCTTTGTCGTCTCCTCATCATCGTCGTCATCGTCGTCTTCGTCATCGTCTTCTTCTTCTCTTCTTCTTCTTCTTCTTCTTCTTCTTCTTCTTCTTCTTCTTCTTCTTCTTCTTCTTCTTCTTCTTCTTCCTCCTCCTCCTCCTCCTCCTCCTCCTCCTCCTCCTCCTTCTCTCTCTCTTCTCTCTCTCTCTCTCTCTCTCTCTCTCTCTCTCTCTGTCTCTGTCTTTGTCTCTGTCTCTCTTTCTCCTCTCCCCCTCTGTCTCATCCACATATCTAATCATGCTGTTTCTCTCTCAACTTCTCTCATGTTGGATCCCTTCTCTCTGCTCACATAGATATCACCCTTGCTCAGGTCTCCATCACCTGGATTATTGCAAGACCTTACTGGTCTGCCTCCTTCAAGTCTCTCAAGGTATCCTACAAAGGGGATTTTCCATAAGTGCACTACCCTACGCAGTCAACTCTGTTGGTTCCCTATTGACTCTAGGATAAAATATACTTAAGTCTTCTGTTGATCTTTTAAAACCCCATACAAATTGACACCAACCTAGCTTTCCAAACTCACTGGGCATTACTCCCATCTCTGTGATCCAGCCAAATTTCTCTTCTCTGTTCCTCACCCATGACACTCCATCTCCCATCTTTTGGATATCTACCCTGCTTATCCCTGATACCCGGAATTCCCTCCCTCCTCACCTCCCCCCAACAGCATCCCCCTTTTCTTTTAAGACTCTGCTCAAGCATGACTCTATACAATAAGCCTTTCCTGACCTCCCTTTCTGCTAGGGCCTTCCCTCCCAAACAACCTTGTATGAAACTACTTTATATGTCTTCACTTTGTATTTATTCAGTATATGTTTATATGTGTGCAGCTTGTCTTGGCAATTAGGGTGAGCTCCTTAAAAGTAGAGATTGTTTCATTGCATCCCCAGGACCTGATATAAGGCTGGCAGTAATAGGTGCTTAATAAATGCTTGCTAATTAATACATTTGTGTTGAAGTGATGAATGAATTAATGGAAGGATTGTAATTTGAACCCCCAAATTCTCTAGATTCCAAATCCAGTACTCATTCCACCAAATCTCACTACATTCTTTCTCTGTGGCCATGGCAATGTGTTGTTTTGTTTTCCTAGGAGCTAGTCTAGGGATTCTTCCTCTTGAAGTAAGCCTCGAAGCCAAGAGCACCAGTCATGAGTGTCCACTTTTATGACAATATCAGGGTCACAGGTTTAGGGACCTCTGAGTTCATCTAATCTACCTCCTCCATTTTACAGATGAGGAAGCTGAGGCCCAAGGGGGTTAAGGTCACATAAGTAGTAGGCATCAGAGGCAAATTAAGAACTCAAGTCTCATGCATCCAAAGCCAGTGTTCTTTCTATTGTACCATGCTTCCTGAAGTCAAGAATACCAGCTGGAAAGCTATTGTGGTCATCAAAATGCCAGGTAATGAGAGCATGGGGAAGGAATGAAGGAGGAACAGTGGGAATGGAGCAGAAAGGGAGGAAGCCTCTTCTTTTGAAGGAACATATGGCTCTAGTTGGTGACAGAGAAGAGTAGTTGAAAGAGATCGCCACCAGATGAAAAGCCATGACTGCAAATCCAAGGTACTCAGAGATGTCTCATGCCAGGGAACCTGGATTGCATGGGCAAACCATATCAGCATAACCACCGGGAATGAGAATGAGAAAAAAAAAGTTCCTTTTCATTTGTGTGCAAAATATGAGGGCTGCTCAAAAAGTTGGTTTACAACATTAATTACTAGTGTATTACACGGAGCACAGTAATTTTATTGGTCATACAATATTTTGTTAGGCATGTGTGGCAATCCTGTAAATTGGATCAGCTGTGACTGCGTTATTTTAATGAAAGATGGCTGCTCTCTTCAACACGTGGTCTCCAGATGAAGTGCACAATGGGATCTACTTTTTAAAGGGGAGAAAAGAAAGTGAGAGACTTGGGGTGGGAAAGGGGAGAGACAGAGACAGAGAGATGGAAGAGAGACAGAGAGAGGGAGAGAGGCAGAGCAATAGAGACAAAGGCAGAGAAATGAAAAAGAGAGGGAGGGAGAGACAGAGAGAAGGGAAAAAGGAATGGAGGGAAAGAGACAGAGGGAGGGAAGGAGAAACTACACAAGAAAAGAATAGTAAGATGCTGTTGAAATACTTGTAACAAT
The DNA here is from genome assembly GCF_011100635.1 of Trichosurus vulpecula. Taxonomy (NCBI): domain Eukaryota; kingdom Metazoa; phylum Chordata; class Mammalia; order Diprotodontia; family Phalangeridae; genus Trichosurus; species Trichosurus vulpecula. The sequence continues at coordinate 289,756,040 of NC_050577.1, forward strand.
GGCCTGCCTTGACATGAAATTAATTTCTTAGAAACACATTTTAGGGTTACTTACTATCTTTGTGACTCTGGGCAAGTTACTTGGCCTCCTTGGTCTCTGCTTTCCTCATTTGTCAAAAGGGGCTGGACAGAGAGGGATGTGAAACTTGGGAGTTTTCTCCTGGCTTCTACACCTGCATCTATGATCCATACTTCCCAACTCCTCCAATCACTGGCTAAACCTTGAAATAATGCTTACTGGAGCTCCAAACCATATCTTAGCTAAACTTTGCACCTTCCCAGCACCCACAAAAAGTAATCTGCAAACAGTTGGTGCTGAATAAATGCATGTTGAATTTAATGCTTTCAAGTCATTCTCCCCTCCCCTACCCCAGTCCCACCATATTGTCTTCTCATTTTAAATCCTAAAATTTGGTCTGGCTTCCTAAGGAGTTCCATCCACACTGACCTTTCTGATTCCCAGCCTCTCAAAGCATCCCACCCATCCACCCCCAAATGACCAGACCTTTTAACAGTAGGTTGCTTTCTTCCTCAACATCTTTTGTGGAAGCATTTTATTCACTGTTAGTGTCCTACATGGGCTGAAATATTACCAGTTACCTTGGCTATGTCTTGTCTCCCCATTCAGAGTATAAGTTCCTTGAGGTCAAGGAAGACAGTCATGGGCTTCTTTTCTCTTCCCCACAAGGGAAGGCACACAGTAAACACTCAATCATTACATAATGAATCTAACCTCATTGTTTTAATCCTAGCACCAATTTGGCAGGCCCCAAGTCCCCATGGGTCACTCTTTGACCAGTCAATCTCTTTTTGACTTGTACATATTCATATAAAATTCCCCTTAAAAAACTGGTCAAAATGAGTAGTAGTAGAAAGTTTTTAGACTTTAGAATGAGTCAGAGGACACTGGTTCGAATCCTTCCTGAGTGAACTTGGACAAATCATTTATTTCCTTGGCCTGTTTCCTCCTCATGTATACAATGAAGGACTGAGCTAATGGCTTATGAGTTCTTCTCACACTCTAGATCTATGGTCCTAGGACGCTATGTATGAACTGGATGAGGTGGTCCCTGCCAATTCCAAGCTCCTCCAGTTCTGTGATGGCAAAGCTCATTCATGCTTTATTCCCACTAATCATAAGTTATGGGAGGCCCATGGCGCAGGAAGGGGAGAAGAGAAGAGACCAAAGACAACAAAAAGATGCTAGGTCACAGCAATTCAGTTCAGCTCGTTGCATTTTTTATTTAACCTTAAAAAAAAAATCAGTATCCAATGAAAAATCCACTTTGGGTGAGTTCTCCAGCTTTTTCCCATGTACTGCTAAGGTCAAACAAACCAATGAGAGAAAACCAATTTTGGCTGGAGCCTTCAAACGCACTGCACCAATTAAATTACACCAAATATATTATTATACCTTTGAAATGGCTTTCAGACCAATAAATAAAAAAAAAGACAAATTCAAATAAAAAAGTCAACTTTGTATTACAAAAAAAATAGAAATTAAATAAAAACACAACACCGAGTGAAACAACTATGTGCAGTCAAGTTTTTCCTTTCTCTCTCTCTCTCTGTGTCTTCTTTTTTTAATCTTCTAGGAATGATAACATGCCAGTAAAACCCCTACAGAACATATCCAGTCTGACGATAAGCAGTCGACCATTCATTCACATTTGTACTTGAGAGAGCAGGCCTGGGCAACCCCCTCCCCAATTTCAACCTGAAAAAAAATGCTTCTGCTACCCAAATCAGCTGCATGAATGTGGAAGCTGATCCAGGTAACCACACTTTGATTTCTACCTGGCATCTCAAAGCACTTTCTGAACATTAGGGAAGATCTGCAGCTCACCCATGAAGGGAAGGACTGGTACACCCAATGGGCAGATGTGTAAACGGAGACACCAGGGGGTCTTGCCTAAGAGGGATGAATACCTGGAACACCAGGCTCCCTTTCCAGCATCATTAATTCCATGGAAATTAATTAAACATCACTCCTGTGAGGACTGGTTAAGAGGCAGGCTAGAATCCAGCAGAGAAGTTGGCTGAGGTGTTCCCCGCTATTTCAAGCTTGCCTTTAAAAGAATCCATGAACTTTTCTGCTCTGGAGTCAGAGGTCCCGGGTTCAGAATCCCACCTGATAACGACCTTTGTGACCTTAAGAAAGTCACAACCCCCCTGGGCCTCAATTTCCCCACCTGGAAATGCAGAGGTGGAACTAGATGGCCCCCGGGGTCCCTTTGGCTCTAGGTCAATGATCCTATGATTTTGAAAGTCTTGGAAACTTCCAAGGCCTCAACTTCTCCCTCTATAAAATGAGAGGTTGGGCTAAATGTCCTCCAAGGACCCTTCCAGCTCTAAAGTCATCATCACCTTTGCCCACAGAATGGAATACAGAAGTACACTGAGGGTGGAGGTGTGGGGGAGTGCATGGGAACAAGATGGTACTTCAGTGGGTCTGGAAATACACTGCGCCAAAGTGCTTTGAAGGGTATTAACAGTTGTTTGGCAAAGAAAAAAAAGTTGGTACTGAAAGCAATGGGCACATCTGCCACCTTTGTACTTGAATCACACAGGGGGCTTCTTGACCAGGCCAGCTAGGGTCCAAGGACAGCTGGCAGCAAAGAAGTTTTGGTCTATTGTTTGTTGCATTTGTGATGTACAAGATGGCACTGGGCTGAGCTACCAAGAGCCTTTGCCCCAGGGGCATGCATTTTTAGGAAACATCCATTTTCCTGGTTAAGTGCATGGTGGGGGAGGTGGGGAGATTAAATCAAACAGGGAACAACAGCATTAGGATGCGGTGGAAAGAACATAGATTGTTTAGCAGTCCTGAGAACCAGGTTCAAGTCTTGCCTCTCCGGCTAACTCTGTGGGACATTGAGGAAGGCGCTTCACCTCTTGACTCTTCATTTTTTTGATATGTGTGATCCCCAGCATCCTTTCTGGTTCTAACAGTCCTATGGGGCTGGGCCCTTCCTCTTGCCCGATCAGCTGGCCTAAGAAATCCAGGGGGGGATGATCTCCTAAAAGGCAGAGACTGGTTTTTGCCTTTTTTCTGTGCATTCCCATTGCTTAGCACAGTACCCAGCATGCAGTAAATGCTTAGTAAATGTGTATTGGTTGACTGGTGAAGAAGGAAGCAAGGCAGTGCCCTCCTGGCAAGGAGACAGATGAGCTCTGGATGGCATTCGTGATGCTCCAAAGTCTCTAGGGTGCATCCTCTTTCACCTTCCTAAGTCATCTCAAACAGCTACGTCCTCCCTCATTTCTCTGCCTCCCAGAATCTGGCAGTTTTCAATCAATGATTCCAATCTGTCCAGACCTGGGGACTCTGCCATATCCTCCCAACCACAATAATCCACCAGGAGGATAGAGAATCATCATGGGTTCTATCTCAGTGTTCCTGAGTCCAATCATCTAGCTTTCTTCCATTTCGGAGTCCTGAATCCTAACCGACTGAACCATGCTGATTCCTAACTTGGGAATCAGGAAGATCTAGGCTCAAATTCTGCCCCAGACACCTAGTACTTGTATGACCCTAGGCAAAATGCTTAACACGTCTGGGCCTCGGTTCCTCATCTATAAAATGAGGGGATTGGACTCAGGGGCTTCTCAAGTTCCTTCTATCGCTAATCTATGACCCCATGATCCATTTCAGTTTCCATTTAAAAGCCCAGAATTCTGATGCATCCTCCAAGCTTACGACCTAATGAGTTACATTCTGTTTGGAGGGAATGCACATTCCAGTGGCTTCTCCATTTCTTGACCCAACGCTATACCCTTCCCATATACTAACATTCTAGAAGCAACCTACTCTAACTCTCCAAGTCCTGTGCCCACCCCCTCTAGCAAGAGGGCACTGCTTGCAGACAATGAATTCAGCCGAATTAAACCCATAAACCCTTTGGAGATTAAAGACATGAACAAGGACATCCGGTTGTAAGACTGGGAGCCTGAGAGGCAGCATTCCAGTTAATACTACAACCTTAGAAAAGATTGATGTCTGTTCCTGAGGGGTTGGGGGCAGCTCTCAGTCACCTAGGCTAAAACTCAACAGACGGCTCCCCCAGCTTTATGTCCACTGCTAATTTTATTCTCTTGCTCCCGTGAAGCCTCTTCTCATAGCTAAGGACAAGTAGGACAACCAAGAGGCTTAACCCTCTCTTTTCCCCCCAGTTGCTCCCCAGGCAGCTATGAGAATGGGGCAGTGAAATAGATAAGAAGGTGGTAGGCAGCAAGAGGGAATGGAGAGCATCCATCTGGAGCCAGGAACCAAGCACTGGTTACATGTCTTTCCCACCAGCACCCAAAATACTCTTGTGACCAAGCTCAAGCTTTCTACTTAGAGTGATTATCAGGGCACTTACCCGATGGCATCCTGGCAGCCCAAGCTATGGATGCTCCTGCTCCCAAAGGGAGTGAACTCAGCTCATGGAGCAGGGCTTGGGGAGGGACTGCCTTGGGAAGCTCAATGGTTGGTTAGACTGACCCATTCCCACAGACTCCTAGGAAGAAAGAGTAGCCTCATTCGGGACTGACTCTCCCCAGTCTTGCCCAGAAGCAGCCTAAATGAGATTTCTAAAGAGAGACCTCCCAGACACTCATGCCAGATGCTGTGTCCTCAGAACAGATGGCATCAGGTATATGCTAATCAGACCAAATGGGCAGATGGGCAGCACTTCCTTTTCATGCGCCCTGTGTGGCTTGGCATGCTCACAGGATTTGGCAAAGGAAGACCCCCCCCAACAGGTTTTGAGATCCTTATTATCTGTCAGTAAACCAGTAACCAGGTGGGTATCACCACCAGCACAAAGGTGATCCCTCTGCCCCTACCCCCCCTCCCCATGCTCCCCGCCCACCCAGCTGCTAATTAAGTTTGTTGCAGATTTCTAGGGCTTTCTTATACACCTGAGTCACATCGTCCATGTCTGTGAGCAGGGAAAAACTATTGTCTACCAGCCGGTTTCGATACCGTTTTAGGTACTGAGGCCTTGGCCGGTTCTGAAGCCCCTCAAAATCCTGGATCTGGAGGAAGTTTTCGGCAGAGACGCAGCTCCGGATCCGCTGCTGGGCTGGCCGGCTCTCCTGCAGGTCGAGCAGATCAAAGGAGTCACTGGACAGGATGCTGTCGTCGCTGATCACGCTAGATGGGCGGCTGTAACTCCGAGAGAGCCCTTCCCCCGGCACGCCCCTCTCCTCCATGGATTCCAGCATGGGCACCCCAGGACTGACAAGCGTAGAGTCCGTGCTACTGGCTGAGTACTTGCTACTGTGTTTCAAGATGCCCTTCCTCCGGTAAGAGAGGTCGTGGGGGCCCCCCGGGGCTGAGTCGGGGACCCCTGGAGAGGGGAGGTTGGTGCCTCCTGGAGCATCATTACTATCCAACAATTCGGATGACTCGCTCCGTTCCGGAGAGGAGTAGTAACCAGATTCTCTCTGCTGGGTCTTCTTCAAGATGCCTTTTTTGGGCATCGTTGCCGACTGCTTGGGTCCAAGTTTGCTGGCTCCCTCGGTCTCCACAGGGCTCTTCAGGGGCGTCCCAGTCCTACATATCTCCTGTTCCATTTTAAAGCCCGAGGGCAGCGTGGGGCTGACCACCCCTTCAATGAAACCTGCGCTGTGAGACCGGTGCTCACTGTTGCTTCTCTTCTTCAGGATGCTCTTGGGCCTCTTGGAGCTGGATTTGCATGGGCTCTCCACTGGCCCATCCTGGCCCGATTGGGCAATGTCATTCTCCTTCTTAGACTTCTTCAGTGACCTCTGCCTTTCCAGCGCCCCTTCCGTGGCACCAGGTTTGGCCGAGCTTTTGACTTTGGTCTCCCCCTCCGCTTGCAGGCCAGTGGAGCGGTGGTGCCAGTCAATGATCCGCGCCAGCAGCGGGGACTCCGAGTCCCTCAGGGCATCACAGTCACACACACTGCTCCTGCAGCCCCAGTTGACCCACCAGTGGTTGGCGATATCCTCAATGGTGGCACGGCGTTCGGGGTTGACCATCAGCATCCACCTGATCAGTCCTCGGGCATCTAAAGCCAAGAACAGAAAAGTCTCTGGTTAAGAAACAAGATGCAAATTTGACTATGAAGAATGAGAGCTGGGCAGGCAGATGATTAAAGAGGCTCCAGGAAGGAAGGCCTTAACAGAAGCTGTAGATGAACCTATGCTACTGGATCTGAAGTGGATCGGCTTCAGGATTCATGCTGAAGGCCCATGATCCCCTCAGAGAAATGCGCTAGTGGGTTATCAAACAGCTGAATGTTCTTCCATATTAGTGAAGGAATGTCATAGAGCTTCGGACCTTTCCATCAACTCTGGTCATTTCTTTTTTAATGGAAAGGGGGGAAAATGGGCAGAGAGAGAAAAAAGTTCTTGACCTAGTTCTTGGCCTATCAGATTCTTCCAGCGGGTATCATCCCCCCTCCCCCCAAAAAAGGGAAACACAGATAACCAAATATTCCTTTATCACTTGGAAGGAACACTTATACAAACACACACATATGTATGCATGAATATCTGTGTATATGTATGTACATATATACATCCATATATGCATGTGTGTACACACACACACATCATTTAGAAATGACAAGTAAAATCTTCCCTGGACGGATGAGCCTGGGGCTAGGCTAAAACATACCCATGCATCAGAGTGGGGAAACTGAGGTCAGTAGATACCTGCACAATTGTGAGGACTTTCTCTTGGGTTCCGATGTACTTCAGGAAAGCAACAACCAATTGGGGACATGTGGATACTTAAAGATTGTATTTGGTTGGAATGGGTTATGGTTCCCTATTCCATTAGCAGTCAAATCATTTTTTCCATGTTTTGTTTAATTAGAGCATGGCGGTAGAATGCATAGGGAGCTCCCAATGAGGAAATTCTCATTCCCGTGCAGATTGCCTGGGTGACCCTAGATAAGTCACTTAACCTCTGTGGGCCTTAATTTCCACAAATGTGAAATAGAGTGATTAGACCAGGTTAGTGGTGCTAAAGTGGGGGGCCACATATTGACTTAGAAAACTACATATTAAACATTACTTTATTTCTATAAATATACTTATAGATTACATATAATATATTCATATATTTTATGATATATAAATTTTATATAATATATAATTTATATATAATATATTATATTACATATAATTTATCTATTTATATATTATATAATATATATTTGTATTTATGTATTTGTATTATATAAATGTTTATTTATATTTATATAAAAATATTTCTATTTTACTTTGGAGGGCAGCTAGGTGGTATAAAGGATAGAGCACCAGGCCTGGAGTCAGAAAGACCTGAGTGCAAATGTAGCCTCAGACTCTCACTAGCTGTGTGACCCTGGGCAAGTCACTTCACCCTGTTTGCCTCAGTTTTCTCATCTGTAAAACGAGCTGGAGAAGGAAATGACAAACCACTCCAGTATCTTTGCCAAGAAAACCCCAAACGGAGTCATGAAGAGTCAGACATGACAAAAAAAAAAAAGACAGACTGAACACACACACACACACACACACAATTTTACTTTTATCTATCTTGTTAAGTGTTTCCCAACTACATTTTAATCTGGCTCAGGTCACAAAGAGCTATGAGTGTTTGACCCCTCAGGACTGGGTGACCTCTGAGATTCCTTCCAATTGTTACTCTTTGAACATCTTCGGTCTTAAAGAGATGCCTGGGGCATGGAGACATTAAGTGACTAGCCCAGGATCATGAAGACAGCAAGAATCAGAGGTAGTACTTGAACAGAGGCCCTTTTGACTCCAAAGCCAGCTCTTGGTGCCATGCTATTCCTCCAACCCCTCCGGTTTTCACATAACCCACCTCCCACCGCAGGGTCAGGCAGGAGAACTGATCTGTATCAGGACCTGCTCTCAAATTTCAGTTTGTCTGTACTAACCCACTGGGAAACCTCTGCTCTCCCAGACCTAGCTGAAAAGACCCTATTGGAACTTCCGGGAGGCCAGACAAACCTACCATATATCTTAGTTTATAGGGTTGACCTTTTGAGGTTAAAGGGGGGAAAATAGTTCCCAAATTGGGGTCAGTTTATAGGCCAAATATTCCAGAAGCTAAGTCCCTGCCTGACCCCCACCTCTACCCCTCCCAGAGGCCTCAGGCCTACAAAGTTGCTACCAGGCTACCTTAAGCTAGCCCTTTGCTACATCCTCTGCCTATCAGCCACAGCTGAATAAAGAGGTTTCTCTATAGGCTGACTAGAATTTTGATCCAAAAAACTTCAGGCTGGATTATATGTCAGGTGAATTTAGACTGAGAGATAGAATGGCTGCAACCAAACAAAAGTTATTTCAAAAGGAGAGGAAAAGCAGGGAACGGGGAATGTTGATTGGTTAGAACGGCAGGGGAGGGGGACTGTAGATATGGTGGCTGTCACCAGCATAGGGAAGGCACCAGCTGCTGTAACTTCAGCAGCCATCCTCATGGCTGTGAGCAGAACCATTACCCCTTGGCCCAGTCCCTAATTCTGCAGCTATTTCAGAGTGACAGGGAGCAGGGTGAGGGTGCAGAGACCCCCTTTGTAGGAGGCTCTTCTTGGATGGCTGCCTCACCCATCTTTCTCCATAGGGTGTAGTGTTCTTTGTTAGGGGATGGAGAGGGGGGTAGAGTTGGGAGATGTACTTGCTGCAATAAAATGATGCCCAAGGTATTAGCTGGGCTTGGCAAGGTAGCAATGCTGAGCCTCCCCAGGTGCCCCTGGTGGCAATTCCCCCAGCTCTGCCACGCACCTGAAGGCTGGGTGGGTTCCCGGTATTCACCGCTGCTGATCTGGCGGATGAGGTTCTTGTGATCAAAGCCATCAAAGGGCATCGTCCCATAAACCAGAGTGTAAAGCAATACGCCCAAGGCCCAGCTGTCCACCTGGAGCAGGAGAATGAGAAGCAGGAGACAGATAAAGGCCAACCCCAGCAAAGTCTCCTCAGACCATGGGTTCTTACCCTTTTGGGGCCACGGCCCCCTTTGGCAGTCTAGTGAAGCCCATGGACCTCATCTCAGAATGTTTATAAATATAATACATAATTACATATATTATATATAATACATAATAAATAAAATACAGAGGATTACCAAAAAAAATTAAACTTTAATAGCTTAACATTTCACAAAGACTTTTGGAACACCCTGTATAGTTATCCAATTTTTTTTTCAAACCAAGATGAACTTTATTTCCAGGTCTTTGCTTCGACAAAAAGTGCGGTCACACAGATTTTGTTGTATATGAAAACTTTTTGTCATTTGTCATTTGTCACCTAATAGTGTTTTATTTTGTCCAATATTTTCTAAAGATAGTTTTCAACATGGATCCAAATATTAAAAAAAAAAAACAAACAAGTTCGTAGACCCTGGTGAAGAACCTCTGACCTAGATCATCAGCAGAATTAGGGGCAGCTGGCCTCCACCCTATTCCCACTTAAGACTCCCAGGCTGCACTTAGCAACTGTCATCTAGTAACTCGCTACAATCTGACAGAGAATCTCCAAAGCATTGCAGCTGAATGTCACAGGGGCATCCAGTAGGGGGGCCTGATTCATCCTTTCAGTGAGTGTGAAACAATAATTAAGTATTAATTAGTAATAATTTTTAGCAATTAGTAATAATAAGTGATCAAAAATTAGGCAGCTAGACGGGGCAACAAACAGAGTGCTGGGCCTGGAGCCAGGAAGACTTGTGTTCAAATACAGCTTCAGACAATTCCCAGCTCTGTGACCCGGGGTGAGTCACGATTTCCATCTTCCTCAGTTTCCTCATCCACAGAATGGGTGTAATTATAGCACCCACCTCCCAGGATTGTCGTGAGTACCACATTCATGATCACATTTGTGAAGCTCTTAGCACAGTGCCTGACACACAGTAGGTGCTTTATAAATCATCATTGTCATCAGCTAGCGATTGGCCTCAGTTTCCCCATCCACAGAACGGCGGTAATAGCAGCACCTCCTTACGAGGCTTGTTGTGAGACTCGGATGAGACAATACACGTGAAGCGCTCTGCCATCCACAAAGCCATGGGGTAAATGCTAGCTGTCATTATCACCCATCATTCAGTGCCCTCGTATGTATCCTTCTGGCTCGACAAGGGACTCACCCAGGATCACAGAGCCAGCACATATCAGAGGCAAGTCTTGAACCCACATCTTTATAACTCCCAGGGGAATATGGTGGCCCCAAAAAGCTACGGCTTGGCCTTCCTCGATGGCAGCAGAGGAGCCAGGACAAGGGAGGTGGCAATGCCACATCAGGAGCGCTGTGTTCCCTTGTTTGCGAATGACATTGATAAGCTGGGAAGTGTGTTCATATGGTGAAGACGATGATGAAGGCACTTTAGGTCATGCCTTATAACAACGAGGCAGGCACACAGTAAAAACAGAACTCTCTTTGGGGTCCGAGCAGTGTGCATTTACTAGCTGCACGACCTTGGGCAGCAATTCCAACTCCCTGGGTCTCAGTTTCCTCATCTGTAAAATGAGAGGGCTGGCCTAGATGAGGGGAGTCTTCCCCTTCTGTGTGTCATGGACCTCTCTGGGCAGTCTTGCACATAGACCCTTTCTTAAAATCATGCTTGTCACCCACATTCCTAACTGAAGAAATGCTCGATTTCAGACAGAGGGTAGTGAGAATGAAGATGTAAATGTTTGCCTGTCTGAGTTCACAGACCCCCAAACTATCCATTCACCCTAAGTTAAGGATTTCTAGCCTCTGAGGTCCTTTCCGGCTCTAATCCAGAGTCTATGTTTAATCTTTGGGGGACACAGCGGCCTACAGAGCTAAGGCTTAGGCTGCCTCGGTGGAAGCACAGGAGCCAGGAGGCCAATAAGAGAAACCCCAGGGAACATGCTGGCTATCTTCAAGTGTTTGAAGGGCCACCGCATGAAAGAGAGATTAGATTGTTTGTGTTTGGCCCCAGACAGAAAAACGGGGAGGATTCGGTGGGAGTGACAGAGGCAAATATAGGTTAGATTTCAGGGGAAAAACATCTTGATGATTTTGGCGGCCCAGAGGCTGTCTCCATAAAGCTAGTGAGCTTCCCATCACTGGAGGGCTTCAAGAAAAGACTGGATGGGCACTCATCAGGCCTGTTATAAATGGGACACCATTGGGATTGGAGTAGAGTGCCTTTGTGGTTGGGTCCTCCAAGGCCTTCCAGTCTGACCTTCTCATGTTATAGATGAGCAAACAGATACTCGGATGCAAAATGACTTCCCTGAGGTCATACTCTAGAAATTCTTTCTGATTCTCACACTGAATGATCATATGTGTGTCCCTATTAATATTTAATCTTCTTAGCTTGAGCCCAACATTCTAGCCCATTGAGGTCTTTCTGGATCCTGTCATCCAAAATATCCCTCTGCCTTTGTGTCATCTACAAATGTGATAATCACGTCATCTGAATCTCACATCAATCTGTTTAAAGAAGCCTTGAGACACAGAAAGGGATAGGTGGAAGAAGAACGTAGAGAAGACAGAAAAATGCGTGTGTGTGTGTGTGTGTGTGTGTATGTGTGTGTCTGTCTGTCTGTCTGTCTGTCTGTCTGTCTCATCCATTAGAAGACTCCATTGAAATCTATTTTTGTATTTAAATTCTACCCATCACACCAGCCCCATCACTCACCTCAGGGCCTCGGTACGGTCTTCCATTGACAATTTCTGGGGATGCATAAAGAGGGCTCCCACAAAAAGTCTGCAGAAATTTATCCTTCTGATAGAGGTTAGAGAGACCAAAGTCAGCAATCTGCAAAGAGAGTCAAGACACCATTCTGCTCATTAATTCAATTCAGATCAACTCAGTTCACTGAGCATTCGTTAAGCCCCACAGTGCCAACCGCCTAGTTCACCGGAATTCGGGCCAATGTTTCTGACATCTACACCTTTTTCCAACAAACACTGGCTATCTGTTGGGACAGGCTCATTTCCCATAGGAGTGTTCCTCCATTAGAACACTGGGTTGCATTGCCATTTACTCTTTGGCATTCTTTCTCCAGGAGAAGGTCCCTTCAACTTAGGGAAAAAGAAAGTTACAGTAGGAGATAACAGAAATGTCCACTGTCATGTGTGTAGCTCAGATGGAGTCACTCACTGGAAATTGGCTCGTAAAAATCCTGTGACCAAAAAGTCTATAAATAATCACGGCAAGTGCCTAATGACACATGATGTATAATCACTTAATTGGACATCTGTCTAGTAGAGTGAATATAAAATAATCGGTCCCCATTTACATTGTTAGTACAGTTTTCCATTTACTTTAAGTATAACATTTTGTATCAACTCCCATTACGGACAATTGGTGTGTGACCTTAGGGGTATATATATAAATAGAATTAAAAATGCACCTCCCTCCCTTCATTGCAGAAGTGGGGAATTATGGGTATAAAATATTGCATGTATGGTCAGATACCATTAAAAGGTTTGTTGGGATGCCTTTTTGATCCTCTTCCTTTTTTAATGTCTGTTACTGGGGATGGATGCATGGAGGAAAGGGGAGAACAGATACAGTTGTAAAGAATGTGATTTAACAACAAAAAGCCAATATTAAAATACAAGTAGAACGACCACCACTGGGCATTCACTAGCAGTATGACCCTGGGCAAGTCACTTCACCCTGTTTGCCTCAGTTTCCTCATCTGTAAAATGAGCTGGAGAAGGAAATGGCAAACTACTCCAGTGTATTTGCCAAGAAAACCCCAAAGGGAGTTGGACACGACTGAAACAACCCAACAATTAACAACAATTAAAAGGTAGCATCATTTCTTTCCAGCTGCCCAAGGATTCCTTTGGCTCCCCGAGAGCCATACTGCCCCCCTCTCATCCCGACCCCCACCCACCTTCCCCTTGACGTTCAGCTGACCTGGGGACCATATCCTGGGCTGGATTCTCTGAGAAGCAGCTTCTGTATTTTGAAACTTTTCTGTTCTGCGTGAACTATTTTTGTGACGGTGAAATTTAAAAACAATGGAAATGCTGAGGCTTGAAATTGGAGACTTTCTCCACGGTGCCCAAGCCTTACCATGCATTACCCGAGACAGACTGAATCATGCTGAGTATCCAGAGGGAGGCCCCTCATGGGCCCCTACAGGCTGGGTGACCTTTTTTATACTTCAGGCAAAATGTTAGCCACAATCTAGGGGTAAAACCCACAGCATCGGAGGATGCCAGATTAGAGCTGGAGGGGAAGAAGGCATGCGGCCCAATCCTCTCATTTTACAGATGACCAAACTGAGACCCACAGAGGTCAAATGACTTACTCGAGGTCACACAGGTGGCATCATGTGATTATTATTAAGGCATCAAGGCAGTATTGCCTAGTGGATAGAGAGACAGCCTCAAAGCCTGGATTCAAAGCCTGCCTCAAACACTAGCTACATGAGCAAGTGAGGGCAGAGAAGGTGCCAAGCTGAACTGAGAAAGGAAATCCCCTATACCAAAGGGAATTCCCTGCACCAATGAAGTCACACAGCCCATCCCTACGCCCCTCCTATTATGTGCTAAGTGTTTACATGCACAGAATCACAGATGTCGAGCTGAAAGGGACCTTAGGGTTGTCTCACCCAACTCCTTCATTTTACAGATGTGGACACAGAGCAGAATGAAGCCGGATGACAGAGGGCCTTGAATGCCAGATTAAGGTTCTTGGCCTTGATTAAGAAGGCTTCAGTGAAGTCTCTGCAGAAGGCATAACTAGCCAAAGGTCAAAGTTAGGTGATGCCACAGCAGATGAACACAGGGCCTGGAGTTAGAAAGACCTGAGTTCAAATCCAGCCTCAGATACATACTAGCTGCACGACCCTGGGCAAGTCATTTTACCTGTCTGCCTCAGTTTCCTCATCTGTAAAATGAAGATAATAATTACACCTCCTTCACAACAACCCCAGGGTTGTGAGAACCAAAGGAGATAGTATTTGTAAATGCCCAGAGTGGTGTCTGACTCTTTGTGCCCCCATTCGGAGTGTTCTTAGCAAAGATACTGGAATGGTTTGTCATTTCCTCCAACAGGGTGAAGTGACTTGGGCAGTGTCTGAGGCCAGTCTTCCCACCCGCTTCATCACCTAGCTGTCCCATTGTCTGGCACACAGTAGATGCTTAATAAATGCTTCTTCCCCATCCCCCGCCCCCATGCAGTTCCCTTTCTATATGCCATTGAGGAGTTTTGGCCTAGAAGTCTCCCTTCCTACCAGTCCAGAGCCTAACCGGGACACTGCGGATGCTCGGCTGAAAAGGCAGACACTATAGAATGAGCCTATTTTGTTTAAAAAAAAAAGGAAGAAAGGAAAAAAAAGAAATTTCAGTTGAATGAATGGAATGTCATTGAAAGCAGCTGGGGCACGAAGGCTGTCTGAGAACGCCATTCACTAAGCTCGGATTGCACTTAATTACTGAAATTCCACTTTCTTATCAAGCCCCCCTGAGGAGCTGGCAGAAAGCTGCTCTGAAGGCCCACGAAGTGTGCCCCGTCAATCAGAGGGCCAGTGGAGCTGGTTCAGGGGCCATTCTTAAGTGCCACAGTCTCCAGGATGCCCAGGGCCGAGGCCATGCCAAGGCTTCCCTCCCCCACACCTGTGGGTACAAGTATTGGATCTCACACACACATACACACACACACCAGGTACTCCAGCACATACATATACATACATGTGCATACATATACACAAGGCACACATAGACATGTATGTGCACACATATACATATACACGCGCACACACATGCAGTTACTCCAGCACAGCACACACATGCATGCATACATGCATGCTTGTGCACATACACACAGGTATTCCAACATACGTATACATGTGCACACATACGTACACACAGACACAAGCAGGTACTCCAGCACACGTGTAACACACACACACACACACGCACACACAAAAACAGGTATTCCAGCACATTATACATGTGCATGCACACATAAATACACATACACACAGGTACTCCAGCACACATATACATGTGCACACATACGTACACATACACACATACACTCAAACACAGGTTCTCCAGCATACTATCCACGTGCATGCACACAGGCACTCCAGCACATATGTACACATACATACATATACACGTATACGCTCACACCCAGGTACTCCGGCACACTATCCACATGCATGCATACATATATACACATACACACAGGTACTCCAGCACACGTACACACACGCATACAGCCAGCGGCTTTCACACCGGGGCAGGGCCGTCTTGTGTTCACTGTGGCCGGCTCAGGCTGAGAATATTTACATTGGGGCCAACTCCCATCCTCACAGACTGATGTTTATCCACTTCCCTCATTAAAGCTGTCAGAGCCCCGGACACAAGATTAATAGAAATCAAGATGACTTCATGTTCTGGGCACTTCCGTGAAAATGTATGAATTCCAAAAAACTGAAACAAAACAAGAAAAAACAAAACTCCCCTCGTCTGAGGAGTTGAAAAGCTTGCATGTTAAGTCCAGGCACCAACATCACAGGAAGATTTATTCATGTTTACAACTGATGAGATCCAAGCAATCCATTCATTCAACATTTATTATAGACCTGCTTTCAAACAATTAATTAAGGAGCATTTATTAAGCACCTACTATGAACTAGGCTGGGCAGCTGGGTGGTGCAGTGGATAGAGCACCAGGCCTGGGGTCAGGAAGATCTGAATCCAAATCCAGCCTCAGATATTTATTAGCTGTATAGCCCATGGAGAGTCACTTAACCCTGTCTGCCTCAGTTTCCTCATCTGGAAAATGAGCTATAGAAAGAAATGGCAAACCACTCTAGTATCTTTGCCAAGAAAACCCAAACCAGGTCACAAAGAGTCCAACGTGACTGAAATGACTCACAACAAAAAATGAATTAGGCACTACAGAAAGATACAGAGACAAAAATGAAACAGCTCTGCCCCTCAGGGAGCTTATATTCTCCTAGGACACTAACACACACATGCTCAGAATAAGTCAAAACAAAGGAATTTCAGATGGAACAGAGCACTGAGAATTGGGGGAATCAAGAATCCTGGGTGGGAACTAACGTATTAAGGGCTTTCTATGTTCCAGGAACAGTTCTAGGCACTGGAGATAAAAAAATAAAATAGTCCCTCAGAGGTTTACATTCTATGGAGGGAGACAACATTTAAATATATAACTAGATACAAAGTAGACACAATGAATACAAGACTATTTTTCCCTGGGGTATGATACAAGTGCAAAACGCATAAGATTTGGAGTCAAAGGACCTGGGTTCAAATTTTGCCTTGGCTACTTTGTAACCTGGGGCAATTGCATCTGTCTCCTCATCTGTAAAATAAAAGGGACTCAGACTTTCCAATTCTCAATCTGTGATCTTCTAGTGGATGAGAAAATGAATGCCCAGAGAAAGGGCCCAATATCACAAAGCTAGTAACAGGCAGACACCAAGAATTCGAACCCGGTAATCATACGCTATACTGATACTTATCCCCCAAACCCTAGAAAGTTCGGTAGTGCTGAAAAGACCTTTAGACACCAACACGTCCAGCCCCCTCATTTCTCAGATGGGCCCGGAACAAGGTCACGGAGCAGTAAGAATCAGCGGCGAGTCGAGGGCTCCCTGAGGTCCTCTCCTACACAACCCCCATTGTTTGCTCAGGAAGACTCTTTGGGAGGCTCTGGAAGAAGACATTGCATTGACCCGGCTGGGAATCTCCAAAGAATGTATGTATTCTCTAGTTCCCACTGATGTCACAGCACAAAACCATCTCCCTTCCCCCAAGTTGCCAGACAACAGCGACTCATTTGCTTGGTGTCTTTGATCTACCAAGTAACATTCAGGTCATGGTGATGCAAAGAGACAGTGGTGGGTAGAGGGGCAGACTCTAAGACAGGGGCAGGGGCAAGGGGGACCTTGAAGGAGGGTGAGCTAGACAGCTTTCAGTTCTCAATCTGTTCCCATAACCTCTCTAAGCCTCCATTTTCTCCTCTGTATAATAGGCATACCTGTCAAAATCACCTCACAGGACTGTTGTGAGGCTAGCTAGGATTTCATTTACAAAATCAGCAACTTTCCAAGAATAGCTTGACTGGGCAAAAAGTGTGAGTTCAGATCCTCCAAAGTGGCTCCAATCTACTTCTCAGACTTAGCTCCCATCATTCATCTCGAGCCCAGACGGATTACTTGGCGTCCTCAGAATCCATTTGACCTTACCTTCCTACTTTAGCTCAGCAGTTGGAGCCCCACCTCCTTCCACCCTATCCACTAGTTCATAATCCAGGGTGCAGTGGATAGAGCGCTGGACCTGGAATCAGGAAGACTCATCTTCCTGAGTTCAAATGTGATCTCTGACACTAACTGTGTGACTCTGGGCAAGTCATTTCACCCTGTTGGCCTCAGTTTCCTCATCTGTAAATGCTGGAAAACAAAATGGCAAATCACTCTGCCAAGAAAATCCCAAATGGGGCCATGAAGAGTCAGACACAACTGAAAAAAACTGATCACTCTCTTGGTTCACCATCCACTTTCTCCATGAAGCCTTCCCTTTCCTCTGCAATAGGAAATAAAAGCTCTGTGCACCTTCTATACTTTGTTCCTAGACTAATTTGTATTATCTTACCATCCCAGCTAGACTGTATGCTCTTTGAGGGCAGGGATGGAGTCTTTTCTCTGCATATCCCTCCCTCTGACCCCTAGCACCTGGCACAGTGTATGGTTTTTAAACTGTCTATGGTTTCATCAACATAGAATGCTTCCTCTACCAATGCAGATCTGGGTCTCACCTTCCTCATCTGTAAAATGGTAGCAGTGTCATCGTATCTATCTTAAACACGATGTTAGACAGCTTGTTGGTATAAAACAACTGAAAAGAACCAAAGAAAACAAAACCAAAAAGAATCCTCTTCCAAACCCCTAACGTCATCTAACAATTCTTGGAATAGAATTAGCTTCCTTCACTCTCTAGCAATCCATCAAGGATCATTCATTAAGCCTTTACTATGTGCCAGCGATTGTGCAGAGAGCTGAGGTCACGAGAGAAAGCAGGACGAGCTCCTGCCCTAAAGGAGTTTGTGTCCTTCCCGCCGTCCGTTTCTTTATTCCGACCTTCCCCAACACCCAATAACATGATGAGCGTTTCCATATGAAGCCACAAACGGGTGTTACTTTTGTCTTTAAGAGCATGACCCATTTGGCCTGATCCAACCAAAGCTGTCTTCTCTGTTTGCTACAAACCGTTCTGCTCTTTTCACTTTTTAAATATTTTAATGACCCTTTTTTCTTTTATTTTCCTTTTCCCATTTTGGTAACCCTCTCCTTCTCCAACTCCCCCTCCCCTGGGGAAAGAAAGAAAAATAAAACCCTCATATCAGATATGCATGGCCAAGCAAAACAAACATTCAGATTCTAGTGGGAGAGGCAACATGTAAAATCATTAGGTATATAGAAGCTGCAGGAGCAGCCAGGTGATGCAGGTTTGAGTGCCACACCTGGAGTTAGGAAGACCTGAGTTCAAATCCAACCTCAGACACTTACTAGCTGTGTGACCCTGGGCAAGTCACTTAACTCCCTTGGCCTCAGTTTCCTCAAATGTCAAATGAGCTGGAGAAGGAAATGGCAAATCGCTTCAGGATCTCTGCCAAGAAAAGCCCAAATGAGGTCACAAAGAGTTAGACACAGACTGAAATGACTGAATACAGAAGATACATATAGAAGAGATAGAAAGTAAACTTAGCCAATAAGGAGCTGGGAAGACCAATTAAGACTGAAGAAAGTGGGATTTGAGCTAAGTCTAAAAGGAGTCCAGGGATTATAAGAAGTGAGGAGTGAGTGCAGGCCAGGCATGGGGCACAGCCTGTGCAAAGATGCAGACATAGGAGAGGTATGATGCATGTGAGGAACAGCAGGTAAGCCAGGCCGATGGACTGAAATGTTTGTGGAAGGCGGTGACAGGTAATGTGGTTATGAAAAGCTTTAAATGCCCTCCCCATGAAAAAGGACCTTTTTTGAGGGGAAAGGACTTTTTTTTATTTTAATGAAGGTAATAGGGAGCCACCAGGAGTTATAGAGGGAGATATGCCATGGTCAGATCTAGGCTTCAGGATAATCACTGTGAGCTGAATAGAGGCTAAGTTGGAGTAAAGAAAGACTTTAGGCAAGGAGATTGATCTCAAGGGTTATTGTAGGAAACAAATGACATGATGCATGTAAAGTGTTCAGTAAACCTTCAAGCTCTTTATAAATATCAATCGTCATTACTACTATCATTCGTGCCATTACTTTCATCTTTTCCATTGGTGTTCAGATAGACGGTTCTGGGACAAGTGGCCATCAGGCCCCACTGAATATACAGGCACATAAATGACTCTTTCAGAGTATTATCATCATTATTAGTGCCTACTTTGCAAACTTAAAATCTTAGACTTCATTTTTTTTTTGTTTTTTAGTTTTTGGCAGGGCAATTGGGGTTAAGTGACTTGCCCAAGGTCACATAGCTAGTACATGTGTCAAGTGTCTGAGGCCAGATTTGAACTCAGGTCCTCCTGAGTCCAGGGCCGGTGCGCTACTCACCGCGCCACCTAGCTGCCCCTAAAATCTCAAACTTTAGTTGGCTTGTTTAGAGTCACATGGTTAGTAGGTATCTTGCGCAGGATTTGAACTTGGGTCTTGCTGACTCTAAGTCCAGCAAAGATCCACTCTGCCATCTGGCTGGTGCCTGTGTTTGTCCCAATAGAAGTGCTGCATATGGGGGACTGGCCCATGACTGAGACGTGTCCCAGGGACCACCTGCTTGGTAGCAGATAGTCCTCCAGTGAGTCCTACCACAATGTTCGGGCATCTTTAGCCCAGCTGTTTCACCATGACTGGAATCAAGCCAGACAGTTTAGCTCTGTGAACGGATCTCAGGGCCAGTCACTTTGAGTCAAGACACAGACTAGACAGACTAACCAGGGAAGCTTATGTATGACCTTGGACAAGTCACTTAACCTACTCTGTAAAATGGGGGGTTAGATTGGTTGGCCTCTATGATACTATTAGATGTCAATATTCCAATGATCTCCCTGGTATATATTCTACCAAAAGAGATTTCCATCCAGTCACACCCAATTGTGGGGTAACAGATTTAAAAATAGAAGCGACCTCAGCAGCCACCTGGTCCTACCCATTCATTTTACAGGTGAAGAAACTAAGACCAAAGTGCCCTGATACAGCTTTGGTAGTGAAGCCAGGATTCGAACTTGGCTCCCATGCCTCCAAATCCAACACTCCACCAGGGGAGGGTTTGCTAGGACCCCCATTTTGCTCAAGGCAAGAACATAACCTTGACCTGGCTAGAAAGCATCTGAGGTCCGATTCAAATTCAGGTCTTCCTGACTCCAGACCCAGCACACTGAAAAGAATGATTGACTCATCACAGGCATTGATTTAGAGCTGGAAGGGACCTTAGAAGTCAAGAATCCAATGCTCCAATGGAATGCACCAACTGATTCTGAACAGGCCACATCATCTCTCTAGACCCTGGTTTTTTCATCGATAAAATGAAGAAATTGGCTCTAAATCGAGCTCTGAGTCTATGATCCTATGATCCTGAGGGCCGGTGGAAAGAACAGTCACCAGTGGGTCAAGTCTTAAATCCAAATCCCATCTCTGGAACTTCCTATCTGTGTAGCCCTGGGCACATCTCCAGGTGTTCCTTTTCTGGACCCAAGTTTCCTCATCTGTGAAATGAGGTGGTCTATGAGGTCCTTTCCTGCTTGAAATCTAGGCTCTTTCTTGTTGTTGAGCTCTGTTAAGGCCAATCTGCCTGTTTAAGTGCCCACAGGTTTCCATTTTGCTTCGGGGGCCAATCCCTTCAGTCCTCCTACATTTTCATTGTAGCAAAGGGCAACGGGGTCTGGACACAGTGACCAGGCAGCAAGAAAGCTTCCCTGCCTCCCTTGAGGAAAGTCCCCAGCCCAAGGCCACTGGGACTGAGTCCTCATTACAAGTCACTTTGCAGGAAAATGCTATGAGAATTGTCAGCATTCCATTCTCCCATCATTATTAATTGCGAGCTAATGACCACGCTGGACTGGATTCTTATTTTAGAGACAGGCTTCCACAGAGTACGGAAATGCAGCCAAAGGAAGAAGTGCATTTCTCTCATTTTTTTTTCCTGTCGACCGACGGGGGCGAATATTTTTAGAATCTACACCCCTCACAACTGCCAGAGAGCTCATTTCCAGCTCCAGATGTGCTGGGTGTAGAGGCCTGTCAAGCATGCTACACCAGGGAAGGGGGATAAGCTTCCCTGCAAACATGGAGACACAGGACACAGTGGGCATCCACAGGATGTGAGCAGGCTTTCAAGTTACAAGGCCCCCCTAAGCATGAAGGGAAAACGGGATCCAAATCCTAAAAAGTATTGTTGGAGGTGGGCTCCAAAATAGAAACTGTTTGCTGGCATGCCACTGATTGCCTAAGAGCCCATCTGTTAGGTTCCTCTAAACCAGTTTAGGCTGCTGACTTTCTGAAGGCAAAGCCAACTTGTACATCATGGGCCTGCTGGCCAGCTTGTGGCCATGTGTTCGTCTTTGGGTGCAAATGCCTTTTATAAATGTTTCCTGCTAAAAGGCTGAGTCAGGAGGAGCTGAGAATATGGAGTGATCACACAATCAAAGCCTGCAGGAAATGCAACACAAGTCAGGAAGCAAGAAGATAAAATGGCTGGGGAGTCCAGAGGCAAGACCCAGTTCCCCAGCTAAAGCAAGGGTGGGCAACCTGTGGCCTTCTAGGTCCTCTGGTGCAGCCTTTTAACAGAGTCCAAGTTTTACAGAACAAATCCTTTTGTGAAGGGGATTTGTTCTATGAAGTTTGGATTCAATCAAAGGGTCACACTTGAGGACCTAGGGGGATTTCCTCTGTAAAGTTTGAATTCAGTCAAAGGGCTGCACTTGAGGACCTAGAGGGCCACATGTGGTCTCGAGGCCACAGGTTCCCCACCCCTGCATGACGAGAGGATCAGAGGCAAGTTGTTTTCTCTTATAAAATGAGGGGAGTGGGCTAGCTGATCTCAAGGTTCCTTCTGGCCACCAAGGTCATAGGAGCTTAGATATAGAACTAGAGAAGATCTTAAAAGCCATCAACTCCAATCTCTTAATTTGATAAAGAAACTGAGGTTCAGAGAAGTCCCCCAAAGTCACAAAGGCATCAAGAACCAGGGCTGGGATTCGAATGCTATCATTCCAATTGTGGTTGGTGAATTCAGGAGAACTAACAGGGGTATGGCATAAGATCATATTTGTAGAGTTGATAGAGACCCCAGAGGTGGTCTAGTCTAATCACTTCATTTAAGAGAGAAGAAACCTTGGCTTCTAGGAGGGACCTTGCATGCATCAGTAGTAGGCCAGGTGGGCTTTGAATCTATGTACCATGCTACATCAAAACCACAAACATAATGGAATATTACTGTGTATAAGAATTGGCAAAGATAATGAATTCAGAAAAATTTGGTTAGACTTCTACAAACTGATACAGAGTGAAATAAGCAGGACTAGAAGAATATCCACAATGATGATGTAAAATTAAATGACTAAATGAAAACTTAAAAGCCCAACTCAACAACTGAAAAAACCAACAATGGTCCCATAGAATGGATAATGCTCTCTGGTTAGCAATGAGGTGGGGGACTGCTTGGGCAGAACGTTGTATACATTGCCACATTCAATCACAACACTCTCCATTAGAATGCAAAACTGTTGGAAGTAAGCACACTGTGCTTGTATCCCCAGCGCCTTATGGTGCTTGACATATTGTGGGTTGATTGATTGACAATGTTAGTTGTTTGCAGTTAACTGCTTTTCTTTTATTACTAGGGAGAGTTGGGGGGAGGGAGGATATATAAAAACGACCATGGTTTTTTAAAAAGATGCCAATAAAATTTCTCTAAAAAAATAAAATATGTCAATGATGTTATCCCTTGTACAAATGGACAAAAGAATACAGTGGCTTCTTAGGGTGAAAGATACATTTTCCGTTCTTTCATTTTAATGGCAAATGGCCAAAAAAAAGAGCCATAATTTCCAAGTACAAGCCAGAGTCTGGGCTCATCAGAATTTTCGTTTTAAAAGCGCTACCCCGGGCAGTTTCCCTATCCAAGGTACAATGGTCCCAGGCTTGATGCGCTCAGCTCCCACTGAACCGTCTGACCCAACATAGTTTCCTTTCTAGCTTATGCAAATCAGTCATTCTCCTAGGATTCTGGCTCATTGTCCCTGTCCAATCGCAGTGTAGAATTGTAACCATTCTTCTTTTCCCACTGGGGAATTTTATGACTAGCTGGAAAGCTATTTGGCTTACCTCTACTGGCACTACATCATGCAGACCAAAAGGTCATGCCTTGCTGGAAGACCCGATGCTAGCTCATTCACTGCCTTGAAAAAGGCTCTTTTTTGTTTCGAAAGCGATGGGGGAGGAAAGCAATGTTCCTAACTGCCTCCCTCCTATTGAAAAGAGATAGGAAGGCACCCACAGAAAGGAAAGGCTCATATACAAGAACATATTCATAGCAGCACTTTTGGTGACAGTGAAGAAACGGAAGGAAAGTGGGTGCCTGTAACTTGTGGAATGGCTGAACAGACAAAGATTCGCAAATTAAAGGACATAAAAAATGATGAATTCTGAGTAACCTGGGAAAATTCTCTGAACTGATGCAGAGCAAAGTAAGCAGAACCAAGAGAACAATATATGAGGCAACCCCAGGCATGTAAACAAAAAGAACAATAGAACAAAACCAAATTTTGTGTAATTATAATGATCAGTCTCAGTCATGGAGGAGAGGTGAGGTAATGCACCTCCCTCCTTTCACTAGAGAAGTAAGGGACTATGGGGATGGTATGTTTTATATGCTATCAGATACATCGATTGGTTTTGCCTAACTTTTTTCTTTGTTTCAAGACAATGTCGGGGGAGGAAGAGGAAGACGGAAATTGCTCCAATATAAACAAAATAAGAAAATAATGAGATAATCTTTTTAAAAGGAATCATCCCTATTCTTTAAGCCAAGTCATCCTCAAGAATATACCCTTTTATTAGATACTGTGTTTAGAAAATCTCTTTATATTGTTTAAAATCATTGTTTATTCAAAGGTATGTTCCTGTAGTTTTACTGCATATGATAAAAACTATAGACCTTTAGAGTTGGAAAGGGTCTCAAAGGTTGTCTAAGATCACATTTCTATCCCCATCAAGGCATCCCTACCAAGTCATCCCTGACAGATGTTTGGACACATATACTACCATATGGTTTGGATGCATATAGTCCCAGCCTCTGTCTGAACACATATAGTCCTATAAGAGCTCAGTACCAAATAAAGTAGCCATGACCATTAGACAGTTCTAATTACTAGAAAATACTTTCTTACACTGAGTCAAAAGCTCCTTCCTTTTAAGTCCTTCTCAGTTCTTCCTTCTGGGGCAAAACATCATGTATCTAAGCCTTCTTCCACAGAGAGCCCTTTGAGTATCTGAAGACAGACATCATAGCCATCTTCCCTAAGCTCAACACCGCTGAGCTCTCTGAGCTACCAGCCCATATGACATGGTTTTCAGGTACCTAATCATCTCTCATTTGTCAATGTCCCTCCTAAAACATACTACCAAACACTGAACCCAATACTCCAGATACAGGCTGTCACCACAGGCACTACTGAGACTGTTTACCATGATCTAGACACAATGGTAGTCATCACCACATGGTCAAAGCCTACTTCTACTGACAGTCAAAACCAATTAAGATACACCCACCCAGAATCTTGCTCTTTGGACAGAAGTGAGGAGTCAGCTCAAAAGCTGAGCATTAGCTTCTGGGGACAGTTATATAAGATTATAGGATGGCATTTAAAGCTGAAAGAAATCTCAGAAGTCATCTAGCCCAACCCCCTTATTTTAGAGATGAGGATACCGAGGGCCAGGCAGGTTGATGTGACTGCTCAAGGTCATACAGAAAGTGGTAAAGCTGGGATATGAGCCCAAGTCCTCTCATTCCAGAAATAAAAAAATGTATTATCTCATCTGACCCTCACAACATCCCCAAGAAGTAGAGAGTGTGGATTTCATTATCACCATTATGGGTTAGGAAATTAAAGTGTAGAGGTGATGGTTGGCCCACGGTCACCCAACTAGGTAAGAGGAAATAGGGGTAACCAGGTCTTCTGACTCCAATTCAAGTGTTTTTGCACTTTC
Source organism: Trichosurus vulpecula (assembly GCF_011100635.1). Taxonomy (NCBI): domain Eukaryota; kingdom Metazoa; phylum Chordata; class Mammalia; order Diprotodontia; family Phalangeridae; genus Trichosurus; species Trichosurus vulpecula. The sequence continues at coordinate 289,781,226 of NC_050577.1, forward strand.
TTACAATTATTGGGTCATAGATTTAAAGCTGGAAAGGACCTTAAAAATCATCAAGTATAAACCACTCATTAGATAGAAGAGGAAATGAGACCCAAGGAGGTTAAGTGATTTGTCCAAGGTCACATAGGTAGAGTCAAAGCTGGGATTTGAACCCAAACTCTCTGGCTCTTTCCATTATCACATACTGTCCCTCTCTGTTTCAACAGATGGCTGTCCTTTACTGACATTTTCTTTTTTCCCCATGGATTGCCCATTAGACTGGGGGAAGAGAAGACTGAACCAGGATGACCCTTCATTCATTGAGGGTGAAAAAGATAACCAAGGCCTGGGAGCTGGGAGTCATGGCACATAAACAGAAACCCGGAAGGCCAAAGCAACTCCATCTGAGTAAAGGAAATCTTCTCCCCATGCCTCTCAGTTCCCTGGACAGAAATAACAACAAAGGAGGCAGAGAAGAACCCTTCCCATGCTTTGTCTGGGGATCACTGACATGACTCTGACGTCATGGATGGCCAATTGGGAAGCCCTGACGGTGCCTGGAGACCTAAGGCCATTCCATGCTCAAGCTCATGTGGTGTACAAGGTTTATTTTAAAACTGCATTTGCTTATTTTCGAGACGTGATCAAAAGGACACTCGGCGCAGTCAGTAGGAGGTACTTGAATCTTGTAGGCCAAGAAAGTTTTTTCTAACCCCAGCAGCCGCCAGCAATAATACTATCTAGCAAGTAAACTCTTCAATGAACATACTTTGCTCTTTTCCACAAGCAAATGTCGATGCTGCTGCCATAATTTGTTTTATCAAGGGCTTGGCGGAGAGCTGGGAATGAAGCAATGGTAGGGAAGGATAGT